>NC_080675.1:167821103-168130137 GCF_030445035.2 Dasypus novemcinctus | reverse complement strand
TTCATTAAACCCTGCACTTACTTATAAACAATTTTATAATCATTTATATGTTTGTTTTACTCAAGAGCAGGAGACATGTGCAGGTGTGTATGTGTGTTTGTATGTTTCTACATCTGTAATACCTAGTGTAATGCTGACGTATATTAAGAGTTGAATAAGTGACCATAAAATTACCTCTACTTTAATTCTAACATGAGATCAGAGTTTAAAAGTTCATCCTCCCTATTTTCTTTTACCTTCAGGAAGACAGTAGGTTGAGTAAAAAGTTCTAATAGACATGATTCCTGCCCTCAAGTAACTTACACTCTATTGAAAGAGCTAAGAAAGACAAAAAAATATATACAGTGTACTAAATATAACAGTGAAGGGTGGGGGGAGATAGTTTGGATTATAAGAGAGACTCACTAGAAGAGCTGAGTCTCTGAATAATAGGTACATTTCTATGCATTTGGTGGTGATGGTGCTAGCAAACATGGAGCAGAGCAGGAGTACAAGAGAAGTAAATTCAAGCAATAATACATACGTACCTCTGGAGGAACTACAAATAAATGGTCCTGATGAAGGAAAATATAAATATATTGAAGTGGAAGGAGATAGGTAAGTATATTGGCTGCTGATTCACCACATTTAACTTAGTTCTGTCACAGTAAGAACTACAAGCCAAAAAAATTTTATGACCCCCCTTTCCCTTTTTGAATTTCTCTCCTTTCCTTCCTTGGCATTTACCCCAAGTTCCTCTCCATTTTCAGTCTGCCTTCTCTGACTTGTGTTCTCATCTAAGCACCCTAGAATATACAAATACAGACATAATGCTGACTCATTCTCTCTACTTCAATACCAACATTTGTGTCTCTATGATACTAAAGAATCCATTACTTGATCTTGCAAATTAGTTCATATTATATGTTAATGGGAGAATGTTACATAAGACTCCAAGTCTCTCTCTTATGTTCTGAATGCTGTACCTCTAAATAGTTCACCATATTTGTAATTGGTACAATGTGTCAAATGCATGAAAGCAGGACCTACTCATGTGGTCTACCATGACAGAGGAATGGTTGGTGGGCAAATTTTTAAGAACTTTTTCTTGAAACATATTGTTACTACTGAAAGAGTAAAGCAGGGGAGTAGATGTAGTGCAAGGGTTGAGCACCTGCCTCCCACATTGGAGGTCCTGGATTTGGTTCCTGATGCCTCCTGAATAAACAAACAAAAAACAAAACAAAGCAAAAAAAAACCTTTCAGTTGAAAGAGTAAAAGAAATGAGACAGGTCTGACTCATAAAAAAGTTTTGTAGTTGATGATCATGGCACAACAATATTACTGCAATTTTACCTAAAAGTGGTTAAAATGAGGAATTTTGAGTTGTATATAAATGTTACCACAATAAAAAGTAAAAAAAAAAAAAGACTACTGAGTCAAAGAGTAAGTGAATAATAAAATATTAACAGACTATTTAGAACCTATCTTAAATGAGAATATTAAATATCTACATAAATAAAAACATAAATTCAGATCCTTACTTTGTTATTAAATAAAAGATTTTTTAAAAATTATTTCAAGTATCTAGAAAAAAGAATATAAAAGTGGCCTCAAGAAAAAGAGCAGAAGCTAGAAGTCAACAGAATCCCAAGAGAAAAGAGAATATGCTGCCATGTGACAGAAAAACCAAGGACCCAAGGATGGCTTGCAGCCAGTCAGAAGGCCAATGACTACCATGTGAACAATGCATTGCCTTGTTGATGCTTTAATTTTGAACTTCTCCTAGCCCGAAAACCATGAGTCAATAGTCCCATTCTTTAAGTATCAATATTGTGTGGTATTTGTTTTACCAGCAGAAATCTAGAATAACCCACTGCTAACATTGTACTCAAAGGTAAAAGACTGAAAGTCTCCCCTCTAAGACCATGTACAAGACAAGGATGCCCACTGTCACCACTTATATTCAACATTGTACTGGAAGCTCTAGCCAGAGTAATTAGGCAAGAAAAAGAAATAAAAGGGATCCAAACTGGAAAAGAAGAAGTAAAATTTTCACTATTTGCAGATGACATGATGCTATGTATAGAAAGTCCCCCCCAAAAAATCTACAATAAAGCTACTAGAGCTAATAAATGAATTCGGGAAAGTGGTAGGGTACAAGAGCAATGTGCAAAAATCCATAGTGTTTCTACACACTAGTAAGAAGCAATCTAGGAATGAAATCAAGAAAAAATCCATTTATTATAGTAACTAAAGAAATCAAATATCTTAGAATAAATTCAACTAAGGATTTAAATGACATACATAAAAACTACAAAACTTTGCTCAAAGAAATCAAAGATCTAGGTGTTTCACTTACACATCAAAGTTCAAAACGTAAGAGTTTAAAAAGTGCAAAGTAGGTGTAGCTCAGTGTTTGAGCACCTGCTTTGCTTGTATGAGGTCTGGGTTCATTCCCTGGTACCTCCTTAAAAAAAAGATTTTAAAAGGTAAGGTAAAAGAGAGTCTTAGAAAGTCTTAATTACATTGAGGTAACAAGTATTTAAATAAGACACAGAAGCACAGAACACAAATACAAAGATTGATAAATCTGTCTAAATAAAATTTAAGAAATTCAGTTCATCTATCAAAATAAATCATAAAGAGAGGGAAAAGTCAAACCATAAACAGGAGAAATATAGTTTCAACAACTTTAACAACAAAAAATTAGACTAAAATATAGACAGTAATTGTGATTGAGTTAGAAAAAAATTTCTTTTATAAAAAGGAAAATGGGTAAGGAATTAGAACACAGTTTTCTCAAAAGAGGGAATATGAATGACTCTTGAACATAATAGGCTTAGCTCATTAATAATGAACAAAATTATAATTAAAACCACATTGAAATAATTTTTCATATCAACCAAGTATGTAAAAATTAAAAGGCCAGAAAATCTTATGTTCTCCAAGAAGGGAAGTTTCATTCATGACTGGACATAGCACAAGTTGGAATAATCACTTTTGGGAAGCAATTTGACAATTAACTGGTAAAACTTTAATATACACATATCCTAGAATTAAACACTTATCCTCCTTAATAAAGTCCCTTAAGAAATTGTGCACATTTGCACCAGGGGACATAACATGTACAAAAATGTTAAAATGATACTGTCTATAATTGCAAAAACACCACCAGACAAACAAAAATAAAGGAAAAACTGAAAACAATCCAAATATCCATTAAGAGTTGAATGAATAAATGTGATGGCAAATTCATTGTAGTGAAAATGAATTTCAGTGGCATGTATCAATATGGGGGAATCAAAAATATATTTCTGAGTGAAAAATATAAATGACAGAAAAATATGCACAGTATATTATATTTATATAAAGGCACATAAAAGGAAACTAGATGACATATTGATTTACCCACATATTTTTAAAATTAAAATAAAAAGAAGATATGATTATCACAAAAATCAGCATAACGTTTACCATGGGGAATGAAGGGAGTTAAGTGATGTAGGAGAACACACAGTATTGGTATTGGTACTGGTTTTGGTACTGGTTCCTTTACTTACATTGGGTGGTGAAAACAGAGTGATGGGAACTGGGGCATTAATTTTGTCTTTATTCTTTAAGCAGAACATAAATATTTTATACATTCATTTTTGCATAAGAAATACTTAGAATAAAAATAAATAGGAGAGAACCAGCAAGATGGCAGCAGGGTAAGGAGCTCCTAGAGTCAGATTCTGCTACAGGGTAGTAAGTAAATACCCAGAGCTCTCTAGAGCTAGGTGAAGCACCTGTTTGGGGGCTCCAGGAGACCAGAAGAGCATCCTGCCACATCCTTGAAGGAATGGAAGGAGGAGGCAGCCCATCTGCAGAGAAGACTCATAAGTGGAGCGCTCCACGCCCTGGAGGCCAGTGCCCATCCCCCACTGGAGGCACAAGCCTCCTCTGGAGCTGTTGCGCAATAAGAATTGGAAGTGCTACTTCCCAAAAATGGGGAAGGAAGAGATGGTTAGACACCAACTTCAGCTACTGATGAGTAAATTCAGCGGGCTAAAGTATAATCATAAGAACAGCTAAAGTTTGAGCCTGTCCAAATCAGAAAGATGCCGGGAGCCGCCATTTTAACTCCGCGCCTGGCATGAGGGGCAGCAGGATGGACTGAGTATTCCAGTGCTGGTGGGGACTGGCTTCTTCCCATCCAGGTCAGATTGCAGCTCTAGCCTAGGACCCAGTGCCACCTCTGGCAGGCAGGAAGCTGGGGGGACCTTGTGTCAGGCTCTCCAGGAAATTGCTAACCAAGCTGCATAGACCAATGATTACCCTACTTTGGCAGCACAAGCCGCCCAGGAGCTATTCTGTGGCTAGAATTGGAAGTTCCATTTCCCAAAAAAGGGGAGGAAGAGACTGTTGGCCACTGATTGCAGCTACTGATTAGTAAATTCACCTGGCTAAAATATAACCCTAACAACAGCTAAAGTTTGAGTCTGTCCAAGTCAGAAAGAGGCCTGTAGCTGCCATTTTGACTCCACCACAAGCATTGGGGGGGAGCCAGGCTGACCGATTAATCACAGTGATGGAAGAAACTGTTTTTTGTTTTCCACCCAGATCACCCTGCAGCCCTAGCCTAGGCTTTAGCCCTACCTCTGGCAGGGAGGAAGCTTGCAGGCCATTAACCAGCCTATCCAGGTAAATACAGGTATATTTGACTGGCACAGACTGAAAATTGGAAGTCTACCAGGGCAACTGCAGTCATCTTGGATCCACACGGCATAGAATGCTGCCTACACCTGTAGCTGCATCCCTGCCCCTATCAGGGAAGAAAGGGGTGGGAAGCTTCATCAGTCTCTCTGGGCAACCTCAGTCTAGGCCTCCACAACTTGGATTATTCTACACCGCTGTGATTTTGTCTCTACCCCCTGCAAAGGAGAAAGTTGGGAGAAGCTTCCTCGGTCCCTGGGACAATGAGGGCAGCTTGAGCCTCCTCAGTTTATAGCACCAATTACATCTTTGGCTCCTACTGCACAACCAGCAAGGGAGAAAGGGCAAGAAGTCCTAAACTAAAGAGAAAAACTGCACCCGGAATAAATACTCTAGTAAGCTAGATGCTAAGACACCAACAAAAAATTACAATCCACACCAAGAAACAGGAAGATATGGCCCAGTTAAAGGAAAAACATAAGCCTCCAAATGACATAAAGGAGTTAAGACGACTAATGAGAGATGAGAGATGTTCAAACAAATCTCCTTAATAAATTCAATGAGATGGCTAAAGAGATTAAGTATACTAAGAAGATATTGGATGAACACAAAGAAGAATTTGAAAGCATACACAGAAAAATAGCAGATCTTATGGGGATGAAAGGCACAATAAATGAATTTTTTTAAAAAATTGGAGTCAAATAATAGCAGATTTGAGGAGGCAGAAGAAAGGATTAGTGAACTTGGAGAAATGGCCTCTGAAAGTGAACATACGAAAGAACAGATGAAAAAAAGAATGGAAAAAACTGAACAAGGTCTCAGGGAAATAAATGACAGCAAAAGATGTGCAAACATACATGTCATGGGTGTCCCAGAAGGAGAAGAGAAGGGGAAAGGGACAGAAGGAATATTTGAAGAAATAATGGTAGAAAATTTCCCAACCCTATTGAAGGACAGACATAGATATCCATGTACAAGTAGCACACTTAGTCCTATCTGAAAAACTCCAAAAACTCCAACTCTAAGACACTTACTAATCACAATGTCAAATGCTGAAGACAGAGAGAATTCTGAGAACAGCAAGAGAAAAGCAATGCATAACATATAAGGGATACCCTATAAGATTAAGTGCTGATTTCTCACCAGAAACCAGAGAGACAATAAGGGAGTGGTATGATACATTTAAGATACGACAAGAGAAAAACTTCCAGCTAAGAATCTTATATCTGACAAGACAGTCATGCAAAAATGAGGGAGAGTTTAGAATATTCACAGATAAACAGAAACTGAGAGAATTTCTAAGCAAGAGACCAGATGTTTAGGAAATACCAAAGGCTGTGCTAGAGCCTGAAAAGAAAAGACAGGAGAGAGAGGCCTGGAAGAGAGTCTAGAATTGAAGATTCTATCAACGAAAGTAATTAAAAGTGCCAAAAGAGTGGTGAAAATAAAATATGACAGATAAAACTCAAATAGTCATAAACTTAACCAACAATGTAGATCATTAGTATTCAGAAAACTGCAACTCAATGTTACAAGAAATCAAAAAAGACCTAAATAATGGAAGAATATTCCATGCTCATGGATTGGAAGACTAAATATCATTACGATGTCAAATCTATTCAAATTGGTACACAGATTCAATGCAATCCCTATAAAAATTCCACCAGTATTTTTTTTTAATTGAAAACATGAAAAACTTATTTGGGAAGATAAGGGGTCCTGAATAGCCATAAACATTTAAAAAGGAAAAGCAAATTCTCATCTCCAGACTTTAAATCATATTACCTAGCTATAGTGGTAAATACAGCATGGTACTGGCATAAAGACAGACACATAGACCAATGGAACCAAACTGATTATTCAGAAACAGACCCTCACATGTATGGTCAAGTGAGTTTTGACTAGCCTGTCAAACCCACACAACTTGGGCAGAACAGTCCATTCAACAAAAGTGCTGAAACAAATGGATATCCACAGCCAAAAGAAGGAAAGAGAACCCCTATCTCACACCTTATCTAAAAATTAACTCAAAACGATAAAAAACCTAAAACTAATAGCAAGAACCATAAAACTTCTAGAAGAAATTGTAGGAAAATATCTTCAAAACCTTGTGGTAGGTGGTAGAGTCTTAAAGGACATAAGAGGAGGACTGAGACAGACTACTGAAGTTAATGTATATAGTGGAAGGTAACACATAGTGAGTAATGGCTAGTTTATAAATGGGTATGTGACTAAAAATGGTGGTATGTAAATGCCAGTTGACAGAAGGCTAGAGAATAATCTAGGAACCGAATAGCACAGTAAATCAAGAGGTTGATGAGACTTGTGGTTGATGATACAGATACAAGAGTGTCCTTTGTTAGCTAGAGCAAATGTAAATCACTATTGCAGGGTGGTGGGAATGTGGAGAAGCATGGGGAAAACACAACTGGGGTGGTCTATGAACTGTAGTTAGCAGTAATAATACCATATTATTGCATCTATGCTAAAGATGTACTGTCTCAATAATGGGGCAGTTTGGAAAATGTGTGCCAAATGTACACTATGGACATGGTAACAATCAGATGATATTATCTTATCTGTAACAAGTGTTCCACCACAGTGTAGTGTGTTGATAGAGAGGTGTTGTTTGGGTATTCTGCACATATGCATGATTGTTTTATAAGTTTACAACTTCTGCCATAACATATATTTTAAAAATAATAATAGGGTGGGTTGGGGGAAAAATACACCAAATATAAGATAAGGACTATAATTAGTAGGAAGATTTTGACAATATTCTTTCATAATTTATAACAAATGTCTCATGACAATGCAAGGTGTTGGTGGAGGGTTGATGTATGGGTCCCCTGTATGCACATTTGCTTTGTAAGTTCCCAACTTTTACTATATACTTATTTATATATAAATAATATAAAGATAATACTAATAATAGGGTGAGTTGAGAGGAAAACACTTTGGTTAGTTGTAATATTTTGACAATGCTCTTTAATCATTATTTTAAAATGTTTAACAACAATGCAAGGTGTTGGTGGTATGGTGACGTATGAGAGTCCTGTATGATGTTATATATGTTTGTTTTGTAAGTTCAAAACTAGTACTATACACTTATTGTTTACCTATGTTTGTGTATGAGTGATACACTTCAATAAATCTTTTTTAAAAATGTAAAAAAAATTTTTTTTTAATTAAATAGGAGAGGCCATGCCCTGATCCACATAGCAAAATGAAAAGCTTCAGACTCCTTCCACCCACAGAAGCTTTGAAAAAATCAGCAAGAACTGTCTGGTGGTGGTCTGAGAGACTTGCTGACCCAGAACTTACCCTATGCACAGAAGGCAGGTCATGGAGTTCTTCCATAGAACACTGTGGGAGAACAGTCAGGTGGCTGCTGGAGGCAAGTGATTGCAGGCTATAGAGCAACAAACAGTGCAGTGCCCAACACTGTGAAAAAATTATTTCCTAAGAAAGAGGGGACATTTGTACTTAAGTAAATTGGGGAATTCCTAAGGCCACACTATGCATGCCTAAAACAAGATGCAGGAATAGAAACAATCAGGTAGGGCCCTAAATTTGGCCTGAAGTTATTCTCTGAACTCATTGTATGAATAAGCCCTGAAGGAAAGCACTCTCACAGGTCAATCTTCAAATCTGGGAAGCCTTCCTCTTTTTTTTTTTTTCTTTTTTTTTTGTTAGTTTCTGGCATTCAAGGAAAGCTTTGTCACAGTACTAGCTGGATACAAACATAAGGAATAAAAACCTCAGCATTTAAATTGCAATGTTAACATTAAAATATCAAAATGTCCAAGGTTTAACAAAAGGTCACAAAACATACAAAGGAACAGGAAATGATGGTTCAGACAAAGGAGAAGATTAAAGCATTAGAAATCATCAATGAAGAGGACCAGAACTGGGATATATCAGAAAAAGACTTTTAAAAAATGTCCTAGGGAGAGGATGTGGCTCAAGCAGTTGAGCACCCACCTCCCACATGGGAGTTCTCAGGTTTGGTTCCATATGCCTCCCAAAACAACAACAACAACAATAACAAGCAAAACAAATGAGGAAACCAACTCTGGGAATCCAATGTGTCTCAATGGTTGAGCACCAGCTTCCATGTATGAGGTACCAGTTCAGTTCCTGGCCCACAGTACCTAAAAAAAAAGTCCTAAATATGCTCAAAGAACTAAAGGAAATTAGGGAAATGATAGACGAACACAAAGAGAATATCAGTAGATAGATGGAAATTATGAAAAGGTACCAAACAGAGCTGAAGACCACAGTAACAGAAAAATTCCCTGGAGAGGTTCAAGAGCAGACTGGAGCTGGCAGAAAAATCAGTAAATATGAAGATAAAACAATTGAAATCATCCAACCTGAG
This sequence comes from Dasypus novemcinctus, assembly GCF_030445035.2. Lineage (NCBI taxonomy): Eukaryota > Metazoa > Chordata > Mammalia > Cingulata > Dasypodidae > Dasypus > Dasypus novemcinctus. Next base: position 168,121,079 of record NC_080675.1, on the reverse strand, counting down.
GAGCGGAAAGAAGAAAAGTAAACAATGCCTGAGGAGCCTGTGGGACACCATCAAGCATACTAATATACACGTGTGGGAGTTCCAGAAGGGGAAGAAAGAGAGAAAAGCACAGATGGGATATTCAAATAGTGACTGAAAACTTCCCCAATATAATGAAAGACATGAATTTACACATCCATAATGTTCAACAAACTCCAAACAGGGCAAACCCAAATAGATCCACAACATGCCATGTTATAATCAAACTGCCCAATGCCAAAGATAAAGAGAGAATACTGAAAAACACAAGACAGAGCAATGTGTCACATACAAGGGAAGTTCAATAAGATTGTCAATTTCTCATTGGAAACCATGGAGGCAAGCAACCAGTGAGATGACATATTTATAGTGCTAAAAAGAATTCTATATCCAGGAAATTGTATTTTAAAAATGAGGGTGGGGTAAGATATTCCCAGATAACAAAAGCTGAGGTACTTAGTCAACTTCTAGACTTGTCACTACAAGATATGCTAAAGGAAGTACTGCATGTTGAAAGAAAAGGACACAAGACAACTAATTGAAGCTGCATGAAGATATTAAGATCTCTGGGAAAGATAATTATATGAGTAAATATAAACACCAATACTATTGCAATTTTACTTTGTTAACTCCACTTTTTTACTCCTACAGGATCTAAAAAGCAAATGTATAACATGTAATGATAAATCAATGGTTTTGGATTCATTATGTATAAATACATAATCTGTGAGAACTACATAAAGGTGGGAGGAATGGAGGGGTATAGGAACACAGTTTATGTAAGCTATTGAAGTTGTTACCAAAGGAAACAAAATTTTTATAGGTACAGGATGTTAAATTTAAACCCCATGGTAACCACAAAGAAAATATCAAGGAATATGAAAACTCCTAGAGACAGAACATAGAATACAGGTTACCGGTGGTGGTGGGAAGAGGTAACATGCAGCTGACAAAATGAAGTGTAGGGTTTTTGTTTGGGGTGAAGAGAAAGTTCTCATAATGGGTGGTGGTATGGGTACTGCAATATTGTGAATGTGATTAATCCCACTGAACAGTATGTTTCAGAGGTGTTTGAATGAGAAGATTTATGTTGTATCTATGCTTCCACAATTTAAAAAAGAAAAGTAAATTAAAGAGATAATGACAATTAAATGTAATTAATATGTTATACTGGATTGGATCTAAGAAAGGAGGAGAAGAGGCTTAAAGGGATATTTTGGGAAATAAGAAAAGGTGGGATATAGAATATAAGCTTGATGTTAAGTTTCTTGAACTTGATAACTGCATTTAAGGTGACTGCATAAGTAAATATCCTTGTTTGTAGGAAATGTACCTGAAAGTCTTATGTGTTCCAGGAGTATGATGTATACAACCTGCTCAGAAATGTTCACATGATGGTAGATAGACAGATAGATAGATAGATAGATAGATAGATAGATAGATAGATAGATAGACAGACAGATAGATAGATACTAGAAATGACAGAGATTGCAAAAGTTTAAAATTGGTTGATCTGTGTATCTGGGGAGTGGGAGTATACTGGAGTTCTCTGTAGAGGGTCTGTATTATTTTTACAACTTTCCTGTATGTTTGAAATTATTTCAAAATTAAAAATGGAAAAAATAAATAGATGATAATGTTTAATTTAAAAAGTTGAATATGGCATATTACCTAAAATATGTACTACATAAAATATAATATATTCAGATGTCAAAACATAATTACAAAATCTTAAAGTCAAACACCAGCTAGAGAGCAACTGCAATATATAATAAGCAAAAGGTTAAAATGATTAAAGATCCTTTATATTGTTATAAATGTACCATACTCATTTAGGATGTTATTGGTAGGGGAGAGTGAGGGGGAAGTGGGGTGTATGGGAACCCCCTTTATTTTCTATGTGACTTTTCTGTAACCTAAAACTTCTCAGAAAATAAAGTGGAAAAAAAAAAAAGACATTGGGGGAACATACAGAAGAAATTGTCAATATACATGAACAATAGATTTTATGGTGATGAAAGGCACAAAGCCAAAATTTTTTTTTTTAATTTTGTTTCTGTTGTTTATTTTTTATTTTGTTATGGTTATTTTTGGCTGACTTTGTTTTGGGGGAGGTTTTGTGTTGCAGCTGTGGTAGGGAAGGATCACTGCTCCAGGGTGTAGGTGATGGGGGGATGTGTGTGGCGGGGTGCACCTGGGTCATGCCTCTCTGGAGTGTGTGTTCATGTGGTCATGGAGTGTTGGGTCATGAAGACCCACAGAATAACTCACAGAATATTTAATTCCCATCTTGGTGAGTTCTGCCACATTCTCTCATAGAGTGGCACAAATCTCTGGAGTACATGGGTAGTGCCTAGCAAAGGAGAGCGAAAAATGTACCAAGCCCTTGATATTGATGGTTATACTTATGAACTTTGTTCTTGTGAAATCTAAACCTGGTGGGGTAATATATATTGCCTTAGAGTTACCTCCTGAGGGCCTCCATGTTGCTTAAATGTGGTCTGTCTCTAAGGCAAAGTCACCATATAAATTCACTGCCTTCCCTCCACTCTCTCCAGTGTGGGACATGAGTCCCAGGGATGAGCCTCTCTGGCACCAAGGGATTAAGAACAAGCACCAATTAATGCTGCATTTGGAAAAAGACCTAAACCAAAAGGGGGAAATATTAATTGCAAATGAGTTCATATGATTAAGAGATTTCAAAGTGAGTCAGAAGGTTAGGCACATCTCAGAAGGATCTCACTGTCTGCCACAGTAAAGATTGCAAAAAATAGGGGTGCTTCTGGGGGCTCTGAAGACATCTAGACACTATAGGCAGTGTAGACAATCCCAGGAAATCAGCCTTACTTTAGAAGATATTAAACCACATTTCCCTCAATGTATCAGAATTAGATTCATTTATAATTTTCTTAAACATGATTCTTCTATCCCATTTATTTGAATCTATAGTTAGCATTATACCCATTCAATGTGTCCCACAGACTTAAATCTTCCAGCTGTTCATATGCTGGGTGAGCTCTGAATCTCAGCAGAGTTGCAGCCAATATGTACTCTCCAGTTCATCAGACTCACCCAGGACAACTAATAAAAGGATGATGATGGACAATGCCCAACCCAAGAAGCAGAGAGTATCTTCAACTGCAAGCAAGACAGTTCCATCCATCTGCCCCATGGGATCTAAGCCCCCTCTCAGTCAGAAGTACAGTGGGCATCACCATCCCCAAATCCTCAAGATAGAGAAATGAACAAACATAAGGGCAGAATGCAATTATGGATAAAGTAGACTTATTATTCTAGTAATGGAAGAACTTGTAATATTGATATTGACAATGGTTACCAGAGATTCTGAGGGGAGGGAGAGGGAACAATAGGTGTAATATTTTTGAAACATTGAAAGAGTTCTTCATGATATTGCAGTGATGGATACCAGCCATTATACATTTTGTCAAGACCTATAAAATTGTGAAGTGTAAAGTGTAAAACATAAAGTAAACTATACACCATGGTTAGCAGCAATGCATCAATGTGTTCATCAATTTTAAGAAATATATCACACTAATGAAAGATGTTAATGGGGGAAAATGTGGAAAGGGGAAGTGGTGTACTATATGGGAATCCCCTATATTTTTGATGTAACATGTATGTAATCTAAAACTCCTTTAAAAATAAAGAAAAATTATTTAAAAAAGAAAATTTGAAAGATCCTTTACATAGTAAGACCTATCAAGAGGCAAGTGGGCATTAGTCATCGATAAACTACTCACAATGGTAGAAATATATTATAAGTGAAGAACAAAAACACAGGGAAAAAATCAACCTCAGTAATGAAAAAATGCAATTAAAAAGCAAATGTTTTTCTATCCTTATCAGCAGAATTTTAAAAATGATATTATTCAGTGAAGCTGAGGATGGCAGGAGGGAGGTAATCTAGATTTCTGGAACAATGTAAACTAGGAAATTCTTTCCAGACAAATGCTTTCCCAAACTCAATAAAATATTTTCAAAGATCATACCATTGACTTAGTAACTCAAAATTTAAGACTTTTAAGGAAACGATTAGAGATGTAGATAATGACATTTACTGAATATTAGTTGAGACATTATTCATATTAGGAAAAAAATAGAAACATAAATCTCCAAAAAGGAGATAGTTTCATATGTTACTACATATATTTGAATGGAACATTATATCACCAATAAAATAACATTTTCAAGTGTATTTAATAACAGGGAATTACTCATTACAGACTAGAAATGCAGCAAGACAAAATCTTTATGGATATAACTGTATACATATGTACATGTATGTGTGTTCATATATGTGTGTATACATATAAAAGGCTGGAAAGAAATATAGTAAAATATGAATGTAGTTTCTCCTATTTAATGTTCTCATTTCTGCTCTAAATTTTATATAATATACCTGCTTGCTTTTGTAATCAGAAAAAAATATAATATTCAGAAACATGCATGATATAATATGTGATATTCCTACTCTACACTATATATTATTATGGATTTTAAAAACAAAGGATTGATACAGCACTGTGTCTTTGGAAGGGATTTGTTTATTTTGAGGAACTCAAATTCTAATGATCTGGATGGAGTATTTATCTAGGAAAAGTCCTATTTTTGCATATGGGGCATAAAAGACGTGCTACAGGATGATGATGATAGTAACAATAATAACTGACAAGTACATAGAGTGTTACAATTTGCATAGCACCTTCACACACATGATCTCTTTTAAATACTCCAATCCATTGGGAAAAAAATGTTACATCCCAGCAGACATGCCATCTGTTCATCCAACTTTGGCCCAACATATGTTGTGGGTGTGACAAGGAAGTAGAAGATAAGAACATGCCTTCAAGGAGTTTCCAGTCTGGTTAGAGAGATAAAACCTGCACCCAATAAATGTTATGTGATGGGACTAAAAACATGAATATATGTAGGTTTTCCTGCCTTCTTCTTCTCTTGATTGCTAAAGAGAACCTGCCTTGTCTACTCAGGTATTTCCCTCCTCCAAACTCCAGAGTTTTAGCAGTTGCCAGGCTATTTCTGTGTTGTAGCTGGACCTTTCCTCTGGAGTTTGTAATCTAGAACTTGGAAAAAGAGGAGGGCTGCATGATAGGAGATCAGGGAAATTACTTGAGGGTGATAAGAGGAGAGTGCATTCAGAGCCACTATATTGTAATGTATGAGTTAAGTGGATGAGAGAAAAAATGAGAGGTTTGGAAGGGATGCTGTTATGTAGAAGATATGTGTCCTCCATGATGTTTGTGAAATAGTAGTAAATAACTTAAGTCAACAAGAAATCATATTTTGGCTCCCATACTGGGTATTTTTAACCACCACATTAACCTGACTCTACATCACAGTTTAGGATTATAGTACTATCTTGGAGACAATCCACTGTAGAAGGAAAGACAGTTACCAAGAAAATTCCTGTCTTCTTTCCCTGTGCCATGACAGTTTTAGTATTTGGAAACAAACAATTGAAGATCATTGTGGTAGGCAGACTTCTAAAATGACCCTCAACGATCTCCATTTCCTATATTTACACCTTTACGTAGTCCTCTCATCTTGAGTTGTAGACTAGATCTATGATTTGCTTTTAATCAATAGAACTCATCACAGGTGATGAGATAATTCTGTTACTAGTTTATAAAAGGCCGTTACTTCCATCTTGCTAGCAGACTCTTGCCGTCCAAGCTTATACCCATTGATGAAGCAAGGTGCCAATCAATGAAGCAAAATGCTCCCATGGCTAAGAACTAAAGGTGGCCTCAGGCCACTAACCAGTGAGGAACTGAATCCTGCCAACCACTGTGTAAGCATGAAAGCAGACCCTTACCAGTTTGAGAACTGAGATGCCTACAGACCAGCTGACCCTCTGATTGCAGCCTGTGAGAGGACCTAACCAAGTCGTCCCCAGACTAACTCACAGAAACAGGGAGATAATAGACATGTTAATTTTCAGCCACTAGGTTTTGTTGTCAGTTATTACTCAGCAATAGATAACTAAGAGTCACACATTCGCTTTTTCTTTCAGTTTGCTCCTTCTGTCAGAAGTTTCTCTTACTCCAAATAAACCTGGCCCTCCTCCAATACTAGTTTTCCATTTGGATTGCTTAGATACTGAAGCTGCTTGTGAAGAATACAGCATGGGGCTGAAATGGATCTCTGAGGTGAAGAAGAAGTTGCCCCTGCCGTGCCATCCACCAAGTCCAATGCAACCCTCCCATAGCAAGCACTTTGCCTTCAGTACTCATTACCCACACCTGCTTCCCCAAAAATTGGGGGAACAAAATGATTGCAGCTATAATGTGGCCCTGTGGATCCTGAAACAGACTAGCAGAAGCAGATGGGAGTGAACAACGAGAATATCACTTCCTTGGAGATAATTAAGAAGTACCAGATCCCACCTTTCTCATTGAAGTATTCATAGAAATGTTTGAGATTCATATAAGAGCATTTTAAAGCTGTGTTCATCTGATTACCATGCAAAACAAAGAGGATATTGACTCCTGCATCTTGGCTGGACTTCTAACTACTAACATGCTGAATAGCCCTTTTGGGATGGCTACCAAAACAGAGTTTATCCGAAAAGGCAAGAACAGTTGTGTGTCTCTAGCCTGGACTACATTGAAAGAGGAGAGTAAATATCCCTGAAGTGGGAAGTGGGAAGTATTTTTCTCCTGTTCCTCCAAGGTCCTGACCAGGAGGCAAACCCACAGTAATGGAAAGAGAACAAGAGAGACTTGAGAAGAAAAAGGCTAGAGGAACTAGGTTTTCCATTTGGTACAACCAATTGCAAATATTTAAACCACCTTCTATAAACCTGGATCTGTAGGGAACACATGCCAAGCAGAAAATATATCCACTGTCTCCAAGAGCTTACGGTCTTTTCATAGAGTCAAGGTTATCGTACAAAAAGTAAATAGCCTGGTATGTTCCTTCTCCTTCACTTTCCCCATCCAAGGCCTGTTGTTTCTTCCTGCAACATCTGGTGTTTTTTGCTCCTTCCATTACTTCTACTCTAGTCCAAGCCAACATCACCTTTCCTCTGGATGGCTCTAATAACCCCTCACTGTACTTCTTTGTACTTCCAATCCATACTCACATTCATTTTTTAATGAATGTAATTTTTAAGAGTATTGCCTTTACAAGTACTTTTTAAAGAATTTTTTTTTGGAGCCCAAAGGATTCCCATAGCACAGAACTGTTAACATACCTATAAGGCCATTCAGTAGTTAGATTCTGCACCAGCCCTCTCTGAGCCACCTCATGCCTCCTCACTGACGCCCTGTTCTCCAGCCCCACTCTTCTTTCTGTTCCTTAATCACACAAAGCTCTCTCCTGCCTCAGAACCTGTCATATTTCTATTTCCCTCTGCCTAAAATGTTCTATCCCATCCCCCATTAACCAGGATCATCCTATTCAGTGCTCAGTTCTCCCAATGCGGCCCCTCTCAGACTTTTCAGGACCCTCCCCTCTTGATTAGGGCCCTCCTTATTGCCTCTCAAGTCTCTATTTTAAATAACAGACCACGACTTATAATTATATATTCGTTTGTGTTGATTTGTTTAATGCCTCTCTTACTCACTAGATCATGAATTCTATAAAGGCAGGGGCCAGGTGCATTTTTTTCATGGCTTTATGTTCAAATAAATGATTGGTTGGTGCTCCCTTTTCCTGAATTTTCACCGTTCTTTATATCTACCTGTTATGCAGCACTTTTACTATAGCTTCTTGTGCACATGCCTGGTTCTGCATAAAAAGTTAAGAGCAACTTGAGGTCAGGAACTGTGTCTTATAAATCTCAAAATATACCTTAGGGTTCAATATGTGATTAGCCTTACATGTAATTAGCACAAATATATATGTATCAGATGAATGAAACCATTGAATTGTGCCTTATGAGTCATTAGATATGATTTCACATGTTTCAGTTAAATATATTGAAGAACATGATCTTTTCCTGCTTTTCTAGATATATATATATAACAGCAGTGATTCCAAGGGATGCTGTAAGCAAATATGTTAAGATGTAAACCTTCTGACTTGCAACGATTCAATAATTTAATAATACTCCCACAGTGAGGACATTACGATAGATTTTTCTTTTAAAAAAATGTATCTTAGGAGAAAAAGTAAAGTTTCATTTTTGCCCTGGTGTTAGGAATTTCTTAAAAGGTAGAAGGAGAAGATATTGTAGGAAAAAAAAATATCTTGGTACATTAAAGAATACTTTTCTCATCTTATCTCTTCTTTTGTATTTCCTTCCTATTTTCTACTGGAATGTTTTGACACGTCATGTGAATTTATTATTCCTGTAAAATTGATTGGTTGAAATGGGGGAAAAAAACAATTTATCTGAATGGGCATGTGTTAAAGTATCTCTGAAAGAGAGGAGCCAGGGCAGATAGGTTCACCATGAAGCTACCAAAGCTTAAGCTAAAGGGCCCCTTCCTAACAACCCCTTCCATGGCCTTATAGTTGTGAAATTTGCAGAAGTAGGGTATTTTAATGGCAATGGGTTAACACCATCCTCTTTCCTGTCTGAATTGCTGTTTCCACATTCTTTACCATCTCCTTTCCCCTTGTTTGGAGTAGCACTTTAGTCTCCATGGGCATTTTGGTCATCAGACTAAAGAGTCAAACTAGAGATCCATTAGTTTATGTTTAGTGATATCCATTTGTGGGTTCATAGTCACTTCCATGTGTAGTTAAATCAGCCCTACGACCCCACTGTTAGGAAGAGCTTCCAATAATTCTCTTACTTCCATCTATACTGATTCACTCAATGATGTGACCCAAAAGCCAGGGCCAGAGATTCTGTTGCATTACAAACACGTCCTGTGCACCTGTTACCAAAAGAAGGGAGGGAAGGACATTTTGAAATGAGTTGTATTTTGGAATTCCATGATGTTTATGGGATTTGCAACCTTTTTACCTGGGTGGTTTATTTATTGTCTCATTCTAAATAATAACTTTTGTAACTAATTTTATATTTATGATTTATCATCTTTTTCTTATATAATATTCCTCAAATTGTATCAGGTTCAGACCTCACAAAACCTGGACCCGCTCTTAGCACCAGCACACCTACAGAATTCAGCACTTTTTCCAGAGGAAGAACTCAGGTTAGCTTTCCAATGTATCAGTTTTCCTTAAAAGACCACACTGTTAGAAATGCCAAATATGCGGTTGGATCTGTAGGTTAGCCTTTAGCCAGTTGGCCAAAATGGTGCCATTTGCCTGCTGAAACTCTAAGTTACCTGCAAAGCAACCTGAATAATAATTCACGTCAATAGCACTCTGCCCTTGATAATCAATCACTCAGAGATGAAGAAAGAGAAAAAAAAAAGCTATACCCCTGTCATTCAAAAATAGGACAAGAAATATGATCATGGGTAGGCTCTGAGTCCTTTAGGTTTGAATAAAAAATATATATGAAGAGCTCATTCTTCCCTCTTCTCCACAGTCAATTAAAATGAGAACATACCACTGCACATCTGATAAAATTATTTCCTCTAATTCACAGAAAAATTTTATGAGTTTGGTTTATGCAGATGTCCTGATTTCCCAATATACATCCAGCAGGGGCCCTTTTAGACCACCGTGAGGATAGACACAATGGAACATGCTGTCTCTTGTTAAATCAATGCTTATAGGAATAATTTCAGTGAAAATGTCTTTTAGAGATTATGCTATTTAAAAGAGAAAAAAACAAATGTGGCAACTTATTGCAAATGGAGCTGAACATTTTAAAATGTAATCTTCAGTTGTACTGGCTTTAACTAGTTTGTGTGAATGTATCTAAAGTAATGGTTTCTAAATCTTTTCCCCCTTTTTTCTCTTTTTTAATAACAGTTTTTTAAACATATAATTCACACACTATAAAAGACAACCTTTTAAAGTACAAAATCCCACAGTTTTAAGTATATTTACAAAGTTGGGTAACCATCATCATTCTATTATTCCAGTACCTTTTAATCACTACCCGAAGAAATTCCATACTCACTAGCAGCCAATCCCCATTTCCCTTTCCCCTTAGCTCCTGGTAACTATAGATTCACCCTTTGTCTCCATGGATTTGTCTATTCTGGATATTTCATATAATATATAATATACAGTCTTTTTTGATTAGCTTCTTTCTCTTAGCATAATGTTTTCAAGCTTCAGTCAAGCTGTAGCATGTGTCAGTAATTCATTCCTTTTCATAATAGTCCATGATATGGATATACCACATCTTGATTATCCATTTGCCAATTGATGGACATTTGAGTTTTTGCTACCTTTTGGTTATTATGAATGATGCTACTATGAACACATACATACAAATTTTTATATGGACATGTTTTCATTTCTCCTGAATATATACCTAGGTGTGGAATTGCTGGATCATATGGTAACAGTATTTTTAACATTTTGAGGAACTTCCAGATTGTTTTTGAAAGGGGCTCCGCCATTTTACATTTCTACCAGCAGAATATGAGGGCTCTGATTTCTCCACGACCTTTCCAACACTTGTTATTCACTGTCTTTTTTATTTTATTTTTTAATGTTACATTAAAAAAAATATGATGTCCTATATACCCCCCACCCCCCTCACCCTACTCCTCCCATAACAACAACCTCCTCCATCATCATGGGGCATTCACTGCAACTGGTGAATACATCTCTGAGCACTGCTGCACCACATGGTGAATGGTCCACATTATAGTTTACACTGTCCCCCAGTCCACCCTTCAGCCATCCTACTGAAGTAGTATCTCATTGTGGTTTTTGTTTTGTTTTTTTAAGGATTTATTTATTCATTCATTTTCCCCCCTTCCCGTCCTCCTGCCCTGCAGTTTTTTTTTTGCTGTCTGTGTTGTTTTCTCTTCTCATCTTCTCTCCTCTAGGATTCACCGGAATTTGATCCTGGAGACCGCTGATGGGGAGAAAAGTTCTTTGTCAATTGTACCACCTCAGTTCCTGGTCTCTGCTGCACTTCACCTTGAATCTCCCCTTGTCTCTCTTTTGATGCGTCGTCATCTTGCTGCGTGACTCACTTATGCAGGACACTGTCTCACCATGTGGGCACTCACACAGGCACTTGTGGGCACTAGCTCACCGCACAGGCACTTGCGCAGGTACTGGCTTACCGCGCAGGCATGCTTTCTCTTCTTTTTCACCAGGAGGCCCCAGGGATCGAACCCAGGTCCTCCCATATGGTAGGCAGAAGCTCTGTCAGTTGAGCCACATCTTCTTCCCTCATTGTGGTTTTGATTTGCATTCCATACTGTTGATTTTGTATACCTATAAGCATCTGAGTGTCCACCTCCAATATGTATATTATTTATTTATAACCATATACAACAATACAAATATAGTATATCTTGTAAAAAGCACACTAATATTAGATGTTTTAAATGAAAGAAAGTGTTCTAAAATGTTCTTCTAAAGTGTCGGAGAACAGCCTTTCTTACTCCCTAGAGTCAGCCCATGCTCCCAGTGTGGCTCCTTAGTTTCTGTTCCAGAGGGAGCACAGTAACCCTCGTGCACATACTGGGAATATGTGTGTCTGGCCTAATCTGTTTGGTCATTGCCTAAGAAACTCACCATCCCAGAACTTGCTCTGGGTGTATACAGGTGGCTCACAGAGCTGAGCTCCACAAAGACTATCACGAGACAGCCTGATTCTATTTGTCATGGCTTAGGGCCACAGTCTTGCCAATTGCAAGAGGGGAACAAAGTTAGGATAGACCTGGATTTATAATGCCTACAGCAGACCAGCAAGGCACAGATTTCTTGTACACAAAGGCAACTATACCAACATATAGTCACTTCCTTCCACCCTCTGACTTGAATTCTGACTACATATGAGGAGCATCCAGAAGAGAACCTTTCTGTGTCTTCAAAGCACCAAATTACAGAATTAAAGATGCTGGATTTAGCAAGCAAATGGCAGCATTGTATTCACAATTGCAACAAGCATCTGCTTTGGTTGCTGCATCCTCTATTTCTGTATTTATTAATGTAATGCTAATTAGTTCTACTAATGAGACTTACAACAGAAGGGTAATGACCAGAAGCCCCACACAAATTGTTTTTCTTCCTCTGTTTTCTTTTTCTCTTTTTTTTTCCTTTTAGCAGTGAATTGATTAAGGCCTGAAATGAAGGGAATGCAGTATCTGTCAACTCACTATAAATATGGATGGGAAATTCTAAGAATTTTTTTCCTATTTCATGGGCATTTGTTTCAATGCTGCATGGATTTATTCAGAAATGAGCTGGGAAGCCAGTACCCATATAAATGACTAAATGTAAACATAAAATTTAAACCTTTGTACCTTGGACCAAGTTGATGGTTATCTAGTTCCAGCCTCATCTCCATTTTTATTGGAAGCAATCTACACGTCAATGTATGATTTGAAGGGTATTTCATGATAGCCTTCCCCTCTGAATGTGTGTGGTTTGGGTGTGCTGGCTAGCTTTGTACTAATGAGATGATAAAGCTCAATTTAGGGTTATATGTCCTGGTCACACAGACAGGCAAATGAATATGCATATAATCACGAGATTGATGCCAAACCTGGAAATCAACTCCTATTCCATGGAGATCGGTTGACTCAGACCAAGTATTGTCCACAAATATAAGACTCCCCATTTCTTAAATAAGCAAATCCAAAAATATTTTCCCCTTCTTGCTACCTTATCAAACTCCAAATAATCTGTCTTATTACAATTTTTTTATTTGAGTTCCACTTGCATGTTTTATGCATGTACTGTGAGTTACACGTCTCACTGAATGCAACTATCAGACTTGTGTTATAGGTAAGATCCTCATTCTGCAAATGAAGTAATAGGCACAAAGTGGTGCATCTAGTCAAACAGCAATAAGAGAAAGAGATGGGAGTTAATCTAGGTCTTCTATCTGAACATCTAGGGAACTTTCCTCAAGCTCAGTGGCTCACAAAGTGTGATCCTAGGAGCAGCAGCATCCACATCACCTGACAACTTGTTAGAAGTAAAATATTGGGGCTTCACCAGGGCTTCTTAAATCATCAACTCTGGGAGTGGGACCCAGCAATCTGTCCTTAACAAGCCTGCAGGTGATTCTGCTGCATGCTGTTATGAGATCCTGTGTTAGCCAAGAGCTGCCTTCTTTTTCTCCCTTCAGAACTATGTGAAAGACAGAAGATGTCCATCATCTGCCACTAGTCAGAAGCCATGCCCTAACAACCTGCTTTCCATGCCTACAGCCAGCCTGAAGAGGACTGTTTCATTTTCCTTTCTCCATGCAACAAATATTCACTCAACAGACTCATGGGCAGGATGCTGTGTTGGATACTAAGTAAAGGCACAGACAAACAGAGAGAGTTTCTCTATATTCAGAGAGGATGACAGTGAAACCAAAGCAACACTTGTACAGGCCCTCCGTGATTTTCTCATGATTTGTCCTCAGTCCTCCTTAATTCCAGAGGCAGAGTACACTGTTCACCCAGCTTACTTTAAAGAATCTGTTCTTTCATAACTATCTCATCTCTTTGTCTTTTTCATTGACTTTACTTTCTCATTTTCACCCCATCGTATAAGTTCTCCTCAGTGTTCCATTTGTATAGAGCTTCTTTTTTCTTTGTATATTCCCTCCTGTTAATTTTTTCAAATCTTGCCACTCCTGCTTTTTCTGCTTTTCTTAAGGGTATTGCTATTTTTCCACTGAGGCTCAAAACCTCAGACAGCTCTTTGTCCAGTACCTCTAAGTATGTATTTAATTAGAGGCCAAGTCCTCAAATTTATACCTCGGTCTCTAACCTGTCATCATTTTTTATTCCCACTACCATCAGATTAGTTTAAATGCTCATTTTATCTCTAACAAGGATTATTTCACTAGCCGCTTACCTGGCCTCCCCATCTCCTGTCTCCGAATCCATCCTAATGTTATAGACAAAGAAATCGTTATAAACTGCAACTTCAATTATATCACTAGCTTGTTTCCAAACTCTTATTGGTTCCTCATTGCCCACAAAACTCAGAAGTGTCTTTTGGGAAGGCTCTCTAAAATATGAATCTAAATGAACTTTTCAAGTCTTACTTTCTTTCCATGCCCCATAAATTTCTATAAAATCGACCACACCATTTTCCAAAGGCAACTCTTTCTTTGCTGGCTTCTGTTCTTGTGATTCTTTCTTCCAGTTACTTCAGTCTTTGTATTATTTTGTATTATTGTCTGGTAACATCCTACTATTCTATGTAGTGCCCAGCTGAAACCTTTCCCATTGTGTACTCCCTAGTCTAACCAGTGCGACATGGCTTCCTACTCCATTGAACCCCCATAGTACTTTGCTTTTCCTTCCTTGGCCCTTTGTCACTGTCCTTAACACTGAGATATTGACATGTCTGGATCAGCACCTGCCCTTGAGGGTTGGATATCTTCTGCTGCCCTAGTCCGGTAACTGTCTCAGGGGAGAAGCTCAGTAAACATTGGCCAAACGTAAATGAAATTTGTTTTTCTTCTCCCATATCTCCTTTACAAACCATTCTTGATCCTGTTTTGTTCCTAACATTTGATTCACAAATATTCCCCTTAGTTTCTCTCCAAGATCCAGACTTTACCTTTCAGAGTCTTATTCAAATATCTTCTCTGTGCCTTTTACCATTGCATCTTAAACTCAGCTCTTGTCACAAGAGGTTTCTATACGCTTTGTAAATTAAGGTCCAAATTACAGTGGAATTGATTCAGGCAGCTCTGGATTAAAATGTCTTTACTTAGTATTACTTTTTGATAGCCTCTCTGAGCCTCAGTTTCTGAGTCTGTAAAAGGGGGGCTAATTTCTCCTACCACAGAGAGTGACTGTGAGGGCCAAATAAGAAGATGAAAGTGAAATCTCTAGCAAATTATAGACATGGCAGATGCTTCCTTAAATTTTTGGCATTTTAAGGAGCCACGTTCATCTTAAAGAAAAAAAAAAAATGCGGCACAGATGTTTTGGACTGACCACACCTGAAGGTCACTAGCCTGAAGGAGGCAGAGGTGACACCAAAATCACTGCTTCTTGTCTCTTGACTCCCTTGCTGGTCATTCTCCAAAGAAAGTATGCAAATCCCTCCAGTGGCAAACTTTGCCCATTGAGCTTGAATGCCTGTGAGGGAGCCAGTCCTGAGCAGGCCTAGAGCTCTTTCCATCCCCTCGCCCCACAGCAGGTGGAGGGGTGGAGGTGGGCAGGTGAGGGCAGCGGGGGAGGGGGCAGGGCCAGCATTTACATCTATCCTGTATCCAGGGAGCCACATTGGGCTGGCGAGCGATCCTTGAGGCATCTGGCCAAGCCCCTCCCGGCAGTGGCCTTCTGGATGGCTTCTGTAGCAGCTGGGCTGACTCAGGGCTGACTTACTTGCCATGTGGGCAGGAGGCGGCCACAGGCTGCTGGGACCTGACCTTCCAGACTTTCTCTCCATCTTGCCTCAGGGAGTCTCAGGCAGTTGTGACACCCTATGGCGAGGATGGTTCATCACAGCAGCGTTCCTTAGTAAACAAAGAATTCATGGGCTTGGGGGGGGGGGGGCGGTGCAGAGAGAGGGGCCAGGGGAGAAGGGCTAGGAGGAGAAGAAAGGGTCCTCTCCACAAGGCAGGAGAACTGGGCATAGACGCTGCAAACATTTCTAGATAGAGACACTGCCTTCCTAGCTTCGTGGATTATTCAGCCTTTTTGCGTCAACGCATAATCATTATTCTTCCAACATCTTTCTCCCCTTCCCCCAGTTAGATTCATGTGTAGCCTTAATTCAGCTAGTTAGTTTGGAGCACCCCCAAGAGAGAGCAGATAAATAGAACTGAAGAGGGGAAGGCCA
Source organism: Dasypus novemcinctus (assembly GCF_030445035.2). NCBI lineage: Eukaryota > Metazoa > Chordata > Mammalia > Cingulata > Dasypodidae > Dasypus > Dasypus novemcinctus. Next base: position 168,105,218 of record NC_080675.1, on the reverse strand, counting down.
TTGGAAATGACACAGAATCAAGACTCAAGAATCAAGTGCTCTGTGGGGCAGGGACCCTGTCTTCCTCTCCATAGACCCCCACCCAACCCACTAACTGCAGTACACTATAGGAGCTCAATAAATGTTGAGTGAATGTTGAACGTTTCCCATCCCCAAAAACTAGACCAAAGGTTAACAACTACTATATGTTGTTGTACTAAATATGATCTTTCATACATTTTAATCATATTCTTAATACAAAATTTTAGATTTGACTTGCTCTTAATAGAGAGTGAGCCCTCGAAGCAGGAGCTATTAACCTCACCTCCATACACTTGCCTGAGAAGTTTTAGAGGACAGGCTTTTACACGTACACTCTGACCATGTTGTTCATGCACATTTGTGCTTCCTTTGACCTGCCATGCCTCCGTTCGACTTTCCTTCACTCCTTTTCTTCCTTCAGCTCCCTCAATCTCTGTTCTTCCTATTTTAAAAAGACCCCAAGTTATATTTTTTCATGCTTGCTTTTATCCTTTGAGGAAACATTTTTTATTAAATAATCTGGCACTGCAGTACATGAGCCTGGAATGAGACAATCTAATTGTGACCTCTTTTAGGTGAGCTGCGCAGCACTAGAGCTAAGCTTCAGCTGCCCAGATGCAACAGTAACCTGTGCACAGCGATACACCTCAATGTAAGAAAAGCTAAGAGAGCTTGTAATTTCATGAAATTGTTTTAGAACAATACTATCCTTTCACTTGTCTTGAGGGAGCTATCACACTGAAATGTATCTCTGGTCATATGCTAGTTTCTCTAATCGTCTTGGAGTCTCAGTGTCTACTCGTGAAAAAAAAAATTTATAAAAATAAAATTTAAAAAAGAGGAAGAACAAATATCCAGAGCTGGTAATATTCCTGTGGTTGGAAAACAGTTTGGACGGTGATCAAAGAGGGTGACAATGGAGAGAGTCTGAAGTTGGAAAAAGGGGGCCACAGTTCTGTGCATGTATCCTGGACAATTGGCCCTGAGTCGGAGAACCAGCCGCCGTGGTCTTGGTCCACACTACCTGCTGCCTTTCTGAATCACAAACCACAGTAGCTGCTGCCCTTGGACACTGTGCTCTGCCACCCATCCTGGATCTCACCCAGAACCTGTGCCAGGTCCGATCCTAATCCAGCCTATAGGGCTCAACATGACCTGGCTCTCGCCTCCCTCCCTAACCTCTCCCTCACATTCCCCTGCTTTGTGTATCCTGGCAATCCTGATTTTCTTCCTTCTGCCACAGGACCTTTGTACTTGCTGTTTCCTTATCTCATTCACAACTTGCCTTAAATGTTACTTTTTCAAAAAAGACAGCCCTTCTCCCATCATGCTCCATCCTTTTGTCGCACTTTACTTCTTTCTTTACATTGGTCATTAGTAGGTACTCAATAGATATTTACTGACCAAAAGAATTAGGCCTGCCTAACTTTTGTTTGAACCCCTTTTTCTCCACATTTTTCAGCCATGTCTTGTGAATGAATTATTACAGGGTTAACATTTCTAAATTTCATATAATAATATAGCAGTCAGTTTGTGATGCACTGATTTTCCAATGTGTAAAACAAGGTCACATCTGTTTTCTAAAATGCCAGGCCAAAAGGAATAATAGAAATCTTGGAGAAAGGAATTAACAATTTACTGATCACCCACCATATGCTCGCCATGAAGCTAGAGGCATCCCTCAACAGCTATCCTGTTCGGCAACATTATCCCTACTTTACAGATGAGGAAACTGAAGCTCAGAGAGAATAAAGTAACTTGAGCAAGGTTCTGAACTGGTCAAAGGCAGAGCACAGAATTGCACGGGGATCAGTTGATTCCACAGTCTGCATTCATTCCACAATGCCAGCTGACTTCCCCATTTCTACAGCAGTGAGGCTATCACTGATCGACACTTCATAACAATATAAAAAGATATAAAAGCAGAACCCCATAACCAAATGAAATCTGCAGGCAGGGTTGTTCCCTTTAGTCATGTCATCATCTATATTCATGACCCTGCATGCAAAGAGGACCGCACAGTAAGGTAATTCTCAGATGAATCCAAATTGAAAGGGTTGCAAATACCAGGCAAGGAAGAAGAGAGATGCAGAGGAACTCAGTGGCAATAGGAACAAGAATAGAAAATAATAAAGAGAGATTTACCTTGAGGGAAAGAGTGGCCGCACCCTTTGAAAGGAAATATTTAAAGCACAGAGAAAACTTGAAAAGGAGTCATGAATTAGAGACATGCAGGCAGCAAGTGAACTTTAGACTAGTAATGCATTGTAGTAGCAGGAAAAAAAAAGGTAGTAGCATTTCAAAGTCCCTATTAGGAGGTGGAAAAATCACACAGCTGGCAGGTTGCAAAGTCCCTTTTTATGAGGCTCTAATAAGAGGAGGGATTGTTTCCGAGTCACTTCAAACCAGAAAATTGAAATGCATCAGGTAGGAAACTGACGAAAGGGTTAAAAGAAAGTGATGCTGGCCGAGAATGGATTGATTTCTGGGGACAGATTAAAAGCACTAAATATGTATACTTGATGAGGTGATAATTAAGGTCACAGGGGAGGGCAAGGGGGCTGTCTGGGAGAGAGGAGGGAGGCAAACGTGGAGGCAAGTGTAGAACAGCTTAGGAAAGCATAAATGGGCAACCGGTAAGCGGGAGTGATGGGATGAAATCCACAGAGGAGCGCTCACTAAGTCTCAAAGCAAACTTGCTGACAGGGTGAAGTTTATTGCGTCTCTGTGTAACTCAAATTTCAAGTGACCTTTCGCCGTTACACAAGTGAAGTCATTTCCTTTGAGGAAAGTTGCTATATAACTGTAAACATCTAAGTCTGTGCTGCACGGAGTGCTAGAAAACAAACGCCTCCCGGAATCGTCTTGCCCTGAGCCTCCAGAGGCTGGCTGGATGTGACCTCATGGATCTTGCTTTCCATCTTCTACTTATGGGAATCACACCTTGAAACACCAGTTTGGTGTACCCTTTCCATTTGGGAAACTCACAAATAAGTGATATTATTGGAGATCACACGGTTTTAATAAAAACCAAACAAACAAAAACACTGAGGCCAGCTGCGACCCAGCCTGTCTGGAAGAACAATTAATGTGGCTAATACCCGTGAGTCTGGAAAGCTCTTGATCAGGAAAGACTGGGTTCTGACCGAAGAGCGCGGATTTAACTTGGTATAGGAACGCGCAGGAGTAAGACCATGATAGAAATCCAGAGATGACCCGTTTTCTCTGCCTGAGCATCTATGTCTCGGTTATTTGCATGTGCTGTGTCTGCCCCTGAAATGGCATTCTTTCCTCCAGTCATCAAAAGCCTGGTCATGTGCTACTTAAGTCTCACTCCAAATGCTTCCTCCTCTGAGAAGCCTTCCCTGATGAACACGTCAGCAGCAAGCCCCCTCTCCTCTGGGCAGTGCACCTCAATTTTAGAGCTTCTCATGGCCTGAACGGCTGCTTACTGTTCCCATCCCACTATTGATTTTCGTAGCCCAGGGTCTGGAAGCCAGGGGCCAAAAGGACAAGTGCCCTGCTCTGCCTCTGTTCACCCCCTGGCACAGCCCTTCCCATAGGACCAGGCTGACCAGCAGAATTTAATTACTTATAAATAGAAAAGACACTTAAGGGTGATTTTCTCCGGGCTGTGAATTAACTAAAAAGGTCACCCAAAACTGTGATTTTTCTCCCCAAGGAACAGTGATACCAAAAGCTAATGAAATCTGAACTTTATCATTTTCCACTGAACTTTTCATTTTGTTTTAGGAAATTAAAAAAGAAAGGGGAAGCAGGAAGAGAGGGGAAAACTGGGAGTCAGGAGGTAGGAGCTCTTAAGGGGCTCTTCGGTTAGTTGGTGATCTTTGATAGCAGCCCAGATATACCAGGCCGTTTTACCATCTGTAAACTGAAGACATTGTAGTCTTGATGACAGTAGGTATCATGCCAACTAAAAAAAGATATACCGAGTACCTTTTATATCCCTTACACCATACCTGATAACCAATAGAACACAGTGCCTTGCTCGCAGTAGGCATTCGCTTGTGAATGAATACATGAGTGAAAGAAGAGGTCTGAACTGGATCACTGCCTCTCCTGGCCCAGTATCCCTGGGGACACTAATCACAGAGGGGTACACAAAATTTTCTAACATTAAATTCGTAATTTTTACATAGGACCTAACAGATCCCTAATAACACCTACTGCCTATATTTGCTCTCAGTTCTGAGGGGAGGAGCAATTATAAAACAGGGGCAGGACTCAGAGTACTGCCTGGCAGGAAGGGATAGAGTTAGAGGCCCAGGCAAAGCCCCAAGCGGGCATCAGGATCCCAGGAACATCTGATAGGAAAAGAACAAAATAAGTGCCCTTGTAATACACTCCAAACTCCCATGGAGAACGCTTGTCAGGGGCCTGCAGGCTGGGCCTTGGTGACCAGCCTTTCTCGTAGTGACCCAGCCAGGCTGGCCTTTCGTCCTGTTCTCCATGGAGTCGGGTTTTTCTGGCCTCAGGTACTGCTCCTATACCAAGCATTTCCTTTCTCTTCACTCTCTGACTAGAGTAACTGGCTCACAGTTCAGGTTTTGGCTTCATTGGTATGATCGCAGGAACTCCCTATTGGTGTATTTCACAGCACTTTAATACTTTCCCTCATTGCACTTGACTTTAATTGGATCCTTTATAGCTCAGGTCTGGTTTATTTCCATGTGTTCCTGTTAGAACTCTCTTGCTCACCAACTTAAACCTAGAGCTAGGTACAGGGAAAGAGATGAGCGCTAAGGTCCAAATAGATGCCAAAGAATCCAACTGCAACGAGCCTTGCAGCCTCAAGAATATGGCTCCACAATTTCTGATTTCCTCGGCTCGAGGCAACCCACACAACTCACGAAGGAGTGGCTTATCAGCTTTCGTTTGCCCAGGTGCAGAAGCCTTGGGATTAAAGGGTGTTAAAATATAACAGTAACAGCACCAACCCAGAAGTTCTGAATTAGGGGAGAAACTTACTTCCCTACAAATGCACTGTGTTTCTCTCCACTTCTTAAACCCTCTCAAAGGAGCCATATAAATGAGGTCTCCAAAACCTTGAAGAGGCATAGACAATCTTGCCCCCTTCTCAGCAGCCTTGGGATCTGGGGACCAACTTGCTTTAACAGGGTGGTAAAAGACGATGAATCAGTTGGTCGAGTTCCTAATTTTCCACTCTTGTCACCCTGGAAGCCTTGGGCTGGCTTGTTCACCCTGGGGGGCCCTTTCTGCATGTGCTGACAAGGACCTGAGCTCTGAAGGGGTTCAGGATATGAACCACTTCTCCATTTTCTGAAGAAGTGAGGGATGGGAGTATGAGCCTCTCCACTCACCAACACTGAGAACAAACTAGTTTTAGTTGACAGTATGTCCTCTTTTTACCACATTCTTTCTCTGGCTTAGTGGTTCTCAAATGTGAGGTACCTAAGAATTATTAACAGTATCCATATTGCAGTATCAATATTCATTTATACAGTACTTACTAAATGCCAGGCTTTTGGAAAAGCTAGTTAAAACACAGATCCCCTGGCTCCAGCCCTAAAGATTTCATTCAGTAGGACTGGGGCTGGAGCCTCTAAATCTATATTTTAAATAAAAGCCCCAAGTGAGTCTGCTGAGGGTGGTTCTGGGACCATACCTGGAGAAAGATATTTTAGCTCCATTAGCTTTACTAACTTAATAGACCTTCCTGTGTCATCATAAATTTAACGAGCCATATCTACAGTGGGAAGGGGTCTTTTAAATCACCTTAGCCTAATACTAACAGTTTGCAAATGAGAAAACCATGGCACAAAGAAGTCTGTAGTTCTTATCCATAATTGCCATTATTTAAAGGCAAGACTAAGCCACAAAGATTTCTGCCTTCTGTTTATTTAAATTTATCTTCTCTGGCAACAAACTTAATATCCTATACAGTTTGGAATTAAAGAATTATTCTGTTTGTTGTTCATAATTTGCCCCCTCTGTTGAATATGCCAGCAAGACTTCAAAGTTCTGAGATATGGATGAGAAATGGTAAATCTTAGGTGGAAGCATAATGAAGAGGGGAGCAAAGGACTTTAGCTCCAAAAAAAAAAAAAGATGAATCCCTGCTCAGTCAATGTTTAGCTTTATGCTATTCCTTCCCTCTCTTTGAGTTGCAGCTGAATAATGGCAATAATAAGGTAATAAGGTATGCCTCAGAGAAATAGTGCAATTAAATAGAATATTTTAAACATCTGATCCATAGGTCCTCAAAAATATCAGTTCCACTAATGTGTGAACATTGATCAAATAGCAATAATATATTTTGTTTTTCAAATGACAAACCAATACCTTCCTATCAAAGTTCTCCTCTCACCAAGTACTTTCATTTTGAGGCAATAAGCTAGCTCACTCTCTCTATCTCTGTACATACAAATAAAGGCGAACCACAGGCAAGTGACATTTTTGACCATTTTCAGTCTACGAAAACAGCAATTTCACCTGGCTCCACCTATTAAATAAATCTACGGCCATGATTTTTGTAATACCATATTCTAATCAACTGAGCTAAAGCTTAATGCTAATTGTGGCTTCATTTGCCAGAGCTTATCATAAATTACAGGGTATCGACATAAGTATAATTAATTAATAGATAGTGAGAACTTAAAGCAATTTCTCAACTTCAGCTCACTGCCAGAGACTTTTTTTGCTTGTTTTGCTCTACTTTTGTTTTGTTTTGCTTTGAACTGGGTGCTCAACCACTTCTCTGTGTTGGTTTTTCATTGCTTTGCTTTTTGTTCATTTTTTTGTTTTTTCAGGAAGCACTGAGAACTGAACCTGGGACCTCCCATGTGGGATGTGGGAGCTCAACCACTTGAGCCACATCTGCTCCCTGTTCTGTTTTATTTAGACAGGGAAAAGCGCAAACAGAGTTTCCCCACTACCACAAATTATGCAGTCAAGTTTCCCACATTTGGGGAAATCACAGAGGTCACCATATCCTGAGTGCAATGGATAAGCCTTGCCCTGGGAAAAACACCTTCATGATCATGGGATCTCCCTGCCAGGTGGGTAACTGCCAGAGAGTTTAATATTGTTACTATACAATCCTTCTTACTTTAGTCTGAGGTGTCATCTCTCCTATTGTCAAAGCCAGTTTGGGCGGCTCTTTCAAACCTTGTGTGTCTAGTCTTTATAGCAAAAGAAAGGTAACAAGAATATTATCGTCCGCTATCAACCCTGAAATCCAACAACTGTCAGATTGCAGGAAACAACAATTTTATCAAATAACAGGAGCCCAAATTCCTGTCAAAGGTCAAAAAATTGTGTAAAAGCAGGACCTCTCACGGACTGCAATTAGTAATCATGGATCAAAGGGCAGGGGGCACCAAAGGTAGCTTCAAAATACTCTGAAAGGGCTAACAGATTCACATATCAAGCAGAAAGTGAAGATTGAAGGAGGCAAAGCTTAAATTGGAAAGGTGGTTATAATGTTTATTAATAATAAAGTATTACAATGTAAGTTTTTTTCTACTAGTGAACACTTTATCTTGATGTCAGAGGAGGCATAAGAGGTAAACCAGGTAGCAAAGGTACCTTTATACCATCCCGACCTTGAGCTGAATCCTTACTTTCAGATTTCTTTCTTCATTTTCTTCTTTTTAATTAACACTATCAAAGCATAATTTAAAAAAGATGGGGGAATTGGGATGGAGATGGACAGACAATATAAATGCCTAAAATGTTTACAAACTCAGGAGTAAACAGTAAAATTTCACTCATGACTGAATATTTGGTCTATATAAAGCTGAGTATGATCATTTTTCAAATCTATGAATTTTGAGTAACATTAAAGAATTTGACATTATATCAACACAGGGTATAGAACTGCCAAGGTCAACAGCAAGTCAAATCAATTCCGAAATGAGATGAGAGATATCCAGTTCTGTAGTTATTAATGGGTCAGACATTTTTTGAGACAGCTATCTTCTACTTACTCCTTTCGTATCACCATTCAACATTCATCTCTCTGCAATTTGTTCAGTCCAAACCTCTGCAGAAACTTATCTCACATTGACCACCTATTACCCAGTTCTGCATCTTCATCTTACTGTATATTTGATACTCTAATCAGCTTAATCTCCCTCCCCCATCCTCCTGGTTTCCCTTCTGCATCTCTGACATCCTGTTGCCATCTTTTCCTTACCCCCCTTAAATGTACAAACATCCCCTAAATCATTATCTTTATTAATATTTCATCCAACAAATATCTTTCCCCCTGTCTCCATCTGCTCCCATGACTTTAATCTATAAATTGGTGACTTTTAAACCTATGTCATTGCTTTGACCTCACTCCTTAATATTAAATCTACATTTCTAACTTTTTGGCTTTGAGTGACCTTGCATCTTCTGAACACACCAATGTCTTCTCACCAGTTCCAGCTGTTCAAATGTCACCCAGAGTCCCACTGCTCTGTCAGATCCAGATATGATTGCTTCAAAGTCCATGGAGCACCTTTTGCCTCTATCGTTCTGTAACCCTAGTCTGTCATCTTCCCCTGGATGGCACGTGGCCTAATGTTCAAGTATATCGTAAGTTGTACTCTTTTCCTTTCTTCTATTTCTGTTCCTACCTTTGTGTTGCCTATTTTACTTATAGCCTCAGTAACTGTCAATCAACCAAGCTAAAAATTTCATCTGAGCATCTTCCTTCATACCCAGCATGCCACTGGGGACTACCTTGTGCCGAATCTACTCATAAATATCTCTCAAATGTTCTACTACGTCTCCATTCCTGCTGCTCTGGTTTTACCACAGTCCCACATCAAATTTTTTATTAAAAAAAATAGATTTCTGGGCTCCAAACCTATTGAATGAGAATCATTAGGGATGGAGCCAGGATATCTGCAATCCCGGTTTTAGCTTCAATAGCTATCTACCTATCTCCAAGGCTAGAATCAATTTCACATATTCCTGACACAGGGATCTTTCTAGAAGGGAAACCTGTTCATTTACTCCCATTTACATGTCTTCAGTGACCACCCAAGCACCTTCAACTTGCTGTTTAACGTTTCATTAGAAATATCTGAGTTTGTACTCCTAACCTCTTCTGAAGCCTCTACTCTTGGTATCTGAATTATTTCATCCAAATTGTCCCTTTCACAAACGCTCAATGCTCTGCTTTTCCTTCATCCTAGAACAGCTCTCCTCCTTCTTATAAATCACCTTCACTGCCAGGTCAACTACAGGCTCAGCTGGACAGTCACCTCCAGAAAGAAAGGCCCACTAGACCTTTGAAGGAATAATTAACTATTCCTCCGCTTTGTTCTGTGGGCAGAACTTTCTTCTCTCCCTTAGTAGATACTATTGCATCTACTTCCCCAGTAAATTCATTCATTAATTAAATCAAAAGTATTTGTTGGGAAATGGATGTGACTCAAGCAGCTGGATGCCTGCCTACCATATGAGAGCTCCCAAGTTCGGTTCCCAGTGCCTCCTGAAGAAGACGAGCAAGCCTGTGAACTGACACAACAGGCTGGCATGGAGAGCTGTTGCAACAAGATGATGCACTAGGAGCTTCAACGAGGAGAACAATAAGGAAAGACAGTGAGAAACACAAGCAGGGAGCAGAGGTGGCTCAAGAGATTGTGTGTCTCCTTCCCAAATGGGAGGTCCCGGGTTTAGTCCCGGGTTTAGTTCTGGTACCTCCTAAAAAAAACACAAGCAGAAGCAGAGAGCAGACAGTGATCACAAGCAACGGGGGTCGGAGAAATAAATAAATAAAATAAATCTTTTTAAACAAAAGGTGTTTGTTGAGCACCTGCTAGGTATAGCCGCCCTTCTAGGTGCTGGGAGCAGCAGTGTGTTGGAGCCTACCTCGAGCAGCTCACCAGAGCTGCACATCTTTTTCCAGCACCACAGTGACATCACAATGGTAGCTTGAAATTGGCCATGTTAGAAATATTTATACCACAGAAATCAACAAACACTACAAATCAAGGTTTTTGTTTCCCACCTAGGGCAACCATTTCACCAGCATATCATTTTATCAAGGTACACATAGACAAAAATCCCTGTACTAGTGAAACCTATATTCTAGTGAAAGAAAGGTAGACAATACACATGTTAAATAAGTCCATGATAAAAAATATTCAAAAGTGCTATGAAAAAAATAAATAAATAAATAACGTAGAAGGCAGCCAGGATCTTGGAAGCATCAGCTATATGTATAGCAATCTTACCATGAATTAAGAAAGGAGCTGCGCTGGGAGAAAGTGACAGTGAGGTAGAAACTAAGCTCATTCAGAAATAAAGGGGAGATCCCCCAGGGTCAGCAGATGATTTCGACATTTAGAGATAGAGGGTAACATAGGCTAATACGTGCCGCTCAATAAATATCTTATTCATTTTCTTTTATTCCCTGTGCCTAACAGAGTAGAATAGATGTTAAACTACAGTTAAATATAATCTTCTCTTTGGAAACAAACTAGTTTTGGGGTACACATTCTTCTGTCCTTCTTCTAATTGTGATTAAAAACATTTCTGCAGAAACAGTTCATTCTCTTACCCCACAGAATTTATAGCAGTCCACACCCCACCCATCCACTAATTATGTAAATTATCTCTAAGGCCATCACCAGCATTTGGTCATTTCCCTAGGGGCTTCTCACATTTTATTATGTGTATAAATCACCTGGGGATCTCATTATGCTACATATTCTAATTTGGTGGGTCTAGAGGGAGAGGTAAGAGTCTGCAGGTCTAACAAATTTCCAGGTGGTACAGAAGCTGCTGCTCTGAGGACCACACTTTGAGTAGCAGGGCTCTAACCAAAATGTATTCACATTCCTTGGCAGAAAACTCATTTCTTCTTTAGGTAGCACTGCTCTCTCATGCAGTACTTATTCCTGTGCTCTGATGTCTGGCTTCCAGTAATTTTCTCCATCATTCCTAGTAATAGCCCTTGTAAACACACAGTACAATTCTAATCTCTCTTATGCGTGACAGCCACTGAGTTAAGTACTTAACAGTGAGTCTCCTCTGTCTGGACTCAAAGCCCCCTGTTGCTTCTACTTCTCAGAACAACATGGTTTTCAGCCTTCTCAACAGTCCAGTCAAGTCAGTGTGTTTGCACCAGCCCTGGATGTCCAGAGGTCAACCAGCATCCCATTGCCCCATAGCTCCGGACAGGATTGCCTTCAAGTCCATAGAATGTTTATTGTCTTCACCTTTCTGTGGTTCTTCGATGGCTTTTAATCTCACAGTCACCTCTGGTTCTGATTCCTGCTTTCCCTTCATCCTTCTCTGGTCATATTGAAATTGTTTCTTAACCACCATCCTGACAATAACCTAACTGTGGCTCGTGTCCATTTCTTGGATTTCCAGACAGAGACTCACACAGTTTTTTGTCTTCTCTACCTCATCACTAGCTATCCCATCTCTCTTTTCTCTCCTCCTATTTTAAACACACTTCCTATTTTATTCTTCCTTCATTCTTTCAAATAATATGTACTGAGAACATACTATGTGCCAAGTACTGCTCTGGGATGAAATAACCCCAATGAACAAAATAGACAAGCCACTACCCAGCTGAGGAGACAAACAGTAAAAAAACAGACACACAGCACAGTGACAAGTTCTGTTGTGTGTGTTAAGAAAAACAAAATGGAGTAAAGGAGTAGAGTGAAGGGGTCTCTTTCAGATTTAGAAAGTTGGGTCAGACCTTCTGGAAAGGGACAATTGGTAGGAGACTGGGACAAAGAATATTTAGCTCCATCTTTCAGATTTATTCCTAGGGGGGCTTTTATTTGCATATTCAAAGAAGCATGCAGATGGGGTGTTCTTCTACTGAGCAAGGGCACAATCTATTTAGGGTCTGACCCTTCCTCTCCCCCCATAGTCTTTGGAGGAGATAAAGAGCACTATGGAAATTTTATTACCATGGCTAGTGATTATCCTTGTCTTCTTTTTCGCAGTAGACAGAAAAACTAGAGTCTGACTTGGGTTTTAAATTGAGGGTTTATTTGTTGAATTTCTTTAAAGAACAGGGCTCCAAATAGCACACAGGACTCCAGATGTGTTCTGACCCTGGCAGAAGAAAGCAGCACCAGCCTGCCCCTTGTTTTGAATGCCAGCCACTTACAAATGCAGCACAAGATCAAATTAACTTTCTTGGCAGCCCCGTCCTTCTGTTGACTCACCATGAGTTTACAGTAAACCCCCACCCCCACCTCTGAGCCTTTTTCATGTAGCTGCTGCTTTCACAGTTTTTTACAAATAGGCTAGCTCTCCTAATAAGAACCACTTCTCTGGCCTCTGTGGCCTGCTGAATATCGTACTTTAAAATAATAGAATGATAATAAAAACCCCACAGAAATGTAAATTGGCTTTCTGATTAGATTACTGAGGGGGAAAAAAAAGGACCATCTTGGCAGAAAAGGCTGCAACAAATCAGCAAATATTTCCACATCCTGTTGTAAAATGCACCAGTATCTTGTAGCATCTGGGATTAACTGTTTGCTCCCTATTATGGCAATTATTCCTTTCTTTATCCCTCTTTCTTGATTTTGATCAATTGGGGCTCAATTTCTACACCCTAGATTCAAATGATTAAAAATATTAAAACTATGTTGAAAAGTCCTACAAAAGGGTGTTAGGATATCCTTCTGGTTTCATGTTACAGATAGCCAAAGGGTGGAGTGTCTGCTAGGTTAGGAGGGACCCACACATTGCAAATATGCAAATGTATACATGCCAATCTTTGGGCAATAAAAAGAGAATGAATTCCTTCTGAAACATTGATTTTTATTTTGTTACTCATCCCACACAAGCTCTGCATACTTATACCATATATTATATCATATACCAATAATTTCCATGTTGTCTCCACCAACGAACCATAAGGTCTTTAGAGCAGGTAACGTTCCATTCAGTTTTGTAGTCTAAACTAGTCTAGACTAGCAGCAGTTCTAACTGGTACGTGCAACAGCATCCCCTGGAGGACTTGCTAAAACACAGATTGTGGGTCCCACCCAGGGGTTCTTTTTTCCTTCTTCTTTTTTTTCTTTTTTGAGGTACAGGGGCCAGGGATTGAACCCTAAACCTTGTATGTGGGAAGCCAGTGCTCAACCACTGAGCCACATAGGCTCCCTGAGTTGGTTTTTTCATTTGTTTTGCTTGTATTTGTTTTTGTTTTTTCTAGGTCACACAGGGAACCAAACCCAGGACCTCTCATGTGGGAAGCAGGCACTCAACTACTTGAGCCACGTCCGTTCCCCACCTAGGGTTTCTGATTCATGCCTGAGAATCTGCATTTTAACAAGTTCTTTGACGACACCAATAACACAGGTCCTAGGACTGCATTTTGGAACTGATCCACTGGTCTAGAGCATAAGATAGTGCCTCTTTTATACCATGATTCCTAAAAGTATTTGATGAAAGGAAGCAAGAGAATGGATGAGGGGAGGGGAAGAAATAAATACGTTTAGGGAAATGGTGTAAGAGCTTCTGATTTTGAAGGTTGGCCTGTCTTAGAGTGTTTCAAAGGAGAGTGAATTGGGGCTTTGCATTCAAAGTCTAAATCAGAGATGTTCCTTTACAGACAAATCTCCTTCACAGATTTGCTGGAAATGATTTAAAAATCAGATTTGGTATATTCCATTTCCAACACTGACTTATAGCAGAGGGGAAAAGTCTAAGAATCCACTGTGAGAAGCAGATGTTTAGAAGGACTGCATTATCTGGTTAGGTTAAGAAACTTCATTGGTATATTGATTCCTCCTTGGGGCAGAACAGTGATCAGCCATGGGCTAACTGTTTTTTTAGCTACCATCCAAATTCAAATTTAGCTACCATCCCTATTCAATACAGTATCTCTTCACCATTTGAGGATCCAAGGTAGACATTTCAGATCTATCTGCAATATGTTAAACATTTTAATTTCTCTTAAATCATTCAGTTCTGCTTGATCTCAAACTTTCATGTGTCTTATCTGGACCAAAGATCCAGTGGGTTGACTAAGTTTTCCTCTTTCCAGGCAGTCATGTTAGACTTATACTTACATAGCACTATCCTAACAACAAGGCCACTGTTGCCATGCTCTTCCACCCAACGGTTCTATCTTGGCTAACGAGATGATGCCATGATGAACTTTAACTGAACTGACTACACTATGGAAAGGAGAGGTCACCTAGTTATTAAACCAAGGAGTGTCAGTAAGTTCCTAAAGATTATTTTGTGTATGTGCCACAAAGGACCATTTAAGGACTGATGTGCCAGTGTGGGGGGAGGGGTCTTTTCTGAATTATAGCCCTGCCACTTACTCACTCTGAACTTGAACAAGTGACATGCTCATTGAAGTGTGTCCTCTTCATCTGGTAAAAAGAATATTTAAGTTAGGGTTTGCTAAACAGAACACAAAGCGCCAGCATATTTTTGGCACTTAGGTGAATGGGGGAAACCTGGATGAGTTGCCATGGGCTCCAGTAGGTTCCCAGGTTGTTGTCTGGTTATGTTTTGTTTTTGCTATAAGAGTATGTCTCCAATGAATCCTCTGTCCCCAATCCCCCACTACCCCTATCATTTCAAGGGATCATGACTGTACAGATAGCTATTGTGGTGACAATTCTCACATAACCCCTGTTTACTATGCCAAGTCATTTATTTGAAAAAATTGATTTTTTTTTTAGCATGAAGCTTTGCATGAGAATGAAGTATGTGGGAAGATTATACACTATCTTCCATAATCAAGTTCTATAGCCTGAATCACAGATGCTGTATTAAGCAGAAAAATAGGTAAACACCATTCAATTCCAAAAACTCCATATATCCTGCCCCACAGGTACCCATACTCCCTAACACGGTTGCTTACATATAAAGCAGTGAATAAAATACATGTCAGTCAAGGTACCAGGTTTCTATGTCAGGGCAGTGTTTCCCAGGTGGCCTTGGAAATCTTCCACAGAGCCTGAGAGATCTGAAGCATAATTTGCTGGTGGTGAGCTTTGACCCTCTGCAACCTAGCAACGTATATTGCCTGAGATTTCTGCTGAGTCCCTCCTCCTCCCTGTTCTCTTTTTAAGCATTCTTCTTCCATCTCTACCAACTTCACAGAGCCTAAGATCTAGTAACCCACAAGAGGGAGGACAGTTCTATAAATCTTTAACAGTATAAAGATGACAACACTTCCAGGAATGTACCTCTCTGGGTGAGTGTGTGAGTTGGAGCAGACATCACAAGGAAAAGGTATATAACCTATGTTAATGTATTCATGGGAGCCAACCAAGGCACTTTGGAGTAAATACGTTTGAAAAAAATTTTTTTAATGTGTTTAATAATTTAAGGGCACCCGGTATGTCATTTCCACCTAGCTTCCTTGTGTTCGTCAACATATAATTTTTCATCTACAAATCACTAGGAAAGCAAATCCAGGCAGAACAGAAGTGACCAGCTCAAGGCCCTGCATTAGTCCAGAGCTTATCCACAGATATATTTATGTTCCCAGGGTTTTTAAAAAGATATGAATTCAATGACATTAAAAAATTAGAAGATTTCACACTAAAATCAGGTTCACAGATTCCCTTGAAAAATAAGAAGCTGTGATTTGAGGCCACAATCTTGCAGGCAACCATGAGCTGATGCTGAATAGCCATGGCCCAGTTTTGGTGGGACAGTGCTCTCCAGTTTCCTGCCATCTTCCTGCCTGGGTTGCAGCCAGGTCCCTGGAATTGAAGGCTGGAGTTCAGCATCATCTCATAGAATGGTCTCTCAGAGAAGGTGGTTCAAGGCTCTTCTTTGTGCTTTTATCACCTTGTTGTTTATACTTCTCAGGATCCAAGCATTTTATTTCTCAAGGAGAAGTCACAGGACCATGTGAATGAGTCACATTTCTAGAGGTGGAGCCTTAAAAGAAAAGAAAGAAAGAGGCCTGCGTTTGGGTACCCTTTCTTGATCTTGTATCCCCTGCTTTAAAATCTGAGACTGGAAGAGAATTAGGGGCCCAAGGGAGAGAGCAGACTCTCTCACCTTCTTTGGTTCTAGTCCAGACTTGTCTATAGACAAGGAAAAGAAGATCTTCCACCCTGGTATCATGGAGAATGTTGAAGTTTGGGGCCCAAGATTTGGAATTCTGTTCCTAGTGTTTCTTACCAGTGAGTAAGGGGATAAAACTCTCCTGGGTCCCAAAGTCTAGCAGGGATCTCTTGACTTTGATTTTAAAAGTACTGCATTTAAAATAAATTATGTCCTTGTTTTGTTATCTTGGTATTAAAGTAATTGTGAAGACCAGTGTTAATGTAGGTGCTGAAAATAATGCCAGCACTTGGCTGTGGAGCGGTTCTCCAGCTCACTGACAGCAGGCTTTTCTTAGGGTTTCTAGAAACAATTTCATTTAACATAATAATTTGTAAACCTCTGAGGATATATGTCCATGTACTTACTGGATCCTGCTTACCCCAGTTTGAGAAAAACTAAATTGGCAGAAAATCAACTACTTCTTTATAGGACATTTGCTTTGAGGGACCAGAAAGCAAAAAGCAAAAAAGACCAATTCCGAGGGGATCTTTAGAGGAGGAGTCAAGGCCTCATTCTGAGTCTAGTCTCCAAACACTATTTTACTTTCACTTTATTCTCAACAAGATTTAGGGACAAAAACAGATAAATGATATTTAACAGTGAGTCATTCAACAATTATCAGGTGCCTAATATGTGTCAGACACTAATAAACAGTCTCTGCATACCCCTTCCTCCAAGTCTAATTTAGATGGGTACTTCTGGCCTCTTTCTGTCTTTAATGAGTACTTTATCCAAATGAATTCACACAGAAAACAAAGAACTGTCAAGAGCCATTGTCAAACTTACAGTGTAGCTCTCTTTCTAAGGAGGCACTAGAAGGAATGTTGCCACTCCCCAAAGTATGCCACTTTGCTTAAGCAAAACCACAGTAGTCAAACCTCAGATCTAAGTCATCGGAATACAAATTGACTAATACTGTAATTAGGAGATTCTGTTACCCAGACTTCTTTCCTCTTTACTTCCTTAACCCTGCATGA
The DNA here is from genome assembly GCF_030445035.2 of Dasypus novemcinctus. Classification (NCBI taxonomy): domain Eukaryota; kingdom Metazoa; phylum Chordata; class Mammalia; order Cingulata; family Dasypodidae; genus Dasypus; species Dasypus novemcinctus. Next base: position 168,088,176 of record NC_080675.1, on the reverse strand, counting down.
TATCAGAGGATGATTTTTCACTGCTGTACATGTCTGTGCAATAAATCAACAGAGAACTAGATTCATAAGAAAGAGATAGAAAGTGAAAAGCAAAGCATGCTAATTTCACAGAAATCTTCAAAGACTTCAGATTCTCTTCAGCTGTTTAAAGGGTCACCAACAAGATATAAATCTCACAGTGTCTCATTTGTAATAAATAGGATTTCTTTTTTAAGAATAGGATGGTTGCTAAAATCTATAAGAACATTAGCTTTACTTCTTTCAAATGATGATGCTTACTATCTTCAACCATAAATTTATTTATTTCAAATTTATTATTTGAAATGAAGTCAATCTCTTTATGCCACACGTTTTAACTGCTTTAAGCAAAAGGAAGGAAAAACAGCAATCATTGCAGTCACTGATGATTTATAAATAATTTTAATTTTTCAATTCAGCGGCCTCCTAAGAACTAACAAATTGATTTTTGCTTCCTCTTCCTTTGGCTTGGTAGATGTCTTCCCATGTGTACAGGCATGGTTAAAAGGTAGAGCAGAAAGTACACCTTAGAAAAAGAAAAAGACAGAAAAAGTGTAGACTATCCAAAAACTTGATCAGACTCTACCTGACTGTTAACTGAGTAGTAAATGATATTTCCTAGCCTTAGGATCAGGAGATACGGGTTGAAATTTCAGCTCTGTTCTTTATTAGCTGAGTGTGCTTGGCCAAGTCCCCTAACTTCAGTGAAAATTTAGCTTTCTTCCCATCTATTACATGAAGTTTGAGTTTGAGGCTGTATGGATTTTTTTCTTTTTCTTTTTCTTTTTTTTTGAGGTACCAGGGTCAGGGATTGAACCCCAGGCCTCATATGTGGGAAGCCAGTGCTTAACCACTGAGCCACAGCACCTCCCCTGAGTTGGTTTTCCTATTTGTTTGATGGTTGGTTGTTTTTTGTTTGTTTGTTTCTAGGAAGCACTGGGGATCAAACCTGGCACCTCCCATGTAGGAAGCAGGAGCTCAACCACTTGAGCCACATCTGCTGCCCAGGTTGTATGGATTTTAATGCAGAAATATTTGGGGATTGCTCAACAGTTCTGTCTCCAGCGGCAGAACCTGAAACACCCTTTTGAAGCCTCTAAGAGACAACCTGTCCTCATTCTTCTTGGAAAGGAAAAGTGGAAATTTCTTCTTAGGAGCTATGGGAGAAAAGGGAAAAAAACAAATGGCAAACAGACTGCTGCAAATGTCCATGGGGCCGTCTGGGTTCTTCCCACCAAAGGATAAGCTTTCACCATTTTTTGGCACTTTCAGTAGAAGTAATTAAACTTTGGCAACTTCCAAATCTCTCTGTTTCCCTTCTCTTCCAGATGGAGGGGGTAGGAAGAGAAAGAAAAGGTTAGGCCCCCTTCTGAGAGATTTGATTCAATCCTTTTCTCTGAAAACAACTATTCCTCTTCTGATGGGTAATTTGCCAGCTTTGCTCCATTCTTAGGCAGAATGCCCATTTGGAAGCAAAATGGATGGATAATAGAATGTAGGGGCTAAGGGAGAAAGGAAGCATGCATCACTGCAATATTATACTAAGCCTTTAGCTAAGTGCCCAGATGCTGGAGACAGGGGGAACACAAGACAACCTTATGAGAAATCTTAAATGGATATTTATATCCTTATTTCTAAGTCAGTTTCCAACTATTTTCTAAACAGCAACATAATTAACACATAAGAGAGGAATGTTAGAACACACATCAGATACTGTGTTCTTTAGAAAGGAAGATTTATGCTGTAACTTAGGAAACCTATGTTTGGAAAGAAATAGCCAAGACAGTCTACAAAGCAATGTGGAGAAATGGATGACGGGGATGGTTGAATGTCAAGGGCTAAGAGCTATTCCATTTCTGAGAATAAAATGAAACCATCTCCTCTAGTAGATTGATGCCAGAAATTGCCACACATTCCCAATGGATCTTGACCTATCATGATTTCATCCTGTCATTGCTTTTTCCTGAACTGTAATTTAAACATTTGGCATGGGGCTTCATCTCCAGTTATGAGGTCGGTCTACACCCAACAACGTGTCAGCAGCCAGGGTGAGAGACCTGATTTAAGATGTGTCACTGCTGTGAATGGGGCCTCACTGGGCCCACTGCTGGAGGAGTAGAGATCTAGAATTCCATATAGATGGAACATTTTTTATGTTGATTCCAAAAGAACAAAGCCATGACTAAAGTTTTCCTACCCTCAGAGCCTTATTTCTTTTTCCTTTTTCTACTAATACATTTAACTTAAGAATTCTCACTTCAAATTTTAAGGACACTTCCTGAATCAAGGCTTGGTCTTCAAATAATTTCCCACCTTGTTGATAAAATAGAAGCTATCAATTCCAGTACATCCTAATTATGATTCCATAAACATCAATAACTAGATCGTTCATGCCTCCCCCACTACCTATACATTTTCAACCCATCACAAATCTTTTCTTATGCAAAGAGGATGTTAAAATTGGCTGGGCTGTGGGCCCAAACAGCCCTAAACTCACTAATGGAATACCTGGGTTTGATCTCAAAAAAGTGCTATATTCTGTGACTTTGTTTCCCTCTCTTTGAAATGAGGATGGCTTTTTGCCTCTTTTTAAATCCCAATTTCATTGCTGCTTGATGAGCACAGCAACGCAACAGTATCAGCTACCATTTATGAAGGACTCACAGCTCAAAATGTGCTAGGGATTGTGCTGAGCATGTCACATAATGAATAAATTTAATCCTCAGAATAATTACATGAAGGAGGTTTTTTTTTTTTACACCAAACCCCACTCCTACCATACTGCATGTGGTAAATGAAGAATCTGATGCTGAGAGGTATTGTTGGTAAGTGTGGATTTGGAATTCGAAGTCATGTATATGCAATGCATGCAATTATAAGTAAGTGAATGAATGAATGAGTGAATGAATGAATGAATGAATGAATGAATTTTCATTCTAAAAGCCCAAGCTAATGACCATGCTGCTATACAGTAAGAGACAGGGAGGGATGGAACGGTTTTACAATCCCTAAGTGTTCCTCAGGCGAAGAGATTAGTGATGTCTGCCATAGTTATAGTATTTTGAGGAAAGAAAAGCTGAAAGCAAGGAAGTGAGGGAAGAGGAGAGAGAAAAGGAAAAAGAGGGAAAAAAAGGGAGGGAGAGAGAAAGGGAGGAAGGGGCAGATGGCTGGAGGAAGGGAGGGAGGGAGGAAGAAAGGAAGGGAGGAAAAAATCAAGATGCAGGTATTACAGCTACAATTGCTTAGGCTTTGGGGAGATCGCTCAAGAATTTTGAGTGGCAACGTGGTTTAGCAGCAGGAGTGTGTGGCTAAGCCAAAAGGCCTAGGCCCTGGCCTCCACCCATTCCATTAACCAGCTGTGTGACGACCTTAAGAGTATTATTCACTGTGCCTTCCTCCCTGTCTCCTTTTCATTATTTATCAAATGGAATAATAATAACAATTTTTCTAAACCACCTCAAAATCAAATTATATGATGGATGTTGAAGACCTTTGGAAAAATTAAAACTCCTATTAAATAAAATAGGATATTACTGATGATTCTACCTAGAACTTAAGTTAAAATGTCTCTCTTTCTTTCCCTTTTGTTTCCATAGCACCTCATTTGTGTCTTCTTCTTCCTAGGTCTTAATTAGCAGGGCAGAATCTGTCTCTCCTTCCAGAGCACCTTAATCACCTTTTTTTAAAAAATTAAAGCATTAATTATTAATTTATTCAGTCATTAAATTAATTAATCTAGTTGAGCCCATATAAAGAATGGTAGATAGTTAACATTTGTGGAATGGAACTTTATGGCCAATTTTTATACAATATACTACATGTTTTCAAAGCCCTTAATTCTAAATCAAAGTTATCTCAAGAAATGCAGTTTTATTACTAGATTTAGCAATGCACAGTTGGAAAGGTAAATATAATAAAGACAAAATTAAATAATGGATTGTCCAGTCATTTTTACAATTCCCGGCTTAAGGATTTGATTGCTCTCAGCTGAGTATGGACTATCCATAGAAGAATCATTTTAAATTAAATCCATGTATTACACTTTTAACCAAATAACTATCAATGAGCAGATCTCTTCCCCATCCTATCCCCACCATATCCTTTGGCAACAGGCCTCCCTGCCAGGCTGTTCACTCCATGGGGTCTGGCTGGAGGTTAATGCAATTAACCAGATGGGATGAAGTGATTTCTGTTACCACCAAATCCTGGGGCATTTTAATATCCATTAGATAGTCACAAAAAGAGAAGTCTGTTGAAATTACAAATGAAGTTAAGCAGGCTCTGGACCCTTGGAGAATGTCAGAACTTGCAGGGAATACTGTTAAGAGATTTCCTCCTCCACCTTGATTAAATTTGCATCAACTCTCCCTAATCTATCACAGGATTGTCCAGAATATTAAAGCAAATAAAATTCCTTGGGGCTGGGCCACTGAAAGAGCAAGTCAGCCCAATTTGTCTCTCTTTTACATTTTCTGATTATGATATGCTTAGCTATAAAGGTAGATTCAGGAGTTGTTTTGGGGTAAGGGCAAGGGAAAAAAAGGAGTGCTCCCACCCAGGCACTTTCTGATTTGGTTTCCTTTCCTAGGAATGAGTTCCCAGGCTGCAGGTATCTCTCTCAATCTCTCCACCAAAAGTAACTTAAGCAGGGCAACATATAGCAGATGGTTTGAGTGACAGATGAAATCCACTGGCAGTCATGCCAAGATATATCTTTGCCCACAACACAGTCTAGAGTTGTGTACAGAGGTGTCTTGACAGATGGGTTCTCACATGGCAATTGGCAGAAAACCATATCTCATACAGACCTTTCACAAGATCTTTTAAAATCCTTTGGGCAGTTCATGGAGATTCTTTTGGTACAGTGAACACATACCACCTGTCTGGGTATATTTGTATTTCTGGAAGGCTCAATGTATATACAATGTGTAGTGAGCAGGGGACAGAATTCAAGCCTAATACTTGAAAGAAGTAACCACATCAATGTCAAGCAATCACCTTTCTAAGTTAAGCATTTATATGTCTGGCAGTGACACGTGACATGCTTTCAAAATTATCCATCATTTTTTTAACTTCCTCTGAACTCATTCCAGTTTGTTGGTGTCCTTCCCCAAAGGTGTTGCTCAGAACTGGACACATCATCTAGATGTGCTCAGATCCATAGTAATTGGAGAGAGGTAATAAAATTTTACTCTTGTAGAAGTAATTTAAAGTTTAATTTAACAGATATGGAAGATCAAGGACACCACCATTTTGATACCTATAGTATAGGCATTTTAAACAACTTATATGAAATTTAGCTGGTATTTTTATGTTTTATTTTCAGTCTGGGAGCTTTTGAAATGCCTGAGATATATATTATCCACTGAACCCTAGTTTGGTGCAAAACAAAACTTAGGACATGGTCACCTAGTTTTCTATTAACCAGGTGGACCCCATTGTTCATCACCATTAACAGAATGAGTATTGAATTAGGACACACAGTTATAAAAATGGGAACCTATCCAGGGAAGAGGTACTTGGGTATTGGGTTAGGCAGGAAATTGTTGACAAACATAGAAGTTGATGGCTTACTATGTCATCATATATGATGATCTTACTACTTACTGGCACTTAGCAAAAGAACATCAACTTGCCAGTCTTTATACATGCATCTGCTTATCCATCTATTCATCCACTTCCCATCTCAAGTTAGAAAGGATTTGAGGTAATTTAGAAGAATGCATAAAAAAAGTAAATTTCAAACATAAAAATAAAGCCAGGGACAATGTCATTTAGAATAGGAGATTAAGACTAGGGAAGAAAAGCATAAATGAGGAGGCAATCTGAACCCACACAGTGAAAATGTTGAACTGCTCATTTGTCCATGAGTTTCATGGCAAATAAAACAAAAGTGGCAACATTATCAGTTACAAAATTCACATTGTCTTTAAAAAGAAAATATACCAAATTATTAGAGGATAGTCTCGATGACAGATGAAATAGCATAAGGCTAGTAAATGTCCCTTAATAACTCTGGCTCAAACACTAAGCAAATAAATCTTAGGTGAAAGAAAATCAGTTTGCTGTGAAACCAATCTCTGTTTCTTCTAAATGATTACCCTAAAATAAGCCATTCTCTAATTTTTAGGGGTTTGGCCATTAATCTGTATCTCTCAAGAATCATCAAGAATCATTCTGAAACAGACTTTTAGATTTGAAAGAGACAATAAAGTTAATCTATTTCAACCCCACCCAAAGCTAGAATATTATATATCATCCCAAAGACATCCCAACAATGACTAACCTCTGCTTGAAAGAATTTGATAGCAAGAAGCCTACTACTTTCTCAAGATAGTCTGCTCCATTTTCTACACATCATCATTCAACAGATTGACCCTAGTTTTGCTGCCTAAAGAGCAACAACATCTAAGTTAAATTTCTATATTTAAATACTACTAACATGTTTATAGTAAGTCTTCTCAATATAATATCCTTATTATTGATACTGCTATGTTTTAAATGGACTCATTTTATATGAGAATAATCAGGGCAACATTCCCAATAGTGGAAAAACATAGAAATAAACTGTAAGAAATTTATCACAAACTTGGGCAGAAGTCATTAAGGATACTACTTCCATCCCAAACAGAGTATAGATCAGTCTCATTTATTGACACAAATAGTAGTGGAAAATTACATTTATCTACATTTCATGTTGGCTAGTCATGGTGATATATGTGTCATTGTTAATACTTCTTTTGTGTTTGTATCAAACAGGCAAGATAAAACCAGTTATATATTGCATTAAGGAAAAAGTTACTTGAACTTAGCTCCCTAAGGTTTATCTCCATAGTCTCTGGGATGTGTCTCTTGGGCAATTGGGGTTCTTGGTTCCAAAGCATAATATAGAAACTATTACTTGTTCTTGGTTTTGTCATAGTGACCATGACACTCATCTGTTGCATTCTATTCAGAGCCTTAAATGCCTCTGCCCAACTATTCTCTCATCAGATGATCAGTATGATGATACAACAAAAAGGTCAAGCAGATCTCACAAAACAGTTGACTATGGTGACAGCTGGATAATCCCTAAGCAGTGAAGATCTGGAAATCTAGCCGTCCCTGAACTGGTCAACCTCCCTGTGGTTGGTTGAATTACATACTTCAACAAACATGTCCTTAATCTTAACACAGGTCTCTGTGAGTGAGAAACCATTGTAAAGAATGGCCTTCAGAAGATGTTACTCTTAGTTGAGATATAGCCAACTAAAACAGGGTGGGCCTTAATCCAGATTAGTGGAGGCCTTATAAAGAAAACCAAGAGAAGAAAGGACACCTCTATATACATGAGGCAGAGATGCAAATCAGGGGTGCAAAAACTATAGAGGCTGACAGTGTGGGACAAAGGCCTGCCAGTCTCAAACACCTGGGAGAGGGAAGTCTGTCTCCTGGGAAACAGAGAGGATGACCAAACTCCTAAAAAATGGGAATTTCAAAAGAACTAACAAGAAAAAGCTCAGGACAAGATAGAGGTCTAGAGAGACAGGGAAAACCCTACACACACTTCTCCTGATTCACCTTGGGCGGATCTTCCTGTTAGGAAGGCTGAAGCTCAGGAAAATCTCTGCCGTATCTCCAGCTAGTTGTGAAACCAAGAAATAGATCTCTCAGAGAATAAATCCCAGTGTTAAATTTTAAAATATTAAAATATACGGTGTGCAACAAAAGAATGCAAGACAAACAAAGAAATAGGAAATGCTGGCCCATCCAAAGAAAAGGATAAAAATACAGAAAACGCCAATGAAGAAGATGAGAATATGGACATGCTGAACAAAGTCTTTAAAAAACGATCTTAAAAGTTCAGGGGAAGAACTAAAGGATATCAGGAAAACAATAAATGAGTACTCTGAGAGTCTAAGTAAAGAGATAGAAAACTTAAAAAGGAACCAAACAGAATTACTAGAGTTGAAGACAACAATAACTGAAATGAAAAAGGCCCAGGAAGTTTTTAAAAATAGACTGGAGGGAAGCAGCTGTGGCTCAATCAGTTGGGCTCCCATCTATGATACAGGAGGCCCTGGGTTTGTGTCCTGGGGCCTCCTTGTGAAGGCAGGCTCACCCACACACTGCACAGAGCTGCCTGGCCCACAAGCACTGCGGAGTGCTACTAGGCCCGCAGATTCTGTGGAGCGCCACCCGGCTCACAAGCACTGTGGAGAGCCAACTCAGCAAGGTGATGCAACAAAAAAGGGAGACAAGCAAAAACACAGAAAAGAGCACAGTGAATGGACACAGAGAGCAGACAGCAAGCAAACCGCAAGGGGGAGGGAGGGAAAGAAAATAAATACAGACACAGAAGAACACACAGTGAATGGACACAGAGAGCAGACAGCAAGCAAAAAGCCACAAGGGGGGGATATAAAAGTAGATTGGAGTTGGTAGAAGAAAGAATTAGTGAACTTGAAGACAACACATTTGAAATGAGTCAGGCTTCGGAGCAAACAGAAAAAAGAAATATTAAAGCAAAAATAGCCTAAGACAGCTACAGGACACCATTAAGCACACCAATATACACATAAATGTATAAAGATATAAGTAGTAACAAGTACAAAAAAATGGGGGCATGAGAGAGGAGTAAAGGAAAAGTATATGTGTATACTATTGAAGTTAAGTTGGTCAAACCAAATAGGATTGTTATATATTTAGGATGTTTAATTTTAACCCCATGGTAACCACCATGGTAACCACAAATATATCCAGATAGAAATGAGAAGGCACTCAATATGGTACAAGACAAAAAAGCAAACCATTATAAAAGTTGTCATTAATGAAAGTGAAGGACAAAACAGGTATAGGAACTACAAAGGATAAATAAATAGCAAAATAGCATGAGAAAATCTTTTATTATCAATGATGACATTAAATATAAATGAATTAATCTATCCAGTCAAAAGGCAGAGATTGGTAAAATGGATAAAAAAGCAGAACCCAACTATATACTACTGCAAGAGACTCACATTAAAGTCAAAGATACAAATAGGTTGAGGACAAAAGGATGGAAGAAGTATATACCATGCAAACAGTATCCAAAAGAGAGCTGGGTTGACTATATTAATATATGATAAAAGAGATTTTTAAGTCAAAATTAGTTACGAGGGACAAAAATGGTCATTATATACTGATAAAAGGCACAATTCAACATGAATATGTAACAATTATAAATATATATGCAGCTAACAGCAGAGCTCATTCCCACCCCCATCCAACCTCCGCCCAAAAGAGCCAATTTCTTTGGAGGAAAAGCTGATCACATGGCTAAGAAAAAGAAAATATAAAATGAGCCTATAATGACATGTGGGGTCAGAAACTAAAGAAGTACTCACAAAATGACAAGGTCATGTCAAAAGGAGAAAGAAGGCAGCATGAAGGGGTTCCATTTGACCAAATCTGGGACAATCTAGGCATTAAAATAGTGACATTGAGAGACAATCCATGAATCTATACCAATTAATAGATAGATAGATGATAGATATAGATAGAGAAAGCTCTTTCCTCTCATAAAATACTAACTAGTAAATATGAAATAGTGATGGTGTTAGAAAATTATAAATTGATGAGAAATGGGATATTTACATTGCTTCAAAGTATGTCCCATAAGAAATTACTAGTTACAATGGGCAAAATAGTAATTTTAGAGTAAGGAAATCTGGCAGACAACACCTTACCCAAGTGATCAAATTTCACATCACTAAAATTGGGATAAACCAGCCCTACGCACCTCCTAATGTGATGCATTGAGAAGGACACATTACTTTTATAGTATTCTGTACCCATCAAAAATGCATAAACTGAATCTTAAAATGGGGAAATAATCAGAAAGATCCAAACTGAGAGTCATTTTCTTAAATAATGGTAAGGTTATGAGAGGCAAAGCCTGAGAAACTCTTCCAGTTAAAAGTAACTAAAGAGACATGCCAACTAAATGCAAAGGGTGATCAGAGACTGGATCCGGGGTAAGGAATAAAATAGCTTTAATGTACATTATTGGGACAGTTAATGAACTATGTATATGAACTGTGGATTAGATAATACTATTGCATCAGTGTTATATATTTCCTGCATGGTAATTTTGCTACAGTATGCAAGACAATATTTTACTGTAGCTTTACAAAAAAATGGGCTCACTTTTAGGAAATACACACTAAAGGGCATGCTGTCTCTAAATTACTCTCAGATGGTTCATAAAAATGTATGAATGGGGGAAACGGACTTGGCCCAGTGGTTAGGGCATCCGTCTACCACATGAGAGGTCTGCGGTTCAAACCCAGGCCTCCTTGACCCGTGTTGAGCTGGCCCATGCGCAGTGCTGATGCGCGCAAGGAGTGCCCTGCCACGCAGGGGAGCCCACGCGCCAGGAATGCACCTGCAGGGAGAGCCGCCCAGCGCGAAAGAAAGTGCAGCCTGCCCAGGAATGGTGCCGCCCACACTTCCCGTGCTGCTGACGACAACAGAAGCAGACAAAGAAACAAGATGCAGCAAACAGACACAGAGAACAGACAACGGGGGAGGGATTAAATAAATAAATAAATAATAAAATAAATCTTTAAAAAAAAATGTATGAATGGATAGCTAGAGAGGGAAAGAGGGAGAGATAAAAAAGAAAGAAGAAAGAAAGAGAAAAAAGAAAGAATTACAAAGCAAATAGGGGAAAATTGGGGAATCTATGTCAAAAGAACTTCATATTGTTCTTGCAACATTTCTATAAGCTTATAAAAATTTCAAAATGAAAAGATATCCCAAAATTGATAGATTTCAGGGCAACAATTACAAACTATCCATATTTTTTTTCAAAATATTTTTCTATATGTACCCATGCACATAGCTCGTATATAAATGTAAAGAAGATTCTGGAAAAATTTGTGTGAAAATGGCAAAAGTGGATCTCTGAAACGGGGGTATTTAACATATTTTATATCTTTTCCTGATCAGCATTTTCTCAGTTTTTTCTATGAACATTGACAACACATTATTATTTGCAATCAAAAGAATAATAAAAGAGCAAAGGAAGACTTTCACACCAGTTTCCTTTGGGAAAGAGTCACTATCAGCAAATATGGGTGTCCAGTTATTGTGGCCTCCTTATCAGGACAGGTTTGAATCTTGCCTTAGGAACTAAAAACAACACTTAGTTGAACTGCAAACAGAAGACTCTGCTTAGGAGGAGCTCAAAATTTGATCAGGTTGTGGTCGTCCTGGTGCCTGACCGCAGGCAAAGGAGCTGTGTTCAAGCGAGAATCAACCTTATTAAAAATGTTGAAAAGCCAGTTCTGACAGATCACAGTGCTCCCTGCAGTAACTTCTGCCATACAGGGCACAGCAGGCAGGCCTGTCCTCAGTGGCTACCGCTGCCAATTTTCTTCTACAGGGCACATCCCATTGTTTGGACCAGTAGGATTCTTATTGGCTGCATCACCTCTGCCTGCAATAACTGGAGACCAATTGTGTCAGTGGGCTTTTGATAATGCTGTTAAGTCCCCAAAGCTTGGATTCCTTGCTTGCCATCATTGAAATGATTATATTCCCTGTCAGTAAAGTAGCCAACCCAGACTCAATCTGCTTTCAATATACATTGTCATAATGAAGGTATAATGCAAGTTTTAAAAAATTCTCTTCAGGAACTTTAATCTTAGCCCTAAATGTAATTTGCTAATTGTACAATTAAATTTAAAATGATTTTTGCTTTTAAATTAGTTAGTATTAGAATCGCTGAGAATAATGCCCAGCATATATGTGTTAGTTATTAGTAACACTTTCCATATAAATATATTTACATACCAGGTATTTGTCAAGTCTCATGCCCATATTGTTTTATAAAAAGGGTAATATCTATAGAAAAACTCTGGAAACTGGAATCTTTTTACTGAGCTGTGGTGATTTTTACCTACTTCTGAAGGTAAGCCCAGCCCAGTCACTCCTGGGCGATTCCCACACAAGCCCCCAGGACGGTTTCTGCTCTGTTCTTAGCCTCTTTGTGAGGTTGTCCATGGGTACTAAGTTAGTCAGTGTACCCATATCTCTTCCGACACCAAACTATTTTTCTGAGTTTGGAGATTCCCAGAATCATTGTATTTTCAATGGCCAACTAAACACCAACATTTCCAGGAGCACACCCTGCACCACCTGACTTCTACGGCTTTGCCTATGTTATTCCCTCTTCTGGGAATATCCCTCCAATTCCTAAGGATACAATTAGACCTATCCCCTGAGCCCCAGAGAATAACAGCCCCTCCACAAAGGCTTCTTTGAAACCCCCACACAACTAAATCTAATACCTTTCTTCTCTGAACAATATTACGCCATCCTATGTGGGATTCCCCTTACATCATCTTCCCTCTGCAGTTGCTCAGTACTTCAGCCCTTCTGGCTCTCCAATGGGAACCAAAAGAGCACAGAGCTAAGAGCAAAGATCTGTAGCAATCCAAATGAGTTTGAATCCCTGTTTGTTTACTTCTTATCTATGTGACTACTGACAAATTATTCAACCTCTCTATAACTCAGTTTCCTCATCTGCAGAATGAAAATTAAAATACTATCTATTCATAAGGTGATGTTGAAGACTATATCGATAAATGATTAGTGACGTTAACATAGAAGCAAAAAGCAAAAACTCAAGGTGTGAATCTGGTTAGGTTCATTTTCCATCTCTTTTAATTTACTCTCTGAGTGACCTTGGACAAGTTACCTCCCTACTCACTTTCTAATGACAAAAATATCAGCTACCTTAGAGGTATACGTGGAGAGTCAAACAATGTAACACATGCATACATAAGAGTGTATAGCAAACTCTAATAAATAGCATCATTTATTATGGGGTCAAGTCCAAGACAGGTTTTAAGTTTATGGCAAAGTGCTTAAATAACCTTAATTGCTCTCAGTCACATTCATGAATGCCACGTGGGTTAGATCATATTCCTCAACAAAAGACATGTTCTTACTCTGAATCTATTTTCCTGTGGGTATGAACCCACTGGTAAATAGGAACTTTTGAAGATATGTTATCGATTAAGGTGTGACTCATTTGTGAATAGGCTCTTCTAAGATCCTACTTAGGTGTGGCCAAACTGAATCAGGGTAGGCTTTAATCCATATTACTGGAGACCTTTTAAGAGAAGCTAGGTAGAAACCAAAAGAAAGCCAGAAGAGCAGATACAAAGAGAAAGATCACCGCATGATGGGAAGTAGACATGCAAGCCAAGGAGCCCGAAGGACTACGGCAAACCAGCACCAGAACACTACAGACTTTGGGGAGGAAGAACGGCCTTGCTAATACCTAGATTTTGGAATCCTAACGGAAACCAAGAGACAATACATTTCTGTAGTTAAGCCAAATATTGTGTCATGTTTGTCAAAGCAACCCTGGCAAACTAAGACAAATGCTTATGGCGTGACTCAGAAATTGTGCTGCCTGGGACAACTTAGGAGTTAAAAGAGAGAGGCAGAGTGAGAGAGATTGAATATCCCTTCCTCTTCTCCTTTCTAACTCAAATTTATCAGGAATTATGTCTCTTGAATAAGCATGTTCTTGCCTGTGATGCTGGACCCAAATCCATTGGTTCTATGCAGTGCTTGGGGTGTGCTGACATGCAGCATACCTGTGTGTGGAAATAGACAAGGAGAATTTAAAAAGCCTGGCTTGCTATTCTTAACAACCTTAATGCTTCATCCTCACAATCATCCTGGAACTTCTGAGCGTCTATTTCTCACCAATGTCCTGAATTTGCTAATCATTCCTTCCACTCTATTCTGAAAGCAATACTTGGATTCCACACCTAGTCTCCAGTCTTTCTGAAACTTAAGAAACCAAGTAGTGAAAGAAACAATCTTCCAATGGAGACATGTGCTCTTAGAAAATCACTTCCGTGACTCCTTAAACCATTTTTCTCTTATCCTTTGCTTTTTTGTGTTTCAAAGGAGACATATGTGTATTTGCAGTCTTGAAATCTAATAGTTTTCACTTCACTCCTATTTTACTCTTGTTTCTGGCCAGCTTTTCTCCCATCCACTAACACTATTATACTCCAACCTGCTCCTAATCTCCAAAATTTGTGGCACTAGCGTAAATAAAATTTCCACTTCTGATCTCTAAAATATTTTCTTATAGAGAAAAAAAAAATAACCCATTATGTTTTACATTTCCCATCTGATAACCCCATAGTGTTTAAAATATTTCTAAAACATCATTGTAATCTTCAAACTTCAGGAACGACAAAAGCCCCAGTCATAAGAGATCAAATAGACCAGTAAGTCCATCTCTTGTTCAGGCATATTCAAATACCTTTAGAGTTGTAGGATATCTTGGATATTATCAAATTCAATCTTCTGACTTTTCAGATGAGGAAACAGAGACTCAAAGAGAGGGCTGGGAAAATAAATATCTATAACTAAGTAATGGTTCTCAATGGCAGGAGACCTTGCTCTACAAGGGGACATTTGGCAATGTCTAGAGATATTTTTGCTTGCCCCTATTCATGGTGGGGGAGGTTAGATGGTTGATGGTTCTACTGGCATCTAGTGGGTAGAGGTCAGAGAGGCAGTTAAACTACCTACAATGCACAGGTCAGCACACCTCAGCAAAAAATTATGGGGCCCAAAATGTCACTAGTGCTAAGGGTGAGCAATCCAAATGACTACCCTTGTTTTAATAATCCTTTTAGTGTCTTATGCCAGCATATGTCAATGATCATTCATAAGAACTTCATAATCCAAATTAAATTCATTTCCCCTATCCTTGAGGAAAACAGGAGGTCTGCTGGTTTTCATTTCACTACCTTCTCTGGTAATCTTTTCAATGTTTCATAATTGAGACCATATATGGCCTCGTTTCTCTGCCAACATTGGGGCAGCTAGGAAGTATTTATGTCTGGGAGATTTGAGGGGAGTGAAGGATTTTGTTTCTAGATTATATTTTGGGGATGTTCATGACAGCTGTACTCAAACCATTCATGGGTCACTGTGGAGTGTCTGAGGAGTGTTAGGATACACAAATTGATTTGTTATGGTAACTGGCAGTGGATGTGGGTGGAAAATGAAATTTCAATTGAATGGCAAAATGATGATCCAATTTAGAAGCCAATCTGATAGATGTTTCAATGGCATCTTTTAGGATACCATTTCATAAGAGCTAAAAAAAAAATTCACATACTTATGAATTCCTTTCTATGAAAATATATCTGATCGGGAAAGCTTATGAGAAAAATTTCTACTAGATCTGGCCATTAGCTAATCTGGGGGGAAAAGTGAGAAGGAACCTGCTGTAATGAAGAGATGCCAGAATTTAAGAAAAATAATTAAAATTGGGCCTATTGTATCCCTCTACCACCTTCCTTTCTATTCTGAGTTGCACATTCACTGAATTTATATGTGCTATATATAGTTAAACAAAAATTCCCAAGTGGAAATACAGCTTCTCGCTGTGAGCAAGAGGTCAAGGTCAAGTCAAATTTTAATTTGGCAAATGACATTCTGTAATATCAAGGTCCATAGGGTGTTTTTTCCAAACATGTTGACTTAGTAATTCACCCTTTGGAAGTCTAACCTGTTAATTGAAAATACTGGTGTGAAGGGGAGGAGTTAATACATGAAGATCTTCTTGGGGTTGCATAAAACCACAAATTTGGAAGCAATCTAAATACCTAACAATTTTAAGTAAATTGGTTGTAACCAACATATTCTTAGAATAAAATGCAATCTTTAGAAGCATGAAGTCTACAGAGCAATATAGGAAATTACTATGGTACAATGTTATTTAAAAATAAGTGATCCACATATATATACAGATTGATTACAAGTCTATAAAAGATGTGTATGTATCATCAAAATCTAGAAAGATACATCAAAATAATGGTAACAGTGATTAAAATATGCTCATTCATGTATATCTGTTTTTTGAACTTTTCTATAATGTTTTGAAAAAATACGTATGTACAGCTATGTTTGACCCAGAGTCTTTCTTCATCCAAAACAATACCCAAAATACAGGTTTGCATTAGGAAGTTCATAGTAATAAGGAAACCTATAATAAGAACTTTGAAGTGCATACAAGAGTAAGCATTAGAATTTAAAGTAAGCTGAAACAAGGATAAGGTCAGTTGTGTTGAGGCAATAATGGGTATATACATAGAAAGTTCCTCAGAAGGTTAACTCAGCAATTTCAGTTTCTCTTACATTAATAGCCTGATCACAGAATCAAGAATTTCACAGAGGGAAATGTCCATGAAGTTTATCATGCCAAACTCTTCTTCTTTAGTTGTTTTTTCAGTTGCTTGCATCTAAAGAAGTGGAGAGTTTCCCTGGCTCTTCTTCACTTACTGATACTTATGATCATCCTTGGACTCTCACACATGCCCATAATGCATTTCCCTTCTTAGATGCTAATCCTATTGGAATCCAGCCCAGAAACCTGGGGATTATTCTAGACTTTCCTCACTTCTTCATCCCTCACCTACTTCATTCACCCTGGTAAATTTCGCCTCTTGAGCATCTCTTAATTCTGTCTCATTTGCTCCCAGAGTATCTGCTGTCATCCTAACAAACATGGATTATTGTACAAGCCCTGTACTGGCCTCCCTGTCCCCACAGTGCTTCCACCACACAGCTATTAAAAGGCAGATAGGATCCTGCTACTTCTCTCTTTAAACCATATTGATAAATATCTATTATTCTTTAAATTAACTTCATCTTCTCCAGCATGGCTCAAGAGGTCCTTTTCATCTGACCATTGGTTGCTAACTTCTACAATTCTCCATTAAGCACCCTAAAGTCAAGTTATATTGAAAGGAATGCATTTTTTCAGCTTGCTTACACTGAATTAGAGATAGTGGAAATATCATTTTTCTCATTCTAAGCATTATGGTAATTTTAATGGAATTGACTCTCACATTCATATTTTTAACAGCCATAATTCACATTTGATTCACATTACATTGCCAGTAAATAAAATCCCTAATTTAAAAAAAAAAACCTTTTTGTATTTGAGTGCTTTCTGTTTTAACCAAATTCAGGACTTCTTAATTACCTATATTAAATTCCTCTTTTGAGATTTTGCCCAGGATTCCAGTTTGCTAGGATCTTTTTAGACCCTAATCGTGTCATGAAATATTACACAATAGCTGCTAGTCCCAGCTTTGTGCTATCTGAAAATTTCATCAACATGAGACAAACAAAGGATTTAGTATAAATTCCAATCCCACCCCTGAGTAGATGCCAAGCATCTGGATGCCACTTAAAATTTTTATTTTTCCATTTTTACATCAGTAGCCTGAATATAACAATCTAAGCAAGATGATAGTGATGGTGATAATGAAGATGAAGATTAGCTAGTATTTTGTATCAACACTATGCTAAGTGTTTTACAGCCTTACATTTTGAGGTCAGTGTATTCATTATCTCCATTTTTCTGGTGACAACACTAAAGGTTAAAAAGAATAAACAACATGCTTAAAGTTACAGAGCTAATAAATGATGGAACTAGTGCACAGAAGTGCTCAAGTGGGAAGAGGATTTGGCTCAATGGATAGGGTGTCCACCTACCACATGGGAGGTCCAAGGGTCAAACTCAGGGCCTCCTGACCCATGTGATGAGCTGGCCCATGTGCAGTGCTGTTGCATGCAGGGAATGCTGCGCCACACAGGGGTGTTTGCCATGTAGGGGAGCCCCATGTGCAAGGAGTGCACCCCATAAGGAGAGCTGCCCAGTGCAAAACAAGTGCAGCCTGCCCAGGAATGGCATTGCACACATAGAGAGCTGACACAGCAAGATGATGCAACAAAATGAGACGCAGATTCCAGGTGCTGCTGACAAGAATACAAAGCGGACACAGAAGAACACACAGCGAAGCAGAGAGCAGACAATGGGGGGGTGGGCAAGAAAGAGAAAATAAATTCAAAAAATAAATCTGTAGGAAAAAAACGTGCTAAAGTCAGTTTGAATGTTTACTTTTCCCTTTTGGAGCCATTCATTGTTCAAACAATTATTTCACTAATCCTCTACTGATGTCTACTGACAGACTAAAGATCATTTCTTTTTTTCATTGTTAATAAAAAATGGCACCCTTGTACATGTACCTATGTGTACTTCTGGAATTAAATTTCCAGAAGTGGAGCTCAGACTCAAAAGTCACAAATGTTATATTAGATATTGCCAATTTGCTCTGTAACTTTTATAATTAAAAAAATAAAAAGTTCTTGGGATTGAATAGAACCTATCTCATGTGCTTCCTCAGATTCTCTTGGTGCCATCAGCTACTGGACCCGCAGTGGTTTGCTTTGCCTTAGAGGTCACCATTCTTCTTGGGACCTTACAGTTTTATCCCTTAGTGCTGACCTCCTATATTCTTGGGAGGATTTATTTGCTGTTACCAACCAGCCTCACATCCTGAGTTTCTGGCTTCTCCTACCAATTATTGACTGGGATGAGTGGATGCAGAAGGGGTCAGATGGTGCAACCTGGACACATGAGGATTTTAACCCTCTGGGGACAAATTTTGAAAAATGGGAAAGTGGAGGGATGAGGGGGTGCTTGCAGCAGGCAGATAAATGATGTCTCCTACCTTTCAACTACTCTTTCAAACAATGGTTCTCATATACAGCCTATCCAGAAACCTCTTACATAGCTGGGCAGATCTACCTGACTGCTATGACCAACAAAACAATGTAGCACTTTGTCTTACTTTCCATCTTGGCCCTGCCTCACTTTCCTTTTCTCTCATTCCATGTTCTCTCTTGGTCTGTGGTGGTTCTGTAGCTCATATTAGATAAAGTTTATGAAAGTGTCATGTAAATTGCAAACCACTACATAAAAGGATGGTATTTTTATTGTTGTGATTTTTGTTGTTTTTAAGAATACGTTAGAATGCATTGCCAGAATTTCATTCGGAATGAAAAAACTATGATTATCCTCATTTAAATTTCACTACTCTTTGTCAGACTAAGGATTCTGGAACATTTTTGATCTTTCTGATTCCACATTTGTCTTCAGGGAGGCATAGTTATATAAGCTCCATAGACAACCTGTAATACATTTTGGTGTGGCCAAAAAGGAATGCTGGAATAAGGAGTAGGGTTATATACTTGTGTATTCCAATATATTCAGATGAAAACTTCTAATGTGGAATTCCATTAAATAATAAAATGAAACAAAAGTAAAATGAAAGAAAACTTGGATGAAAGAAAAACCAGAAACTATCTGACTCTGCCCTACTTTCAAACAAGCATTCTCTACTTTACCCTGATAAGTTACCTTTCCCAAGATAACTTGTGGATGATTCATATTCAAATCAATCATCATTTATCAAAGGCCTGAATCATCATTTCCTTTTTCTGTGTTCTCTTATAGCACCCAGTTCTTTTCATATTACTCTTTGCTGTTACTAGTTACTTAATTATCTGCCTCTCTGGCTGGACAATAAACTCCAGGAGAGCAGGAAGCTGTCAATTCTACTCTATATCACATTCTTGGCACCTACATGTTGTCTGGTTTTTAAGAAAGGTTTATTGAATGATGAATGAAAGAGAGAATGAATGAGGAATGAAGATGAAATGACCATGTATCTGGCACTGGCTAAGTGCTTTTAGATTTCTATGTTTATATCCCAGGCCACAAACATCAGATTAAAACAAAATAGATACCTAATAAATTTATGTTGACTAATTTTTGAAGCAATTATGAATGTAGATAGAAATAGCTAATGCACCCCCTCCCACCCAACAGAGTTCAAAGTACTCTAAAATGTCCTCATATCATTTAGGGAAACACAGGCATATAAAGAGAATTACTGCCTACATTTTGAAATAGAAATCTTTGAGGTTGCTCTACTGGAGTGAAGAAGCAATTGGACAATTTCAACAAACATCTGCCCCTAATAACCAAGGACGGTTTTGATGTTATGAGTCCATTTCACTTCAAAGATAAGTTCCTACCTTGACTTTTAGAGAGAGAATGCCCCATGGACAACTCTTCATAACGTGGAGTTTGCTTTTCCTAGCCCATCTGCATGGAGATACTACGTCAAGGTACTCAATCATGGACCAAGGACTCATGAAAAGCATCCCAGGTTAGGTCAGTCCTTTTCCCCTATGCTATAAGCTAAATAAAACCCTAGGCTAAATCAATACTTTCTTTGGTTTTGTGTCTGTTACTTGAGGGTATCTCCTTATGGGTATCTGGCCTATTGCATTAACAATGATCCCATGGGGGAGAGTAAGATTTGTGGAGATAAACCTTTTCTTCTTGGTTGTTTGAAGCCAAATTATTTTGAAAGGATCAGAGGTCATTTAAGATCACTGGAGTATCCTGGGGGCCAGTTTATCTCATTTTTGATACACTGAATCATCTTCTACAATGGGCATTAAAAATTCAAATCTCCCAGGGCTTCAGCAATCCCAGGAAAAGCTTCAGTTGGCAATTTTATGAGCATCTCTGCCCCTTGATTTTTATTTGATTCTTTTTAATATTCTATCATAATGCTGACAGTATTATGGAATTGAAGACTACAGAATGAGGACAATATTTTAGTATATCTATAAGCCAACAGTGAGTTAATAAATTGCTCCTAAAGTGCTTTGAGATCACATACAAAGAATTTAAGGAAGAAAAAAATAAAACATCATAGCAGCATTTGTTGAATCACAGTAAGAAAGGAGAGAGTGTTGGCATAAATGATTCAAACAGTGGTTCATGCAAAAATAATATATTAGCATCTGGACTTCCTATTTGTATCTACAAAGGGTCGAAGTGGCATCACAACTGAAAAACAGGTGTTTGGAGGATTCCCTTTTCTTTTTTAAGCCTGAGGGAGAGGAAGAAGACTGTCAGAGAATATGGGAATGAAGGAAAATGGATCTAGCATTGAAATGTTGGCACAGATCAACAAAAGGCCTCATATCAAGGATCACTTTCAACTTTGAAATCACATTCACATATAGCATCTCACTACAGCTCACAGAAACTCCGAGAACAATGTCCTTCCTTTTCTTGGCCCTTAATCTTTGCTCACCTCCTTTAGTCTCCCTGAGCCCAAGGGTACTCTAAATAAGTGCTTCTTAAACTTTACTATGAATGTAGATGCCCTGGGGATCTTGTTAGCATGCTGATTCTGATTTAACTGGGGCCTGAGATTCTGTATTTCTAACACATCCCACGTGACGCCCCTGCTGCTGTTCTGGGCTCTAAAGCCCCACCGGTGAGAAGGCGCAATCTGACTGTGTAACACGGAAGATTTAGACTGAAGTTGTCCAAGACACTTAATGAGATGCCTCATTGTTCTTGTGCTAATTGATAAGCAAGCAGAAATAGACAGCGATTTACAGACTCCATTTAATTTTCACGAAGTCAAACCAAGCACTTCTAGAGCTGATTTAAGAACTGAAACTACAAAGCTGGGAAAGCCCTCTTGAGATCCTGGCTGCAATAAACTAAAGCATGAAGTCTTAATCTTTTGGGGAGGTCACCAGCCCTTCTAAGAATAACTTAAAAACCTTGGGTACTTTCCCCAGGAAAATGCATGCATAGCCAAATAAACAATTTTGTACGTAATTTTACCTGTTTCTAGACTCTTTAAAGGCCACACAGGAAAATTGTTTAAAAACAACAATTTAGTAAATTCTAACCTAAGGGTGCCCCTGAAGCTAGCAAAAAACAAACTAACAAACAAGAATATCTTTAAATTCCCATTGAATTATTAGACACTTAAAAAATACAATTCTTGTCATTGTATTTTCAAACTGTTATCCAAAAGCAGTGATGAAATGTTTTTGTTATTTTGTTTTTTTGTTTTTTGTTTTTTGTTTTTAAATCAGGAAGGCAGAGAATTTGAGACACTATGACTAAAGCTCTGGAAAGTTCTGTATACCCAAATGGGATCTGGAACAAGAAAACAAAAACAAAAACTAGTTTCAAAACCATCTTGCCTTTTACTTCTGGAACAAGAAAACAAAAACAAAAACTAGTTTCAAAACCATCTTGCCTTTTACTTCTAAATACTCTGCTCAGAATCTCTTCAGCGAGTGGTCTCTGCGCCACCAGAAACTGCATCTCCAAGGGCACTTGAGAAAAGTGCCGATTCCTGAACCATACCCCAGATCAAATAAATTTCTGAACCTGGGGTTCAGAAATCTGCATGAGCTTCCCAAGTGATCCTAATGCCCACTGAAGTTTGAGAAATGCTATTATTCAGATTCTTGAGTGAAAGTAAGACATTCTCTCATTCCTAGTGTAAAACTCACAGAGTTATATGCCAATACGATGCTGTCTGCAGAACAAGGAAGTGATTTCTAAGAGAACAGTGATCCAAATATATTCTTGAGTTGTGCTCACATTATCAGAACAGGCTTTGAAGTTCAACAGACTTTGGAAGAATTTAAATCCTTTTCCTGTCCTGCCCTCCACTTCTCATTCCCTCCTTTCTCATTCCCTAGAAGGGGGCTCACAAATCCCTCCACTTTCTTTTTCTGGGACCAGCCTCTACACCTGTGAATTGGCTATAATATAGATTCTATTGAATAGGAAGTTTTTTAAAAGTTAAATGGATAGAATCGAGGGAATATCTACAGATACAGAAGCTGAGTTGCTTTGATGTAGTTAAATCTGTCAATATAGATTTATGGATATTGGTCTTTATAAAAGCTAATAGCTGTGGTTCTCAACCCTGGCTGCATTTCGAGTTTATGAAATTTAAGAATACTGATCTTCATCTCTAAAGGTTCTGATTAAATAGATCTGAATATGATGGTTTTGACTAAGAGTTGGAGTCCAAACATCTTTATTTAAATACAAAAAGAAAACTACCATTAATAATTCTTACCTATGATCAACAATAACACAAATAATAAGCACGTATTGAGTGATTTCTTTGAAAATGGTGGTAAATGTTTTACAGGCAGTAGTCCATTCAGTCCCTAGAGCATTTCAGTGAAGGAGGAGCTATAAGGAATACCATTTTTACAAATGAAGCTCACAGAGATCAGGTAAGTGTTTCGAGGTCATTTGACAACTAAATATAGAACTCATCTTGGAACCCTCTCTGACACAGGAGCCCACACTAAACAACAAGCTATATTTCCTTGTATGAATCTAAGATTGAGAACCATTTTTATGTGTGTATGTTTGTGCATTTGTGTGTGATACATACACTATATCGGTGTGTGTATGAGAGAGAGTGTGTGTACCATGGCACTTGGGCCACTGTGAAGGAGAAGAGCTTTCCTTAATCAGATGTGCAAATCCAAACAGTTGCATAGGTCTCTAATGGGAAAAGAAGGGAAGTCACTAGGAAACAAGAAATGAGTATAGACTTGTCTAGTGCAAGTGTCAATTGGCTGTTTTACTGCTCCTTCCATTTCCCCTGCTAGTAGAAAGCCAGCACTTCAATTGTACTACATTTTTCCAATGACCATTTTTTCCTCTGGAAAGATGAAACAAGAAGACAGGCCAAGGTAGGATTGGAACTGGGGGACACACAGAGCAGCCAAAATCACCTGACAAGTAGCTAATCAGTACTAAAAGCAAAATATTTCCTCCCTAGAAAAATTGCACAGCCCTAGCCTTTTAGAGTTTTCACCATCCTGCTGGGTCACCCTGGTCTAGGTGATTTATTAACCCCTTGGGCATTCAGCAGCCATAGTCAAGCATAATTTAGCAGAGGACATGTCCATCTCTTAGTTACAATATTCTCATCCTTTTACAAATAAGAAAACTGAAATCCAGACAAGTGAAGTGATTCAGCCAAGAGCAGAACCTAGGTCTTTTATCCTCAAAGCCCAGGCCACATTTCACCAAAGACATTCTACTAGGCAGAAAGCTAGGGGGCTAAAGCAAAGATTCCAGCACCAGACCTGCCTGAGTTCACCTTCTGGCTCTAAAATTCACTAGGGTGTGACTTGAGAAGTTTCTTAACTCCTCTATGTAAGTGTTCTTTGTAAATTGAGAATGATAAAACCTACTGTAGAGAATGGTGGCAAATATGCAATAATTTAATGTATTATTAAACTAAAGACTTATCATGCAGTAAATACCATAAACCTGTTTGTTATCTGTGGTTGCTCGGAGCTAAGGACTCCAGGTAAACATGTTCTTAAACTGAATGCATTTCTGTGAGTGTGAACCCACTGTAAGTAAGACGTCTTCAAGATGTTACTTAAGTTAAGGTAAAGCCCAAATGAATCAGGTTGGGCTTTAATTCAGATTACTAAAGTCCTTCATAAGCAGAGTGAAAGTCAGTCTGAAAAAAGTCAGAAGGAGCTGCCAAAAGGTGAACATCAAGAAAACTTGGAAGAGAAGGAAGCTAGGAAGGGCTGCCCTGTGCATTTCCATGTGACAAGAAAAGCCAAGGACCAGGGATTGCTGGCAGCCAGTCCAGAAGTTTACAGTCTTCTGGGAGAAAGCATCTTGCTGATGCCTTGATTTTGGACTTCTTCTAGGCTTAAAATCCTGTGAGACAATAAATTTCCATGATTTAAGCCAACCCAATGCATGGTATTTGTTTTGGTAGCTAGGAAATCAAGTTTAGAAGTGACTATTATCCAAAGACTTGTATCCTCTTCTGGGGAAAGAGTGTGCTTCTGGTTGCATGCGTCTGGTTGTAAACAGGACAGTTGAATATTGTTAGGTGAAAATATGATAGTTTTTATTCAGAGATTAAGTATGGCTTAAGGAGATGTATGTGAATGCCAAGTTGACAAAGAATAGACTGTGATGGTAGTTCATATGTCTTCTTGGCTAGATTATGGTGCTCAGTTGTTTGGTCAAGCAAGCACTGGTCTGATTGTTACTGTGAAGATATTTCATGGATTTAAATTATCAGTAAATTGATTGCATCTATGGTTGATTGACTCTACAATCAACTAAGAAGATTGCCTTAAACAATGAATGAAGTCTCATCCAATCAACTGAAGGCCTTAAAGCAGGGGTCCTTAACATTTTCTGTTCCACAGACCCCTTTGGCATGGACCCCTTATAGAGTCCACACTATACTGTGTATTATTTAATAAATATATCACACCCCTACCAACTCGTCCCCACAGGAATATTTTTTTTGAATTTCAACTCAAGCTTGTTAAGAACCCCTGCCTTAAAGGGAGAACAGATGATTTCAGCAGTCAGAAGGAAGAGTTTCCTTCTCTACTTCAGCCAGCCAGCTTCTCCTGGGGAATTCATCAAAACCTTCATCAGAGTTCCCAACTTGTGGTCTGCCCTGCAGAATTCAGGGCTGTCCATTCCCACAGTTGCATGAGCCAACTCCTATAATAAATCTCATAATATTTATATTTTATATCTATCTCTCTATCTATCTGTCTATCTATCTGTCTATCTATCTATCTATCTATCTATCTATCTATCTATCTATCTATCTATCTATCTATATCTCATGTCAGTTCTGTTTCCCTAGAGAACCCTATCATTATTACCTTAAGGACATAGTGTTTTGTAATTGTCAAGTAGTGTTGATCAGTATTAATAATACATGGCATTATTCTGAAACTTGTCTTTCAAGATGCTCCATGAAAATCTAAAACATCTCATTTATCTGGTTATGAGGAAGAGAGGAAGCAAGAGCTATTATAACTTGGAGGGCAATACAGCATGGCAATATAAAGACAGGAATAAAACCTCTTCTTGGTCCTTGGGTCTATCTATTCTACACTTTCTTGACTGCCCAAACTCCTCTCTGGACCACAGCAGCACTAGATCTCCAGGGCAAGCATCCCACCACTGAGTTGCAAAGTCTCTATATCCATCTGGAGGCCTCATTCCATACACAGCTAAGGCAGACAGAGTGTGTACTAAGGACACTGGGAGCCCTGCAAACTGAGTTAAGATGATTTAATTTCTTACATGAAAATCATCCCTATCAACTCATTTTCAATAGTTTAAATGCTTAGTTCCAACATTTATGTTTTCTAATCTAAGCCTTTTTGAAATACTGTTGTAAGTCGATTTCCCCCAGGAAACAGCCTCTGAGACTCTGAGATTTGCATGCAGAAGGATTTTTGGCAAGTACTTTCCGGAACACCTGGGAACAGTGAAAAAAAGCAGAACTGGGTGGAGGGGGAAGTTGAACTGTGATGCAATTGCAACAGAGGCCTTAGCTGATCCTACAGGGAGCTCTTGAGTTGGGATGGCTCTTCAGAGTTATCCTGAGGAAAGGAGGCCAGACCTCTGCATGCCATCATGGACCAGCCATGGATGTAGGCTGACCCCAGGAAAGCGAACATAATTCTGGGCAAGGCAGGTTCCTTCAGCTGAAGGTGTTTCTTGGTGCTGGACACAGCTGTGGTCAGCCTGGGACTGCAAGCCTGGGTCCAGAGGAGAGATCTGGAGAGTGAACCACAGTATCTGCCACCTGGGCTGATGGAAGTCTTTCTGTCTAATCATCATCTATTATTAAAATGTGGCCATGTGAGATTCCACACCTGGATTAGTATTGCCTTTCTCTGGGGAAGAATTCACTAGCTACTCTCAAATCTTATAAACAGTGACAAGTTTGAGAGGTCTCAGCATTGCATTCTTATGCATTTCTCACATACTTATTCCTTTTCCATCTAGCAACAACTCTTTGTTTTTGAAAGATTTATTTATTTCTCTCCCCCCTTCCCCCCCCCCCCCCAGTTGTCTGTTCTCTTGTGTCTATTTTGCTGCGTGTTCTTTGTCCGCTTCTGTTGTTGTCAGCAGCATGGGGATCTGTGTTTCTTTGTTGTGTTATCTTGCTGCGTCAGCTCTCTTTGTGTGTGGCGCCATTCCTGGGCAGGCTGAACTTTCTTTCGCGCTGGGCGGCTCTCCTTACGGGTACACTCCTTGCACGTGGGGCTCCCCTATGCGGGGGACACCCCTGCGTGGCACGGCACTCCTTGCGCGCATCAGCACTGCGCATGGGCCAGCTCCACTCGGGTCAAGGAGGCCCGGGGTTTGAATCGTGGACCTCCCATGTGGTAGACAGACTCCCTAACCACTGGGCCAAGTCCACGTCCCTAGCAATGACGCTTACCATACCATTTACATTTTAGAATACCTCCTAATCGCATTTAAACCATGGCTCATGGACAAAGAGGATACTACTCTGATCCTCCCTGGAAATCACCATTCATTTATTTATTCACTTATTTAGTCACTCAGTCAGTCGTCAAACATTTTCAAGGCCTAATCTATAAATTCTATGTATTGAGTAAAAAAAGAGAAGAGTGAGAAGATTAGAAAGGCCTTAGACTTCATGATAAGATTTTATCATGGATTTTATCTAGACACAAAGACACTTTAAAAGATTATGAGCAGTGTAGTGACTTGAATAGATTTGGGTTATAGACAGATCCTTCTGTTGACTTGGAAAGGATGAACTGCAGACTCGGAGGCCCTTTCCTGGTAGGAAATGTAAATACCAGTTGAGTCACTCCTTGAAATCTCAGTTTAACCACCCATCTTTTGTCCTTCCTCTGACAAAGACCCCCTTGTCCATGCCAAGCAGCATGTCAGTGGTCTGCTTGGGTGGGAACATTTGCATTAGCTTCTTAAATCACAGCAGCCCACGGGGGCTCAGTTGTCTTTTTCGTATGTGCAAACACATAATGTATGTGATTCGAGGTCACAAATACTCAGTGTGAAACACACAGCTGTCCATATAAAGTGAACACCTCTTAAATATGAGCCCCTAAAGGATGTATCATTCAGTTCTGGCTTTTCCACTCAATAGCCTCAATAGCTTCGGGCCAGGCAGTAATAGGTCAAGTAAATCTTTCAGTGGGTGGGACTTCCACATTAAATACAAATCACGGATCTAAGTGCATGACCTAGCACTAGAGACTCTATCCTACAGAAATAAAAGCAGGAGAATTTTTAAAATTAGCCAACTATAGACTGGAAAATAGGAGAGAAAATATCATATTAATAATAATTATTTGAAGGTAATAGCTTATGCTCTTTAATGCAGTTCCAACATAAATGTCACTGTAAGAAATGATATTTCATTTCAGTACTAACAAATCAGGTACTTACAGTGCTGGGAGAGAAATGATTGGATCTACTTTAAAGCTGTGTTAACCAGAGAAACTGCAAAAATATTTATATTCTTATGAAGGAAGGAAGGAATGCCTCTCATGGGTATATTTAACTATCCTCCATCTTTTGGATAAATGGTAATGCTAAACAAAAAATGGAAAGATGACCTTAGAATAATAACCTCAAGACACAACTGGGACTTGGCTTCCCAATGTACAAAAATCATTTGCAATATGTTCAAGATGGAAATTTCTATACTGCTTTATAGCTCGTAGACCCCATTATATACCTCAAACAAAATCACCAAAACACCCAACATTGAACTGGCCTCTTTCCCCTGGGGTAAGCCCTCCCATATGCAAAATTACTCACCATCCCTTTGCTCACTGTCTGCAATTTTCCTCAGTTACTGAAAAATGTTTGGAAGGACAGAAAAACAAAGGGAAGGAGAAAAACCATCCATGTTGAGAGGTGTTTCATATAGAAGATAGCACTGTTAAAGCAAAACCAAGTCTGGCATGGTTAGGGGTTTCTCTAGCCAGGTCTTTCTCCGTTTTTCCTCAGAGACTCCATGCAAAAGCCAAGTGGAAAATTTCACAGGGCAAATGCTGGGCCGATAACTGAAAGCTGTCTCATTGGGTTAGCCTCATTCACTCTGTCATTTCCAACAGCCGCTGTGTACATTGCATGAAGATGAAGCATTGGTAAGGGCCTAAATCTACAAGTCATTAGTTTTCAAACAACAGTTCCAAAGGACTTGGACTTTCCAGTTGATTTATCATGAATGGCACTGATACTTATGCTACTAGAAGCTGTTAGCCTGAATTGAATTGGTGCTTGGAGAAGCAAAGTCTATGAAAGTCACCAATGCAATAAGCCTCAAAGGGTAGCAGGAGTCATTGTTTAAATAAGTGACTGCCCCTTTTCACCAAGAGGCATACAGATGGAGAGGCACAAGCCTATATCCATAAGCCTTAGAATCACAATATTATTTCTCTTATCTTACAGCTTTGAATGCCAAGAGAGTGAACAGATTCCTGATGATATAACCACTAAGTACATTCATGTACACAATATCTTTTGGCCTTTACAAAAAGCTTGAGTGGTAGAAAGAAGAAGAATCCTTATTATGATCTGCAGTTGATAAATGAAATATATAGTTTCACAGAGGTAAGTAACTTGTAGCGCTGCTTGCTAAGTGGAAGAATGAGGGCTTTGGGTGCCCAATCCTATGCTCATTCAGTGATCTCACTCTTCTTCTTATTCTACATCTACATTAATACAGGTAACTCAGGATTGATTTGGTCTAATGGCTGGTTAATTCAGTAATAAAGCAATTCTATCAAGCAATTGTTTAGACCAACTGGCTATCTGACAGAATTAGTGGTTCAAAACGAATGATTCAGTAGCCCTGTGTTGAAAATCTCTTTGGCCAGGTGGAAAGTTCGATATTGTTCATCACTCCTGTACTCCTTTTGATTGCTAACAGATTCGTACAAGCTCCGGATTGTGTACAGATGCCAAGGGCTTCCTGGCTGTTCCAGGAGAGTATCAACACCAGCACAATGAGCTTTAATACTGGTGAGGTCCAGGTATTCTTGGGGTTGAATGGAAGTCAACAAGGACTAGCCTGTCAGTTTGCCTAACAAATTTCAAAGAGCCTATTACCCTGGCACTGTCACAATGTCCCTGATTTATGCTTCTCTAGTGGGGGAATGGAAAGAGCAGCCAGAATAGTCTCCTGTAGCAGCTATCCGGCTGTTCAAGCAGTTAATATAGCAGTGGAAAGAATGAGGCTTATACAAGAGCCCTTTCCCTAACACTACAGCATGTCCCAGACCCACTCATCCTGGGGAGACCCATGTCATGCACACACTTCTGTATGCTCTAGTGAGGGCAGGATGGCACAGAGAGCTGCTGATTTGGATCAGCACAGAAGACAGAGAGACACAATATGGATTGACAAAAGCTACAGACCAACCTCCGCCCTTTATGATGCATAGGGGACTGCTCAGCTCATTGCAAAAGACAACAACAGATTCTCATGCATATAATTGAGCCAGACAGAGGTTCTATAAAAGCTGGGGGTGCATGTCAGAAGGAGACGCTGCTGCTTGCTGGAGAGGGCAGCTGATTAAGAAAACAAATCAGAAGGCATGTATACATTGCTTCCAGGATCAACACAGATTTTGCTGCAGGTGAAGGTAATCGTGATCAGTTCTTCAAGGTGGGAGCTGGATGAGATTCTACTTGGAGCCATCTCTCCCTTTCAGTGAAACAGCAGGAATGAGGGCTCTGTGATAGTCCCCCATTACAGTGTATTACTGCTAGATAGAAAGCATGGGTGACAACCCGCCAGCTCGCATACCTGGTAGGGGCCCTGGTTGCAGCCGCAGAAGCTGCTCTCCATGGTGTAGCTTCTGGACACCCCCATCTCTCTCCACACCACCACTCGGGCTGTGGAGGCTCGGGATTTCTCCACAAGGAAGCTGCAGCTACCCATTGTGAATGCCGGGGCCAGCTTATCCAGGATTTTGGGAAGACTCTATAATAAAAATTCAAACTATGATGAGTTATGAGTAATTGGGGAAATGCATCACAAAAATTGTCTTCCCAACATTCATTAAGTCTCCTCTTTCTCTCTCTCTCTCTCTCTATATATATATATGTATGTATATATATATATATGTATATATAGCAAACATTTAATATATACTCTTGTGACACTTACTGTAACCTTAAAATTAGATGCCTTTAAAAAAAATAATTTTGCAGATGAGAAAACTGAGGCTTAGAGAAGTTAGAAATAGCCCAAAATCACACAACTACCCAGTGTTTGGAATAGGATTCAAACTCTAACCTGTCCAACTCCAAAGGCTTTTCACACCACCTTTCTGCATCACTGTGCATGTCTGCCACATGCACACACGTTCATCCTCATACATTTCTGTGTTTCCCCAGATTTCACAGGGCCCTGAAACTTCTAGAGCAATTCCATCCAGTCTCACTGTTTCTCACTGTTCATCATCTCAGAAGGCCATAGGGGCCTTAGACAAGGACTGTTGATACTTGAGCAGAAGCATGTAAAGTTCACTTGTTCCCTAAGAGTATGTAATTACCAAAATGAACAATTTTGTCTAGTCTTCTGACCCATAAATCTGAGGCTCAGCAATTATAAGATCCTGGAAATCAATCCTTTCTGGGTTTGCATATCCCACTTATCCCTGGGGTAAAAGGCTTTATGTGTGATTGCTTAACACTACTTAGAAGGCATCTGTAGACCCTTATTACTTGCCCACTGATGTATGAGCCATCCCCCCCAAAGGACAATGACTCATAGTTGATAGTACATGAAGACCTCAGGTCAACAGAAATACTGCACTTAGACAGTTTCAGAACTTTTGTGACAATATCAAAAAGGGTCCTCTCA
The DNA here is from genome assembly GCF_030445035.2 of Dasypus novemcinctus. NCBI lineage: Eukaryota > Metazoa > Chordata > Mammalia > Cingulata > Dasypodidae > Dasypus > Dasypus novemcinctus. The sequence goes on along the minus strand of NC_080675.1, from coordinate 168,056,704 downwards.
TCTCAGTGCTGACAAAATATGGTTAGAATAACATATAATATAAAATTATGTACCTTAGACAACTAACAGTGAAATCTCAGGCATTCAGATAAACCATGGGGAGAAGGTATGGAAGCAGAAGTTGATGAGAATATGAAATAAGGAATTATTTTAAAATAAATGTAGTTTTGTTAATTTCTAGAGCATTGAGCAAATTTCTTAATCTCTCTGGTTCTTACTCTCCCCACGTTTAATATAACTTAATTATATTAATGAAAGGATCAATATAGTTATTAACTATTATAAATTATATACTATATAAGTATATATTAACATAACAATTAATATAATTTAAAATGCTCTATAAGTTCTCACATAGTCTGCAGATCTACAGTATCATTTAAACAAGGAAAATGAAATGCCAGTGTTGATCTCACTTGAGCATCTACATTTGCCTCCTGACTTCATCATATCCACTCTTGTCCTTCTTTCCCTGTGATCCTTCACCCCATTTTTGTCCTTCAAAGTAATCAATAATTAAATAATTGTTGACATAATCCACAGTTCATTTTCGATCTCCTTTGCAGCTTAGAACATTCCATGAGGGCAGGGTCTACGCCTTGTACACAGGAAAATCTTTGTGCATGGCACAGTGTGTTGCTCATAGAGGATATTCCATAATTATTAGCTGAAATAAATAGAATTCCCAGGTCCAGACCCTCAGAGGGTACATAAATAAATGGACATAAATATATACAACAAAAGTGACAAGATTTCTTGATCAATGTTCTACCTTGTTGCAAAAATTCTAATTATTTCATTTTAATGGTCTTTCTTATTTAAGTGAACCTGCTTTTGGTAAATAGTACAGCTCCAGTTCAAATGACCACACATTCAAATTAATTGCATGTATCCTGGAGCCTGGAGGATGTGGGTTTTACAAGGTGAAATTGGAGTACTCCTCTTACATAGCCACAGTGACAGTTTATCCATTCCATAAATAATATACTCCAAAACTGTGGTATTTACAGTACAGTCCTCCTTCCAGCGTCTCATTTCCCTTTTGATTACACTTAAATGGATCTATGTCAGAGTGAGGAGTGACAATGACAGCTATTCTAAACTGGAGTTCTGGTTTGCTCATTTGTATGATTTGTTAACAAATAAGAAATAGATAAATTTTACACATGAATTGATCCAATGGAGCCTTCTCCCTGGGAGATAGCCTGGGTGGAGAAAGAGGGTTTGAGCATTCATCTCTTTCCCTGCCACTTGGTCTATCTCCTGACATTTAATTTCTGTTCCCATAACTTAAAAATTATAATAGATTATCTTTTCACTTAATGCTTCTCTTATATTTGTCACACATTAACTCATCACAAGTCTTTGAGATAGGTTTATAATGAACCTGTTTTACAGATAAACAGAGGCAAAATGAGTTAAGTACTTTTTCAAAGGTTACAGAGCTAATAAGGACAAAGCCAGAATTTCAACAAGGTGTTCTGGATTCATATCATACACATTTAACCACTGCAAAAACCTGCTTCTTAAATGGCATAGTACTAAGCAACCGGACTATGAAGAGATTTAAATGAGATGTAATCTGTCCACTGTGTAATAGGCATCTACTACATTGTGATATTATTTGTAATTATTATAAACATGTATAAAATATTCACTTCTTTTCTGGCTTTAATTTTCTTAAAGTGATTTTTAAGCCATCAACTCTCAGATTCACAATTGCTTTGTTGTTTGTATGCTTTGTATCTCATTGAGTTCCATTTTGAATTTCTGATTTTTTTTCCTTCTACTAACATTGATTTGATTACTCTTTTTTCTTACTTCTGTTTGTAGAAGCTTCAATTATTGACTGTAGAGCTTTCTACCTTTCTAATACAAGCATTTAATGTTACAAATTTTCCTCTAGGCACTGCTATAGCAGCATCCTATAAATTTTGATATATTGTGCTTTTATCTTCATTCAGCTCATGATATTTTCTAATTTCCCTTCTGACTTCTTCCTTGATGCATGGCTTATTTTGAAATTCAGTATTCAGAGATATCCCAATTGTCTTATAGGAGTTGGTTTATAATTTAAATCTGTTGTTATTAGATAATTTCTGTCCTTTAACCTATTTTGAGACTTGCATTATAGATTAGCATATGATTTATCCTAGAGAACTTTCTATATGGACTCAAAAAGAACGTATATTCTAATGTTTGGAGAAGTATTTTATATGTATCAAGAAATGTATTCTCATTACGCGACATTGTAGATCCCCCTAGGGCCCACTGGATGGAACATGGGAGAGTGTGGGCTATGATGTGGACCATTGACTAGGGGTGCAGTGATGCTCAGAGATGTACTTACCGGGTGCAATGGATGTGTCACGACGATGGGAGAGAGTGTTGCTGTGGGGGGAGTGGGGAGTGGGGGCGGGGGGGTTGAATGGGACCTCATATTTTTTGAATGTAATTTTTAAAAAATAAATAATTAAAATAAAAAAAAGAAATGTATTCTCTACACTTTCTGATTTTCTGTTTTGTGGTTCCTATCAATTGATAGGAAAGTATTGAAATATGTGCCTATTATCATAGAATTTTTAATTTTTTCTTTTCAAGTCTGTAAAATTTTGCCTCATGTACTTTGGGGTACATGTGTACGCATTCATAATTGCTATATCCTCCTGATAAATAATCCCTTTTAGCATTTTTATTTATTCCTCTTATCTCTACAAATATTTATTGTTTTAAAGTCTATTTTATCTTACAGCAATATAGCCACTCCATTTCTTTTATAGTTACCATTCATGAAATCTCTTTTTTTCCATTCCTTAACTTTCAACCTGTTTTTGTTAACGAATCATAATTTGTCTCTTACAGACAACATATAATTGGATCTTGCTATTTTTACAAGTCTGATAACTTCGGCCTTTTGAAGGAAGTATTTTGTTTATTCATATTTAGTGTTATTATGTATTTATGTTATTATGTTATTATGTTACTATGGTATTTATGTCTGCCATTTGGTCATGTGTTTTCTACATGCCTCATTTTGTTGTTATTGCTGTTGATGTTCTGTTCTTCCTCCTATATTACCTTCTATTCCTTCCAATATTTCTTCCAATATTTTACCTCAAATTTATTTTTCCTCCTTTTTTAGGTCTCCATGTATGTTGATATGCTTCATTCTTTCCTAAAGGTATCTGAGGTGTTTATTTTCCTCCATTTTTTTCCCTCCATGTCCTTTGAATTAATGATTTGAAATTGATCTTAAAGTTCACAAATTCATTCTACTGTCATCTCAAATCTGCTAATGATCTCAACTAAGGAATTTTTCATTTTGGTTATTGTGCTTTCCAACTCTAGAATTTACTCTTTTTGAGTTTCTAATTTTCTATTCAAATTCCTTAAATGTTGAATCATTGTCATCATATTTTCCATTAACTTTTTAGACACAGTTTTCTTTCTTTGAACGTATTTTAATATTATCTATGAAATCACGATGTGATACAGCCAACATCATGGCCCACTCAGAGAGTGGATCATACATTCCTGAGTCATTGCATGTCTTGTAATTTTTTGGTTGAAAACTAGACACCATAGATCATATTTTGTAGCAATTCTGTATTCTTTTTCTAAGGGTTTTTGTTATTAACTACTTTCCTGGACTTAACACCTTCGGCATCTTTCTCCCTTTCCTCTCTTTCAGTGTGTGGCTGCTGATGTCTCTGCATAGTTTTTTTTGTTTTTAATTATTATTTAATTATTTATTTGTTTTGCCTGACTTTATAGGTTTTACACTTGTGTCTGATTTATTGGCTTTGTGATTAGGCAATGACTTTGAGAGATGTTGTGTTCAAACACCTTGAACTCTTTTTTTTAAAAGACTTATTTATTTATTTCTCTCCCCACCCCCACCCCATCTCCTCCGCCAGCCCCAGTTGTCTGTTCTCTGTGTCTATTTGCTGTGTGTTCTTATTTTTGTCCACTTCTGTTGTTGTCAGCGGCATGGGAATCTGTGTTTCTTTTTGTTGCATCATCTTGTTGTGTCAGCTCTCCGTGTGTGCGGCGCCATTCCTGGGCAGGCTGCACTTTCTTTCACGCTGGGCGGCTCTCCTTACGGAGTGCACTCCTTTCACGTGGGGCTCCCCTATGCGGGGACACCCCTGCATGGCAGGGCACTCCTTGCACACATCAGCACTGTGCATGGGCCAGCTGCACATGGGTCAAGGAGGCCCGGGGTTTGAACTGCGGACCTCCCATGTGGTAGACAGACATCCTAACCACTGGGCTAAGTCAGCTTCCCTAAACACCTTGAACTCTTAATGCTTCTACTCTTGTATATAGTTGTGGAGCACATTCAAAGGTGTGACCAGTTCTCAAGACTCCCTGGCTTTTACCTTTTGCTGGGTTCTCTTGTGTCTTTCCTGCACAGGTACATATTTTTCTATAAGTCAGGAATGTGTGGAGAGTTAGCTCAACCCTTCTACAGCTCCTTCATTTCTAGGATCTCCCCTTTAAATTTTTGGCTATTTTTTTTAGCCAATCCTGTACTTGTAAAACTGCATTTCTTCTTGATGATTAAACAGGGATGGGAAATGGGGGGAGACCCAATTAAGAAGATCACAGACTTCTGTTCTCACCTGAAGTTCTAGGTATTTTAAAAATAAATATTCCTCCATTCATTGTCCACATTTTTTTACAAATTCCAGAGTCCTAAAATGGGTGCTTTTGACAATTTTGTCCTGTTTTATACTTGTGTTTTGCAAATTGGATTCACTGATCTCTTTATACCACCAAAGATGTAAGTAGTGTCTTTGATGATTTAATTAAATAAATGTGTATAGAGTGAATTTGAGACATAAGAGGGTACACAATTGTCTCTTTGATACAAAAGAAAAGTATTCGATAAGTTGAATAGATTTAGAATTGCTCCAATTTGAATTTGAATGTAGGAATCAGTCTCTCAGGTTGCTAACTCCTGGCAAAAGTCATCAGTAGAACATTAACCTATGTTAGTTAAATAGACCCAGTACCCTGGGTCTCGGTCTCCTTTTCGATAAAAGAAATTAGTCTTTTCAGTTCTGGCAAGATATGTTTACATACACAAAAAAATCTTCTGGGCAGAACACCAGTGTGAAGAACATTATTTCTGGGTCACTGTTCCACTCTAGGTTCAGAAAGTAAGAGGTAGAAGGAGCTACATATTACGTAGATTCTCCAAATGCAAACCAAAAAGCAGGGCTGATTAGGTTGAAGTGAAGAATGGAGCAAAAACTGTATCTACTTTTCTACTTCCACCCATCACATAGTAGCTCATGAATCACCTTTGAGGAACCCTAGAGCATGAATTTAATAAACTGATAGATTAAACCTCTTCATTTCATAAAGGAGAAAACTGAGGTTCAGGCAAGTGCCTTACCCAAAATTAGGGACCATATAAATGAAATCAGTGTCTAGATGGATTGATATTTTCAATAGAATTACTATTAAATATTACTTCACTTTCCCTCATGGGCAGAGACTGGTTTTTCTACCTGTGTAATGCTAATGCCTATCACTTTACCTATCACTAAACTTGGCCTCAAAATATTTGTTGACTTTATTAATTAAAGAACATGAGTGATCACTAAACTGAGAGACAGAGGATGAGAACCACACTATAATCCCTTTGGTTCCTGATATCTACCTCATTCCATGTCAGCTTTATACAGATTTCTTAAGATTCCATTTCTTGTTATCTCTGCCAGTGTAAAGGGAACTATCCATGAATATAGTTACATTTTCTTGGAACAAGAGGGGTAAAAGTCATGCTGACTCTATATTTAAAATTGAATATATAGATGTTTTAATTTAAAATTTACCATATATGAGAAATAATTTTATACAGGCCAACATGACCATGCCCAGATGAATATTTTAATGTGCTACACTAATTTCCTAAGAAAGATTAAGCAGTTAAGCTTCTTGTGGTTTATCCCATTGCTCTGGTTGAGCCTTTGCACAAATAGGTCATTAAGGATAATCTGATGATTCTGCTATAATAGCCTTCGGGTATCTGTACTGATCACCAGTAGTCTTATTTCTGATGGACGTAAGTAGCGTGTAGAAAAGCTTAGGGGACAGGAAAAGTATTTCCAGGTGAAACAGTAGTTTTGTGGATGCTATCTCTTTCAAGTCTATGACCCCGGGTATGAAGCTATTTTGTACACAGTAAATTTAACTACCCAGATTAATAAAAAAATTAGGAAACATTGGCACTGCCATCTTTTTACTTCACTTATCTCTATTGATCTGAAACAAAGACCAGCCTTAATTTTGTGTTCATATAACTTTGCATCTTCTACCTCTTCCTGATTCCTAGTAAATAATAGCTACTTTTCTTTATCCTGAAAGGAAGATGTCCTCCCTCTTCTTTACCCTTCTTTTATTTCCTGTTGGTTCAGTGGAGGAATAGTTGAGCTCTAACCACTGAAACCCAGGAAAATTAGGTAAAGTTGGCTGTTGCTCTTTTTATAGAATGCTTATGCAGAAGGATGTGGATGGTCTAATGCCTTAAATTTGACCATCTCTCCATTTAAGTTCCTTTCATAATCAGTATCATATTGTTCCTCTGATAAATTATGTAACATTATTTTTACTATCCTCATCTTACATAAGTCAGAGGGGCCATTCTGAGCAATAATGCTACTGACTCATAGTCAACCAGTTAATAATTATAAAGCCAGGCATTAACACGAGGCTTTCTGTCTCTAAGTCTCATGTCCTTGGCACTATAGGATATCATATAGAAAACAGAGGCAGAGCAGCTAGACAGTAAGCTATTACTCAAATCAAAATGTGGGAAAGGAATACATGCTTCCAACCAGCATTTTCCACGAATACCTTCTTTCTCTGGCCTTAAAGAAGATTGTATTACAGCCTTAGATTTACAAGTAACCAAAATACTTATTTAGAAAAAACAGTGTGTGGGGTATGGGCAAGACTTTGGACATAAAATTCTCCCCAAAGGCTTACCCTGTAGCTTACATCCTCTGAGAGGTTAGATGCACCCACAGTGCATTCCGCTTGCCACAGGGTCTCTTTGATGCTACAACCATAAAGGAACACATTCTTCTTTTGAGAGTGGCCATGGAAATCACAGAATACCTATAAGGGCAAAACAAAATAAAAAGTAAATCCAGATATGGTTTATTGGTTTCTTAAATGTTTAAAATACCAACTTTCTCAGGTGGATACTGTTTACTTGACAGTACCAGCCATGTGGGGATCGTGGGTGGCTTTGGCAAGAGTTATTTTGTTGAAGTTATCAGGGAGGAAGCTTAGGAAGGATCAAGATGTGTGGAAATGAAAGTCATGTATATGACTTTTGAGAAATTTACTTGTGACTGGGGAGGAGAAAGGGCCAAAGATAGAAGAAGAAATAGGAACAAGTCTATTTACAAGAAAAAAGGAAGACTTAATTTTTTTTTTTTAATCAATAGGAAAGATCCATTTCAGAGGCATAGACAAATTATACAAAAAGAGAAGATAATGAAACACTGTAATTTTTCTCTAGGTTTTGCTATGGAAAAGAATGTCCATCAAAACTCAACCGCTTACCAAAACAAAAGTTTTTCACTCCTTCTAAAGGATCACTATGATTCCACTCCCCATGTCTTCTTCACCCTAGTATCCAGGCTAAAAGAGCAGCCCCAATTTGGCACATTCTACTCTTGTGGCACAGGTGAAAAAAAGAGCAAAGGCAAAGAACCATGGAACGACTCTTAAAGTTTCTGCTAAAATATGGCATACACCACATATTCTCATTTTCCATTGGTCACAGCACATCACATGGCCAATGTTATCATCAATGGAGTAGGCTCTGCTAGACAAATGGCAAAGGGCTTGGATGTAAAATCCAAAAAAAAAAAAAAAGATCATAGAGAAAAGCAAGGAAATCTTTAAAAATGGCCATAAATTCTTCATATGTTATGTATAATCCTTCACGTGGACTATGCTCTACTTCCATCAAGAGATGGAGTCTACTTCTTCACCCTTTGAATCTGGACTTGGTCATGTGACTTCAGACATTAGCAAACGTGATACAAGCTGAGGCTTAGGAAGCACTTATATACTGGAGTTTGCTCTCTTGCTGCTCCTGGGAACCTTGCAACAACTGTCATATGCATGAGCACAGGCTAGGCTTCTGGGTAATGAGAGACATGTGGCAAGTCATCCTGTTTGGCCTAGCTGACAACAAACTAACCACCAGACATGCGAGTGAGACCATCTTCAACAATCCAGCACCAGCCAAACTGGCTTAAACCAGAAAAAATGATCCAGCTTCCTGGTTGATTGTCATGCAAAATCATGAAAAATGATACACAGGTTTTGGTTTAAGTCACTAAGTTTTGGGGAAGTTTATTGCACAGAAAAAGCCAAGTGCTACAACATCTCTCTTCTTAGTCTAAATATTTGCTGCTTTTCCTTCTACATGCAAAATACACTTACCCCTCCCCAAGGAAGATACCTGAAATATCCCATCCTATCACAGGTATTAGACTCTCAGTCTAAGATCCCATGATTGTTTCCACACCCCATATGTGCTTCCCTTTGATCCAATGGACAATGAAAAAAAATATAGTCACCTGCTTTCTACATAAAACTGTTGAATAAGGAACAATACCCCTAGTAAGCATTTCTGTTCATGAAGGGGATGAATAGGTTCCCCATAACAATTCTGAAATCCTAATAGGCAGACCTTGTGAAGCCTGTTGATCAGGCACTGGTTCTGTTCCCTGTTCTGTCAGTAGCAATCTAATCTTTTGTTTTTCAGGGATCTTTACTCTGTCTTTTTTTTATTCAGATGGGGAAAGAGGTGCTTGTTCTTCATTATCCAACTTGGCTGCATATGAAAATGACATTGGAGAATATGGCCCACTTGTGGCCAATCATCTGTCTTTTCTGATTCCTTCCATAGAAGCTTCAGGGTCCAAAAGTCATTGTAGTCTCCAATAGTAACATTCTCTTTGAATCAAAGAAATAAAAAGCACTAGAAATGAAACACATGAAGATAAAAGAAAATTCATTTTTGAAGTTTTCCCTGATTTTAATGTATCTAAAACTGACAGTCTAAAGCAAAATAGAAGCACTATATTTTATGTTTATAGCATATATAAAAGTAAGATAAAGAGTGTCAGATTGGAAAAATAAGCAAGATCAAATATATTCTGTGTACAATAAATCCACTTTAAATATAAATACATAGATTAAAATGAAAGGATGTAAAAAGATACACCATTCAAACACTAAACAAAAGAAAGATGGAATAGCTGTATAATTATCAGATGAAGTAGATTTCAGAACAAGGAGCATAATCAGTAGTAAGAGGTAGGTAATAATTTATATGTCCGTCTTGTCTTTGGCAGCTAAGTGCTATCACTTGGCCTTTGCTAGTCTGGGATTTCCTGATCTCCACTGAACCAGGGATCCCATTGCCATGCAGGCATCTCTTACAGAATTAACCAAAAAAAGGAGAGAAAGCACAAAGCTTTTCAAAGATGCCCTAATATATTTCTTACTGCCATAGTGAAAGGAGGGTCTTCTGAGCCCTCTTGTGGAACATAGATTAGGAGACATGTGTGCAGAAAAGATAAACCCTGTAGACATTTCTATCTCCCAGTGCCTTTGGATTCCCTCATCCGCATCACTCCACTGGCATCTCTACCTCACTAAATGTAGGCCACTGCTGAGTACAAGTTTCTGTCAATGAACCAAATAAGCTGTTAGAGCCACTCCAACTGCTTGAGCTAACAAATAAAAACCAGAATCTCTAGAATGCGCACTCATATCGATAAAGTCAGACAAATCTAGTATTATGCTTTGCCCTTCTTATTTTAAAACCCTTAGAATCCCTTACAAAGCATGTTACCCAGGTTTCCATTGACAGATATTAGTAAAATTCTTCCAATTCTTTTAATTTGTAAGCTATTTCCTCTTCATTCATAGTATGCACTTATCTTCCTGGAACATGCTATTATTTGAACCTAGTTATGAGAACCTGGGGTAGTTATGGTGGATCTGGAAGAAAATGAATGTCCCCTTTCCAGAAAACTGCCCTAGATACGCTTATCACAAGATCTCCAAGCGCAATGGATGTGTCATGATGATGGGAACGAGTGTTGTTGGGGGGGGGAGAGGGGGGGTGGGGGGGTGGAGTTGAATGGGACCTCACATATATATTTTTAATGTAATATTATTACAAAGTCAATTAAAAAAAATTAAAAACAAAAAAAAAGAAAAAAAATAATATAATGATTTACAAAACTGTAAAAACTAAAACAAACAAACCTCTCAGTTGGTGATTATTTAAATGTAAAATGCCCTACTAAATAAATAACTCCTTGATGAAAAAAAAAAAAAAAAAAAAAAGATCTCCAAGCGGAGGTGGGCTAGTCTCTTCAGACTGGTAAAGGAGATTCAGAATGACTTGGGATCCAAGACCGTCAGTGTCTTCTGGTTATGACCCCACATCCCCATTCCAATTTCCAGGATCCCATTATTTGCAAGTTAACTCTCTAACTTTTATGTGAGAAACTTGGCAAGAATTCACCTGAAATTCAGCAACCTACACAATTAAATTTTGCATTTAATTTTTAGCAAATGCTGGAAATGTGGCCACAAGAAATGTGATATTATTTTAGGAGTATCATAGAAGCTCTTTGCTCAAATAATAAATTAAACTGAGAGTTAAGGGACATGATCTTGTCACTTTCTTCCAATAAGTACCCAAATGCACTAACAATTACCTATCCTACATTATAGTCCTTGTTCTCATTACTGTAACTGGTCAATTGCAGGAGCCACTTGGAATCCCAAGGTACTTGCTGAGTTGAAACCTTATTCAATCAACTACAACTGACAGCTTGATTCACTGTGATATCATTATATGTCATGGATCACTAGTATCCCATTTCCCATTGGCCAGGGGCTCAGAATTGGGCTTAAACACAAGAACATGACTAGTCTATTACCCAAATTCCATTTTGCAGGTCTATCATTTGGAAGTTTCTCATAAAGTTAAATATACCCTTATCTTATAATCTTTGGTATTCACCCAGAAGAAATGAAAACTTAGATTCACACAAAAACTTTTATGGGAATGATTATAGCAGCTTTATTCATGACCTCAAAAACTTGGAAATAACCCAGAAATTATGCAACCAGAGAATAAATAAATTGTGATATATCCTTATAATAGAATACTACTCAGCTATGAAAAAGAATAAAATATAGGTTTATCTAAAATAACACCGATGAATCTTAAATTCACTTTGCTGAGTAAATGAAGCCAGAAATAAAAGGTCTCATATTATATATTTCTATTTATATGACATTATGGAAAAGGCAAAATTATAAGGAAGGAAAATAGTCAGTGGTTGCCAGGTTAAGAAGTAGGGAAAGGGGTTGGTTACAGTGGTGCAACACAAGGGAATTTGGGGGGATGAAGGATCTTTACTATACCATGGGTGTGAAGGTAGTGGCATAACTCCACATAATTCTCAAAATTTTAAAAACTTCACACCAAAGAGAGAGAATTTACCATATGCAAATGAAAAAAAATGCAGGATACAGGAGGAAACAAAAAATGCAATAGAAATTTTAATAAATAAACTTACATGTATTAGAAATGAATAACTTAACTATATTTAAGGGAGAGGGAAAGAAACAAAACTAACCTGGATTATGTTGGAGAACAGTTTTTTCCAAATAGTATTGTAAGTCTAATGAAATAAAGAGCTGTACTCAAACACTGTATCTTTGTTTATTATAGAAGCATGGGCTAATAATTCTGAAACTACCTAATGTGTATACTAGGAATGAACAAATAAGTAAATATATTGTATATAATCAGACTGCAGCCTTTCATTGTTGGAGACAGAAGTTATAGATAATGAAAACAGGAAGACTAGAATGAACTCTCTGGTACTGGATAGAAATCAGAGGTATTATTATGAACTCTTGGTTTTTAAATATATCTTCAGTTAGATAAATACAGAAATAAAGATGGATATGTGTATTTATTAGTTCATATATATACACATATATTTCCAAGTTCTGTCCACCTAGAAGGGCCTAGAAGCAAATACACCTCAGTAGTAATAAGAACATCTATTGCCCAGGTCTTGGTTTCTAATACCATTCCTCAATAAAAGGAACCAGGGCTTTTTGGAGATTTGGTTGATTCCAAAGCTAAGATGGGGAAAATACAAGATTATCATGGCACATCTTGTAGTGCAGAAGATAAAAACGTTATTTTACAAAGGAAAGGGTCAGGAGCAGATGTGGTTCAGTGGTTAAGTGCCAGTTTCCCACATACAAGTTTCCTCCTGGGTCAATCCCAAGTCTGATACTTAAAAATAAAAAAAGGCAGGGTCATGCCAAAAGGGCACAAGAGCTGACTGGAAAGAGCACCAAATGGCCAAATCTGGAAAACTCTGATTGGCAATCTAGATTGATAGTATAGGATTATAACCCAGAGAATAAAATAAGTATCCATTAATTCATACAGATACAAATAAATCATCAAATAAATGACCAAAGAAAGAATGAGAGGGGACAGAAAGAGGGAGGGAGAAAGGGAAAGAGAAAGGGAAGGAGGTAAAGAGAGGGAGGGAGAAAAGAATGAGAAACAGCTTTTCCTTACAGAAGAATTCCAATTAATAAATGTGGAAGAATGAAGGAAGTAGGAAAACACCAGTATAATACTGCTGTAATAATTGTTGCAGGCAAGGTCCACTGATGGATGCTAAAATTAGCAGGAAATGTTTGAGGATAAAAAAGGATATTTGCATAAAATAAGAATATCTTCACTAAAATATTATTGATTGCAAAAGGAAAAATGGTAGCTTTACAATGGAGAACCCTGGCAGTCACCAAGTTCATCAACTGATCAAGGTTAACATCACCTAATAATACATTCGAAAATAGCATACCCCAACCAGTAGTTTTTTAAAAGTATCAAGATCATGAAAGATAAGGAAAGACCGAGGGACTCTCACAGATTGCAGTAAACTAAGGAGACATGAAATTTAACTACAATGTGGATCCTAGATTGGCTCCTGTAACAGATAAAGAACACTAGTGCATAAACTAGGGAAATCCATATAAAGTCTATAGATGATAGTTATTCCAATATTAATTTTTAGTTTTGATAATTGTACCATGGCTGCCCAAGACGTCAGCATTAAGAGAAGCTAGATGAAGGGTATATGTGGCTCTCTCTGTATTATATTTCAAACTTTTCTGTAAGTCTACAATTCAAAGTGGGAGAAAGGATAATGTGTTATAATATATTTAGTTAAAATCAGAAGATTGGGTTGTTTAAACATTAAAGAACAATTAAATGTAATTGCCCACATTTACAGAATAAAGAACAAACTCACATGATAATAATGATATACATATGAAAACATTTAATAAAATTCAATAGCCATAAGTGGTTTAAAAAATAATAACCAATGTCTCAGAATCTAGGAACAGAAATAAATTTCCTAAATCTAATAAAAATTATCTATAAAATCACCTAAAGTAAATACTGAGTTATTAATTAAATATTATAAAACTTCCCCCTGAAATCAGAAAAATAAAAGATGCTCATATCACCATGTGTATTTGGCTTTCATCTTGGTTCTTTCCAGTACTATAAAACAAGAAATAAAAATACAAGGCTTGAATGGAGGAAATAAAACTGCTGACTTTCTTCTACAGTAAGATTGTAAAATGTAAATATCCAAAATATATACATATAAATTATTATTGCAGGCTAGAATGCCAATATATAAATACACTTATACATACTACCAACACACAGATAGAAAGTATAAATTTTTAAAATAGCACTTAAAATAGCATAAGAACATGAAACTCATAAGAAAAACTATTTAAAGATGTGGAAGATCCTTAACTATTGAGAAAAATTAACATTTTCAGTCCTCATCAAATTAGTCAACATAGGCTCAATGCAACCTCAAGGCCACAGAGGGCCTTTTAATTTTGTTTTTGATTTTTAATTGTGGAAATCTGCAATCTGATCCTAAACCAAAATGGAAATGAAAAAGAGCCAAGAATTACTGAGACAACCTTGACAAAGAATAAGAAAAATGGAAAACTGCATACAGCTATCAAGACTTATTTTGAAGTTACAATGTTTCAGAAAAAGGATTATTGGTGAAAGCATAGATAAATTGACCAATGGACGGAAATGGATATTCCAGAAAGGGAATCACAGTCACTTGATTTATGACAAAGTTGATACTCTGATGCAGGGGGAAAGGATGGCCTTGGGAGATATTGGTTTCTCATGTAAAAAATGTGGAAAGTAGAAATAAATCTTGATCTCTGCTCCATAATATAGTTTAAAAATCAATTCCACATGGAGTTTATATCTAAATATGATAGGTAAAATAATAAAGTCACTAGAGGGTAACAGGCTACTACGAATGACCATGGGGTGAGAAAAAAGTTCTTAAAGAGGACACAAGCAAGAACTAACCATAAAGGAAAATATTTTAAAATTTGATATATTCAATTATGAACTTCTTTCCCTCCAAAGATCATCAAGAATGTACAAAGGCAAACTGAAGAGTAGAATGAGATATTTACAACACATATGCCCAACAAATGGTTTATATAGAGAATATGTATAGAACTTCTACACACCTAAAGAAAAAAGGCAAAACAATTTTTAAATGGGCAAAAAACTTAATGGGCATTTTCACAAAAGAGAATGTCCAAATGGCCCTTAAACAAATGAAAGTGCACTCAACATCATTATATTAAAGAAAGAAATATAACTTTAAAAGTGCAATGAAATAGCAATGCAAACCTACCGAGAGCACTAGCAACATGAAGACAGACGATGCCAAATGTTGCTGGGAATATGCAGCAGGTGAAGTGCTCATACACTGCTAGTCGGTGTATAAACTGGTATAACTACTTTGGAAAACTTTTTGGCAGTGTCTTCTAAAGCTGTATGTACATATATTCTAAAACCTTCAAAACAGAAGTCCATACATAGGGCATGTGAAGATATCAAGAATGTTCAGAGCAGCATTATGTGTACTAACTTAAAACTGAATACAGTAGACTGGATTAATTCACTGTGGTATAATCATTCTACAGAATACTATCCAGGATTGAGAATGGAAGATGCTAGACAAAAGAGAACATATTATACAATTCCTTTTATTTAACAGTCAAAAACAGACACAACTAGTTGGTAGTGATAGATAAAAAGGTGGTGTTTACATTTCTTGGGGTGGGGTATTGTCTGAGGTTGCTGGTGGTACTCTGTTCCTGATTTGCTTGGTGCTTACAGGGTATGTTCATTTTGTGAGGATTCATCAAGCTATGCAGTGGTTCTTTGTGTACTTAAAATTAACATAAGATACCTCCACATGTGTGTGTTTCAAAGAGACAGAAGTTCTGTTATTTTATGAGGTATTTCCTCACATTTCTTTCTTTGTCTCTAGAAATATAACTTTTATGTATTACATTGAAAACACTGGGTAAGTAACTGACAGTGTTTTATCAAATTTACTAATGATGCAGAATTGGGGACAACTAATTGGAGAATAAAAAAGTAAGAGCAAAACTGTAAGTGTGAAAAGGAGTAAAATTAGTAGAAATTGAAATGTTTTAGGTGGAATAAATGTAAAATCCTGCAGTTAGATTCAAACAGTGGTACAAGAGGAGGATAGAGACACTAAGCTAAGAAGTAGGTTAGCAATAAGAGATTTGGAGGTTTTCCATGACGGTTTGCTTAGAATCAGGTAGTGGACATATATGTAAAATGTTAATCTAAGGAAGTGTTGCTTCCAGAGAAGTATAGTGACCATATATTACCCCACCCTCATCAATTTACATTTAATATAATGTTCTCAATTCTGAGTGCAGCATTTTAAAACAAGCTAGAAAACCTGAGAAAAGAGGAACCAGAAAGCTAAGGAAAATGAGAATGTTTGTAAAGAGCAGCTAAAAAAGGAACTGGGAAGACTTACCCAAGATAAAAAAAAAAAGGCAGGTCAAAAGTGTCTTCATAGCAATCTTCCACATTTCTGAAACCCCCCATCTGGAACTTGAATAACTGTATTCACTATCATTTTAAAGAGCAAAGGAAGACAAAAAGAAGGATAACAAAAGCACAGAGTCCAGCTTAATAATGAATTCAACAGTTGTTGAATATCTATTACTGGCAAGAAAAGACTTACTATGGTTATATTAGATCTGTCTTGTAATGCTGCATCCCACATTAGAAAGCTTCCATTCCCTGGAAATCTTTCAGCAGAAGCCAGATGAATTGGTATCAAAGATGCTGTTGGCTAAGAAGTTATACTGGATGATGGCTGAGCCCACTTCGAGTATATGATAAATTTCTGTAGTTCGTTGATTGAATAGGGAGCTGCTGACAGCAGGAATAAAGCTCAGGACACTCTGGGTACATGCAGCACTGAATATATTGCACATGTAAAAGAAAAATGAAAGGACAAAGAGGTAGATGCCCAACCATAATGGGGAATGATGAAGGCTAACACCTTGATGGAGGGTAATGCCTGGTAAGCTGTGTTGTTGTTGTTTTGGTGGCCTAAGCAGAAGGGAAGAACTCAAGGATGTCAGGACTTCTTTCTGGGATCAAGGATGTTGCCAGGCAAGGAACACTGGCTTGGTCAGGAGGTAGCAGGTAGATTTTTGGACAGACCAAGTACGTATGCCATGAGGGTTTTATAAACTAAAGGACCTGAAGGGGATGTTTTCCTCTTTGTTTACCACCTTTTACTCCTCCTCTCTTTCAATTGTCAATAATATAGAGCTACTATTATGTTTGGAGGATTTTTTAAATTACTTTGCAAATTCCCTGTAAGTAAAAAGTATTTTTAAAAGTATTCTTTCCTCTTCCGCAAAATAATATGTTTATATGGGGCCCTTAATTCATAGTTTCAGGATAAAGAGTCAAGGGAAAATAAGTCTCACCACTTCTAGATATCAATGAGATTTGGGTGTTGTTGCTGAAGGGTTATACAGAGTTTGGGAGGATGGAGTTTGCCCAGTGATAAAATACAGGACACACAGGACAAATAATGGAAGAGCAGAAACAGTGAATGAGCAGAAGGTGTTTCGTAAAAGTCAGGGCTAGACAATGTAGCCACTGAAAGAGAAAAATGAGAGATGGATTGAATTGCTGCTGGGTTCTTAAGCTTTCCAGTTCCCTTAGGATTCTGTTGGATTTTGTTTCCTTCAAAACTCTTTATCTTATAACTTGGGTCACTTTGAGCAGATTTCTGCTACTTCCAACAAAGGTTGGTGCTTTTCCATCATTAGAATCTCTTGAGGAGATTTCAGGGACATCTATGTCTAGATCCCACCTCAGAGATCTTGATTTAACTCATAACTCATAATTCTCAACCAATACTCTGAGCATTTTTACAAGTTCTCCAGGTGATTCTAAAGTGAGGGCAGGGTTGAGACCCCTGCTCCAGTCTAGACAATAGGGCAGTGATCTCAGATGTTAGCCAGCAGCAGAATAATATGGAGGACTTGTTAAAGCACAGATTTCTGAGCCCCATCCCAGATATTCTGAACCAGTAAGTCTGGGTATGGTCCAAAAATTTGCATTTTGAATGAGATCCCAGGTGATGCTGATGCTGCTGATCCCAGGACCACTCTTTGAAAATCTCCAGTCTAGAGGAACCAAAAAAATAATTGCTTGAGGTTTAATCCTCTACGAACATGAATTTCCCACCAACCTCTATCTCTTACGCCTCAGTTTCTCACTGTGAATAAACACCCACCGTTCTTAGGAAAAGTGTGCAAACAAATGAAAACTGTGTCTTAGCAACAGATTCCCCAATAAAGCCAGAATTTATGCTTCCCTGGTGACAGACGCGCCTTAAATGCTGAATTCAACTCGAGAAAAGAGCTTTGTTTTCTGATTCTTAAAGATTCTGAGAGCTGACAAATTATAGACCTATTCACCTATGGGAATGAGTGCTGCTAAACTCTGGGAATTCTAGTGGCCTTGGAAGATTCAGAATGAAGGGATGGAGACATTGTTCTGCTTGTTGCTCAAATGATGTCCCTAAAAATAAATGCCTATTAACTATAAGTAACATGTGTTCCACTAAATTGCAGGGGGCAATTACAGGAAAATTATCAAGTTATTTCAGTTGAGGAAGCTTTTTCTTTTCTACAGGAAGATTTAACACTTATCCTTCCTTTCAGTAAAATTTTGTGCCAGGTAAGTATGAATTATGCCAAATTAGGGCACTGTGGTAGCCACCGATTGACTGATGATCCCATCACTTTATTCAATAAATATTTACTGAGTGCCTGATATGGAGCATGAGAGACTAAAACTTTAGTACAATACACTATTGACCTCACTAATAATAAGAGTAGCAGTAATAGTCAATTTATTGAGGACATGTCCAAATACTGTGCCAAAAACTTAATATAGACTATATCATGATGAAATAAATGCTGCTAGTATGCCCATTTTACAGTTAAGAAAATTGAATTTCAGATAAAATAAATAACTTGCCCAACCTTGGCTAAGTTTGCACTGCTATTAAATATGTGAAAAAAATATTTGAACGCAAGTTTGCTTTAATCCAGAAACCTTGCTTTGAAATATGTTTCATTTCTCTATTGCCTCTCCCAAGAGCTGTTTCACTGGGATGATCCCACAAATAAATAGGCATTTTTATTACAATTAAAGGGGAGTTGAAATAGAGATAAGTACAAGGGTCTCTGGGAACCAAAATAAAGGCATGTTGCATGTCCCTGGGGGGGGGGGGGGGAGAGGGGGTTAGGGGCACCATTTTCCCTGTACTCCAAAGAATGGCTTCCCAGGAGGCTGGCAATGGAGTGGTCCTGGGACCCTCAGGGGAGCTTGTACCTCAGATGAGTCTTCTTGAGTGAGAGCTACCAAGCAGGGCAGAGGCAAAAAAGGTTCTGGATTTGAGGAATCACAGTAACTCAGAAAGAGAGCATAGAATGAAATGAAAATAGATTTTATGCATCCCTAGAAGTGAGTCAGATCATTAGGCACTTGTATGTCATGGTAGGATGTTTGGACATTTTCCCGAAGGTACCAAGAGTGTTGTTAAAAGAGTTTGAGCAAAGAGGAGCAACATGATCAGAGTGCTAGATCAGGAGTATCCAGAATGGCTTAGAGGAACTGAGCCAAGGCACTAGAGGGAAGGCCTATTCAAAGGCAGCTGAATATGGAGGAAAGAAAAGGAGGTTTTGAGAAAGGATAAAAGAAGTAAAATCTACAGGACTTGGACACTAAATGGATTTAGGGGTTCAGAGAGGAAGAAGTCATGAATAATAAGTGGATTTCTGGATTAAATGAATAGAAAGTATGGGTTTGCTTTTCCCCAAGGCAATGTAAATAGGAAGATGTGCAGTTTTACTTTAGTTTAGTTTAGCTTAGTTTAGTTTGAGCGGGGATGATTGATTTGAACTTGTTGGCCCTAGGCTAACCCCACTCCCTGTTCTGCATCTCAGTTTCCTTATCAGAAAAGTATGTGGACTGGATTATGATTTTGAATCCCATGCACCTCCCTAGGAACTTCTCCAACACATTCTTGTCTGAACTGAACTGCAAGGTTAATTTAATTCCTGCAAACTTGAGTTCCATAATTTCTTGCTCAGCAAAGAGGCTGATCAGAGCCACATTGCTATTCTCCTCACACACCTTCCTCTGCTTTCCCTCCTTTCTTTGGCCCCATTCCAGTTCTTCTGCAAGCTAATTGGGCCTCTTGTTCAAGAGGCTACTTCCCTCAACCCAAATATCCCTTCCTCAGCCATTACCCAACTCCCCATGGCTCACCCATACCTGAATTTTTTTGCGCTCTGCTTTGCCAGTTTTAAGCTGCTGTGTTTCCCATTGTTGACATCTGGGGCCTGTTCCTGCTTTCCAGCAGCAAGACCTCTGCATTATTTATACAATTGCCACAGCAAAATGAAGGCGAGGCTAGAGCCCAGGGGAGGCACGTTCTGGGGAATGTGATGGAAACTCCAAACAGTGACGCTTCCAATTAAACCCACGCAGGCTTACTAAGGCTCTGGAGAACCAAGATGTGCACTCAGCCCTAGCTCCAGAGTGGAGTAAACATCTCTACGAGGTAAATGGTAATGGTGGCATGTTCAATTCCCCTCCAAAAGTCATGTTTGCAAGACCACATTTCCTGGTGCACTCCTGTTTCATCTGAGTTATCAGCAACATGGCTGAGGGTAACCATGGGCAGCATGTGCAGAATTTATTCCTATAACTACCAAAAGGGTGATTTTATGCTGCATTCCCCTTCCCAAAGTGAGAAACTTTTCCCTTAAATTGGGCCATTAATGGGCCAGAGGTCTAACACGGTCTTAGAAAAGCAGCCTTTGCTTATAGATTGGTTTTGGTCCCCTCCAATGGCTAATTTGGGGTGAATTTTTTTTACATTAAACTTAGAAAATCTACCACTATATCACTGGTTATGAGAATGCCCATAGTGGGACCCTTTACTATATATTATAAAATGCTGGAAGTGGTATCCCACCATACCAGTATTATATATTATAATTAGCTTCTTTCCAAAACATTTCAATTACTTTGAAAGTTCCCATGTACATTAATGCAAATATATACAGGCTAATATATGGCACTATTTTGCATCTAGCATCCTTCTGGTAAGTAATAATAATAATTTTAATGTCTGCTATTTATCTGAATGCCTAATATGTGCCAGATACTGGGCTGAGATTTTACATATATCTCTAATCATTACAAAAGTCCTGAAAGACAGATATCATCCAAATTCTACAGATGAAGATCAATTTCTATCAAGGTTAAAGATGATGATAGTTAAATAATTTTCTTGTGGTCCTCCAGGGAAAAATGATTTTTTAAAAAAATCTCAAATCTGACCAGTCTGACTCTAAAGGTATTTTCCAAAATCAAATATTTAATGACATTGACTCCACTAATGAAGAAAAAAGTAACAGTACTATTAATTAGTGAAATTAAGAGTGAACTAGGGTGGCAGACTTGGCCCAGGGGTTAGGGCGTCCGTCTACCACAGGGGAGGTCCGCGGTTCAAACCCCGGGCCTCCTTGACCCGTGTGGAGCTGACCCATGTGCAGTGCTGATGCACACAAGGAGTGCCACGCCACGCAGGGGTGTTCCCCGCGTAGGGGAGCCCCATGCGCAAGGAGTGCACCCGTAAGGAGAGCCGCCCAGCACAAGAGAAAGTGCAGCCTGCCCAGGAATGGTGCCACACGCATGAAGAACTGACACAACAAGAAGACGCAACAAAAAGAAACACAGATTCCCATGCCGCTGACAACAACAGAAGCGGACAAAGAAGACACAGCAAATAGACCCAGAGAACAGACAACTGGGGTGGGGGGTGGGAAGGGGAGAGAATAAATAAATAAATAAATCGTTAAAGAAAAAAAAAAGCATGAACTATGACAAGATGAACATTACACACTGCCTAGAAGCCTGCCCCAGGTGTGCCCTGTCCCACATGCCCCTCACATCCAACACCTTAAAGCAGTAACCCTCCCCTGCCATATTTGCCAAAAGAATGTTCCCAACTTTGTAGTTTCAACCACATACCTGCAAATCCCCATAGTTCACCTGCTCCTTCTCCTAACCCTTCCCCCAGTTCCATGGAGAGTCCAAACCACCCTCCCCACCCTACCCACTCACAGACCCAAACTGCCTAATCCAATAGCATCACTGCACCACTGTTATGCCCATTTACTGCATAACTTCGCCTTTCCACCTTATCATAGATATTGCCCATATGGGCATTGACTCACAACCTTCTTCTCCTTTTCTATTTCATGTAAACCTAGCTCTGTAAGTCTGCTCAATTTGCTTAATTCATATCAGTAAGGTCATGTAATATTTGTCCTTCAGTGCCTGGCTTACTGCACTTCACTTAAGGTCTTCAAGACTCACCCAAGTTACCCTGTGTGCTAATACTGCATTCCTTCTTACAGCTGAGTAACATGTGGATTGTATCAGTGGGTGAAGACCCACATAATGAGTGGGAAGATGTTGGACCCCCATCCTGGGGAGTCCTGCTATGATCTCACATAGAGGGGTGGGAGTCTCTTGAGAGGATAGGCGGTGCCTAATAGGGGAGGACAGACCAGTGTGTCAAGCCCTCAATGTTGTTGCAAGTAACTATGAATCTTGTCCTTCACTGAATTAATCTTGGTGGTTACCTTGGGTCCTGAGGAGAAGGAAAGGGAAGGAAGGAATATAATAGATGGAACATGGGGCATTTTTGGGGAGATGGAATTGTTCTACCTGATCTTGCATGTAACATGATGGATACAGACCATCATGTTAAATTTCATCAAAATTTATAAAAGTATATGGTCCAAAGTATAAACCATAATATAAATAATTGACCATGGTTAGTAGCAATGTTTCAATATTTGCACATCAACTGTAACAAATGTACCATCCACATGTAAAATATTATTAATAGGGGAAAGGGGAAAAGGGGGGCAATGTTGGGTATATGGGAATCACCTATATTCTGTACATGACTTTCCTGTAACCTGAAGCTTCTTTGAAGACAAAATGAAAAAAATAAGACACTGGGGAAATAAATGGAAGAAAATGTCACTGTACATACAGGACAACAGATCTTACAGAAATGAAAAATATAATAACAAATTTTTGTAACTTTTATATTTTTTATTACTTCAAATTTAAAAAAAATTTTTTTAATTTTATTCATTATTTTTAAAACTATCATTATTAAATCATTTTCCTATTAATTGTGTTCATTTATTGTTGGTTTCAATTTTGAAGACATTTTGGATCGTAGAAGGGTTACAACTGTGGCAGGGGAAGATGATTGGTGCGAGGTATCAGAGATGGGGGATGCATGGGAGGAGGTTCACCTGGGTCACACCAGGCATATGAATGTGGTCAAGTGTTTATGGGCATTATCACAACGGTGAAAATTCACACAATAACTGAAAGAATATCGAATTCCCATCCTGGGGAGCTCTGCCACATTCTCTAATGGGAAAGCAAGCAAGAATCCCCTGAGTATGGGGCAGTGACTAGTGAAAGAGGATGGACCATTAATGAGCCCTTGATAGTGATGACTGTACTTATGAATTTTTATTTTGAAATTAAAACTTAGCCTAGTATTACAGGGTGCCTAAGAGTTACCTCCTGAGAGCCTCCATGTTGCTGAAATGCGGCCTCTTTCAAAGCCAAACTCAGCATATAAATGCATTACTTCTCCCCCAGCATGGTACATGACACCTGGGGATGAGCCTTCCTGGCACAAAGGGATTACTACCAAGAACCAACTAGCAATGCAACTGGAAAAAGATCTTGACCAAAAGGGGGAAAAGGTAAAGACAAATGAATTTATATGGCTAAGAAACTTCAAAGTGAGTTGGGAGGTCATTCCAGTGGTTACACTTATGCACATCTCAGCAGGATCTCATCGACTGCCACAGTAAATAGTGCCTCAATAGCAGGGTTCCTGAGGGCTCTGGAGACAGCCAGACACTATAGGTAGGGCAGACAGTTCGGGAATTTGGTGCCCTGCCAGTGGACCCTACTTTGGAATTTAAGCTTCCCAGTGTGACAGAGATGGACTCAGTTGTGGTTTCCTACACATGGCTCTTCTGACCCTTCTTTTTGAACCTATAGTTAGTACTAGAGTTGATAGGTGTATGTCCAAGAGACTTAAATCTTTGGGCTGTTCATGTGCCAGCTGGGCCCTGAATCTCAACAGTGTTGCAACAATTACTCTCCAGTTCATTGGACTCACCTAAGACAACAAACAAGGAGATGATGATGGACAACGACCATCCCAAGGAATAGAGAGAGCAAGCAAGATAGTCCCATCCATCTGCCCATGGGATCTAAGCTCCCTCTCAACTGGAGGCAGAGTGGGCATCACCATCCCAGAATCCTCAGGATTGGGGAATGAATGATGGACTAGTGTAGACTTACTATTATTCTACTATAGACTTATTGTGGTTCTAACAATGGAAGAACTGTTATCATTGATGTGGTGACATTGCGCACTGGAGGTTTTGAGGGGAGGGAGAGGGAAAAGTAGGTGTAATATGGGGGCATTTCTGGAACTTGGGAATTGTCTGGAATGACAATGTAATGACAGATACAGACCATTATATATCTTGTCATAACTTACAAAATTGTGTGAGAGAGTGTAAACTACAATATAAACTATAATCCATGCTTGGTAACAATACTCCAAAATGTGTTCATCAACTGTAACAAATGTACCACACTAATGAAGGATGTTGTTAATGTGGGAAAATGCAGGAGGGATAGGGAGCAGGAATCCCTCATAGTTTTCCTGTAACATTTATGTAATCTAAGTATCTTTTAAAAAATTAAAAGTATGATAAAAAGAAAAAGATTGAACTATAGGTTTTATCCCCAATATCTTGCTTTAATTGTTTGCTACTGTCTGTGGCTGACGTCCTTCCATGAGCAATAAGCTAAATACCCTGCATTGTCCTCAGTAAACCCCACTTTTTGGATATAGAACTTTGAGCTCTATTTTCCTTGCCCTTGTCCACAATTTTACACCACAGGCATTACTCTGCTTTGTTCCACTCAGTAGAGCAGACTCCTTGAACATAAATACT
The DNA here is from genome assembly GCF_030445035.2 of Dasypus novemcinctus. Lineage (NCBI taxonomy): Eukaryota > Metazoa > Chordata > Mammalia > Cingulata > Dasypodidae > Dasypus > Dasypus novemcinctus. The sequence goes on along the minus strand of NC_080675.1, from coordinate 168,032,026 downwards.
AGGTAGATGACATGCAGGTCCTCTTTATGTCTTTGAAGCCTCTGGTTTTTTGTTTTGTTTTTGTTTTGTTTTAGGAAGTACCGGGATTGAACCCAGAACCTCATACTTGGGAAGCAGGCACTTAACCACTGAGCTACATTCACTCCCCAATAAGAGGTCATTTTATTGTTTGTTTGTTTTGTTTTTAAAGGCACCTGGAATCAAACCCAGGACCTCATACGTGGGAAGCAGGCACTCAGCCACTTGAGCTACATCCGTTCCCCAAAGCCTGTTTTTGAGTCATTGTTCTCCCTTGCAGAGAACAGCCTATTGCCCAGCTAGTCCATTGGATCCTGTCTCTACGCATGTCTTGCCCTCCTCCTCATTCCCATCAGTTTATAAGGGCTGAAGGGAAACACTGACCTGACTAGCCTTGTATATTCCCCACCATGCACCTCCTCTTCCTACTCCATCCCACTGAAAAAAAAAAAAAAAACAGGGAATTTGCTCAGACTTCTTTAACAAATCTGGCTGGTCCTCCCTGTGGCATATATGGTGTACCTGAGACTTCTAGCCCCTGCAGTACATGAAAAGCACACTGAAGATACTAGCAAGGGAGAAAGAGGAGAAAAAAGACTTTTGCATTTCAACATGTTTCTCCAAGAAATTGTAACAATTTGCTTAAGTGTGGGTTACTCATGTCTGTAAAGACACAGACAAAATATGGATTCTGGCATGTCAGAGAAGCATTCACTTTTAATTCTGCTAGCATGGGAAAATTTTAAATAAAAGAACAAGGAAATAATTTTAGAATTTTTTCACCCATTTCTCCATGGACATTTGTCCCCACACCCGCACTATGGAAACAGGTTCTTTTTTTTTTTGTATCCTCAAATACATCGAGGTAAATTCTACATTTAGTACCTTAGTATGAGTCAGTGAAAATAAGCAAAAATAATACGTTTTCTGGCCATTTCTGAGGCAAAAAGTGGACATAAAAGTAATTGTGTGTTTAGAGTGCCTGGAGGTCCTTGGAGACCAGGGTTTAGGAAGGGACAGCCATCCCTTTTTGCCCTTGCCTTTTGTGTTTCTTTTAAAAGCAACTGACTAACTACAAACATATGCCACAGAGACCAGGAAAATCATTTAAGTAGCTAAAAAGTCTATTCCATTGGGCCCCAGAGAAAGACAAAACCAAAATACGCCAGCCCTGTTCCCGGGCAGAAGGCAGCCAAGTTGTGTGAGTCGTAAACAGAAATCAATGAGCTCTTGAAAGAGCACTGAAATCCCTTTACCAACATGCACTCCCATCGTGAGAGTAAAGAGGAAGGAAATCGATACCGCTCCTAGTTCTCAAACCCCGATTCTCTGCAGCGGCACACGGGCCAGGCCAGCTGCAGCTCAGACAGCTCTGAAGAAGCTGTCGTCACCTGCCCGAGAGCTTGCTAAGCCGGAGAGCGTCGATCCACTCCCCAAGCTGGCCAGGACTGCCCCTTAAACCATGGTCTCCCAGCCTAGGGAGTTCTGCCCAGAAAATCAATTCTACGCCTCCTGCTGGCCGATTGTAGAAACTGCCTGCATCTTTGGGCTTCTCGGATTGGGAGCTTTCTCTCTCGCTGAATCTTTCTAACTTCTAAGCAGGTCTCTTTCAACAGCCTGTTTATTCTGTTCTGGCAAGATGTCTTTCTTGTCTTGACTTGCACGCCCCTACACTGGTCAATCTTATTTAAGACTCCCAGTTGCATTTCAAAGCCCTGTGGTTGGGCTTAGAATTTTATTTAAAATTTTCTGTATTTAATGTGTACCAATACTGAAAATGCAAAGATACTAAGTGTACAGTTCAATGAATTTTGACAACTAAGTCTTTAATCAAGATCTAGAACATTTCTATTACCCTAGAAAAATTCCCTTCTGGCTCCTTCTATCTAATCCTTTATCCTAGAGACAAGGACTCTTCTGATTTCTATCACTATAGATTATCCAATGACTCCTCTAGAGCAAATTCCCTGACCCTCTAACAAACAGGAAAGCTGGAAAATTTGGATTAAGGAAATAGAAATGGGACCACAAGAAGGTCAGTGTGATTATCTGATGAGTCTCTGCCACCCAGTAAAATGAGAACTTACCCTTCCTTTGCCCTAGGCAGTACCTCCAAGCATAGAAAACTTGCCAGATCTCCAATTTCATAATGTCAGGAAGACCTAAGAGATCACAGTCAGAACCACTAAAACCTCCATCAGAACCACTAAAACCTCCGTGGAAAGAATATCTCTCAACCTTAGTAAACAAAAACCAAGGGAAACTCTTACTCATCCTTCAAGTCCAGCTCAAAGGACCTCTCTAGTCTCTAGCTGTCCCATAACCCACAGGAAAAGGTCTCAACCCCTCATTTGCGATCCTACAATACCTCACACGAGACCGTTTTTTACAGCACTTACCACTTTGTACTACAATGGATTCTTTGCAGACCCAATTCTACTTTTTGCCAAAGTAAACTATGGATTCCTCAAAGAAAGGGGCAATTTAAAATCTTTAAATTGTTTAGAATCTATGTCCCTGGCATCTAGTTCAATAATTACATATGTATGGTATAAATGAATGGATAAATGGATGCCTGCCTAGTCGGATAACTGGCTGGATGAATGGATGAAAGAATATATGAATAATTCCTATAAAACTAAATGACTTGTTTGGTCTTTAGCAACCCCCCAGCTACAACTTTCTCTCATTGCCCCACAGTCTCATAGGTTCTAGAAGTTCTGATGATTTCACCTACCAATGGACAAATGCCTGAGTACCATTGAAAAGACATAGAATCTCCACCCACCAGAAAGTGGCTTCCCAGTGTCTCAAAAACATTTTCATAAGAGCCAGAGGATCGGGCAAAGATTCACATTAGTCTCCACCCATGTAGCCCAAAAGCCAATCTAGGCACAGTAGAAATCTTCCTGGTACAGGATAGTCCTGAGTGTGGAATGAGTGGCAGTGCTTCTGCTACCAGCAGGAGGCCAGTTAAATATAGCCTTGAAGGTAACTGAAAGGTGATGCTGAACCCATTAGAGAGCTTTGTAACACTGTGAAAAGCATTTAGTGCTCAGCTGTTTCTCACCCACCTCTCAGATGGTCCCAGCAGGAAACAAGTCTGTGGCTGTCATGTTTATAGCTAATTAATGTTTATTTATATTTTTAAACAAGCCTTTCACCTGCCACACTTTAAGATAAATGCTTTGCTCTTCAATTAGAGGGTGTCAGAGCAGAGAGGAATCCTGTTTTGTTGTGGGTTGAGTGTGCGTGTTGAAAAACGTGTCAGGTGGGGAGCTCTTGCCCTGTGAGTCTCCCTCTCCTCTTGGGGGCTAAAGCTTCCTATCCAGAGAGACACCCTGATTCTATATACCTTTTCTGCAAGACTGGTACCTGCTGTGCAGGCAATGAACTTGCTTACAGAGGGTAGGTGACAGGGAGTGCAGTGCCTTCTTGGATAGGGCGGGGCAGCATGAGAACATTCTAATTTTAACCAGTGTAGATTCAGGACCCTGAAGGCGAAGGATGTGCTTTGATCTCTCAGAAAGTAAGTGAAGAAAGACTGCAGGATTACAGGGTAGAAAAACAGATCTGTAATGTAGCCTAACTATATCATATACTTCCCAGGGGCCTCAGGGCAATCACTTTATTTCTTAATTTCTTCCAAGTTTAAATGAGATGCCATATCAAGCAATTTGGGTTTCTTTTTTCAATAAATATCCATTGGGTACTTTTATGTGTCCCTGTTTTGGTCACAGAGTCAATATTCAAAAAGTGGTTAACGGTAGAGATGAGTGATTGAGTTGGCCAGCTTGTGGGTGTCTCTGCTCTGTTTTAAGTTCCTTAGATTACGTAAAGATTCTAGATTTGGGCCTATGCCCCTCCACATTTTGGAGACAGCTGTGTTCACAATTTGCAGTCAATAAACAAAAGCTTTCATATGATTACTTGGCTACCATTTCCCTCTTATTTATCTTAAGCATAGGAAAAACTCTGTTTGCAAATAGTCTGTTCCACTGGACGCAGTTACCAGAAATCTGAGGGAAAAGCCTATATATGAAAGTACTTGCAACAGTGCTTGAATCATCTTGGGAATTCAGTATTAGTTTGACATGAATATGAACACCTAGAATATTTTTCCCAAATACTATTCAATAGGCATATCCATTTTCTTTCTTGTCCAATAGCTGGAGAACAAAAAAACAACAACAGAAAAATAAGACCCAGGAACTGGGATGAACTCCAATTTCTTGCCCAGTTTTTACCCATGAGTATTGAATCAATGGTTTGCCCCATAGCTTGTCAGACAGGTCATGGGCTATGTTGGCTGTACTTGTCTGCCTCCTGGAGGGTAGAAGCAACTGGCCAAAAGTGTGGAGGGGAACTCACCGTGGGACTCCGGCCCATGCTGCTCAGATAGTAGAGGAGCCCTTTGGCATGGTAAATCGTTGGCTGGAGGTGAGCACTGGGAAAGAGCCATTGTCTGTTCAAATCCTCCCCTCTCAGTGAGCATCTGTGACTGGAGAAACAAGTAGAAGGAAATAAATACATACATAGAAGAAAATAATGAGAAAATAAAGCTCCACAAGACAAACAATTAGACTAATGAATCCAACTTCCTTCTGACTTCTGCCCAGTTGGCATCAACTGCAGATGTCCAGAAGGCTAAAGCTGCAGCTCAGTCTTTTGAGCTCACTAAGAGTGCAATTACTCATAGCTCCCAGAAGAACTAGAAACCATTTATAACTTGCTGTTGGGGGTATCAGAATTTTAGGGAGAACAAACTCAGTACATTTTTCTAGGCACTGGGCCCTTCAATTATACAAATAATTAAGTTGAGCTCTATCTATTACACTGGGAGTGTTACATATGATATTTCCAGGCAGCCCATTAACTCTGCAAGGTGAACACTATGGCACTCCAGTAAAGAGACTGAGGCTTAGAAATGGTTAAGTATGGCCTAAAGTCATGCAACTAAGAACTAGGGTTTACACCCAGGTCTACTTACCTCTGACTCTTAAGCTTTTTGCCCTATCACATTGCTTTTCTCCCTATCCATATAGATGACACAGAAAGCTTTGCATTTACCCAAAGCCAGAGTATTTTCCAAATAGCTCTCATAGTATATTACTGCTAGAAATCATATATCCCTTCATTTTTAAAATGGGGACGTTCACATTAGAAAATATCAAGTTACTATACAAAGACAACTCAGTTGGTTATTGAAAGCACTGACCACAATACAAAAGGAGGAAAGAGATGCTGAGCTGTCAGGTAAGGTCATCTTAAAGACCCATGACCTTCAGAGATTACCAAGTGCAGCCCATGCTCAGGGACAATCCCAGCAGTCCCACTAAGATGTTATCACACAATAGAGTTAACAAGCAAGGTGCCACAGATTGGGACAAGCAGTACAGTATCTCCATCACCTAACTCTGTCACCACATGTTCATCTATACTCTAGCACAATTGAATTGCTCATAGTTCCCTTGGAGCAGTTGTGTCTGCTTTCCCTTTGCTGATACTCTTCCAATCTCCAACTCTTCCCACCCACCAACTTTCAGGAAATCAGCCCTGATTCCTGAGTTCATTATATCCCTATTTGTTCCAATGGCATCTTGTGGTCCCTTTAAACGGATCCCTTATAAAATGGTTTTGGATGGTTCTGTGACTTCGCTTGTCTTCCTCACTAGAATGTGAGCTTCCTGAGGACAGTAAGTCTCTTGGTTACTGTCAAAACCCCAATATAGTGACTGTGTCAAAACTGGTATTCAATGAGTAGTTTGGAATGAATAAACACACATTTAAATGTGGATTCTGAGAGTTTTTTGGTTTCAAAAACAGCACAGAATGGAAGAAAATATTTGGAAACTATGTATTTGATAAGGGTTTAATATACAGAATATAGTTTAAAAAACACAACTCAAGAAAAAACGACAAAGGGGAAAAGAATAGATATTTCTACAAATAAGTTATACAAAAGGCAAATGAAAAACATGAAAAGATGCTCAAGGTCACCAGTCATCAGGGATATGCAAATCAAAACCACAATGAGATACCACCTCATATCTTAGAGAATGGCTGCTATTAAAAAATAATAATAAATGGAAAATACCAAGAGTTGGAGAGGATATGGAGAAATAGGAACACTTGTACATTGTTGGTAGGAATGTAAAATGGTGCAGCCACTATGTAAAACAAGTAGGCTGTTCTGCAGAAAGTTAAGTAGAATTACTATATTACCCCACAATCCCACTTCTTGGTATATACCCAAAAGAAGTGAAAGCAGAGGCTCGAAGAGACATTTGAACACTGATGTTCATAGGAGCATTATTCACAATTGCCAAAAGGTTAGAGTAAGCCAAGTGTCCATCAACAGATCAATGGATAAACAAAATGTTCTGTACAAATACCATGGAATATTATTAGGCCATAAAAAGAAATGAAGTTTAGGTGTATGCTACAACATGGATGAATCTTGAAGACATCATGTTGGTGAAATAAGCCAGACACTAAAGGACAGCGTCTGTACTGTATGATCTCACTCCTGGGGAAGTCACGGACTTCAGTAGCTATTGCCCAGACCTGACCTACATCTACTCCTCCACCCCCTGTTTCCTTTCCTATTTTGAAACAATATTTCAGTCTGCTTCCCTTCCACAACTTGAGGGGCATATTAAGTCCAATGAAAAGGCGGGACCAAACCTTAAACCCGGAATCAGTGAATAAGCCATCCCTATGCTAATCAAAGCAGGAATTCTCAGTGGCAGGGCCCCTCCCCACAGGGTAGATAAATACCATGGTCAAGGAGCACAGGTGTGTCTCTATTCCTTTCCATTGTGAAGTGGGCAATGTGGGGCCAACGTCCACCAACCCTAACCCAACCAATTTTGGCCACCCTAGGAAACCAGCCACCATGGGATCTCTCCCTGCTTCTTTTGGAAAGTTTGTGCTGTGCAAGTAATAAAATGGCCATTTGCTGAAGGTTTCTGTTGTGCCCTGAGCCAGTGTTCCTAGCAGCAACTTGCTCCACACTCACTTACATGAAATAAGCAAAATGTGCAAATTCATAAAGCCAGAAACTAGAATACAGGTTACCAGAGGCCAGTTTGGGGGCGGGGGAGGGGTGGGGAGAGGTGTTAAGGTTTAATTGGTACAGAATTTCTGTTTGGGTTAATGGTAGCATTTTGGCAATGTATGATGATGATAGAGGTCCAACATTGTGAATGTAATTACTGCTATACTGTATATTTAAAAAGGGATAAACAGGACAATTTTAGGTTATATAACTTGCCTTCCAAAAAATCCCACAGAACTACACAACACAGGGCGAACCCTGATGTAAATAGTGGCCTAAAATTAATCACATCATCTTCATCATTAATAACAAAATATTAATAATAATAAATAGCATTGTTTTCAATAAATCTTAAAGGTGGAAGGAAAAGGTTCAGCCTCTTCCTTTCAGCACTTTCTCATCTTCATGTTTCTGAAATTACCTTTAAATATTACCTTCCTGCTGCTTGTCAGTCGCCTCATGCAGCTTGCTGGAAACTGAAAATCCTTAGTTTAATCATTTATCCTGATTTCACCATTAAAATATTTTGACTTGAGAAATAGTAGGTTCTGTGCATCTCCTTTTCTGACTTTTTAAATTCTTTTCTTGCCATTTTCCTCCTTTCCTCATTTTAATAGTAGCAACATCTAGAAACGGGTTTATCTGTTCTGTCTGGTGAAACAAGAATGAAAGTAAAATATGTAGATCTTTAATGTTGATGGCAATGGAAAGGAGCAGAAGTCCCAGACTTGCTCCTGAACATATCCACTGTGTTTAAATACACTCAAATCAACATATTTGCAGACACAATATCCCAGAGCCACAGGGTTCTATTTAACTACTCTGTGATTTTCCTTACCTTGACCTGAATTCTCATCAATACTGGGGATTAGTTTTACTTTGTAAGAGTAAAAGTGATGGAATCAGTTGAGATCCCATAAAAGCGTTTCTGTTTGTGTAAAGCAAAATGCTAGCATTATAAGTGTCCAGTAGCCATAATTCTGGGTCAACTCTCTCTACCTCTTCTTTCCATGTGCTCCAGGGAAGCCAAGTTCAAGGGCAATATCTGCATAGAAATGTCTCATAGGTTACCATATAATAGAAATACCACTGTAAACTATATTTCCTGAAAATAAAAAATAAAGTTTTGTGCTGAAATTAGAACAATCCTGAGCTTTGAATAAGAAGACCTAGTTCCAGCTCCCACCTCTGCCATCAGCTGTGGGATTCAGGACCCCTTCGAGAGTCAATATTCTCATATGCATTATTTATATACCTAGCATACCTTCCAGGATTATTTTGAGGATCAAGTGAAATGATATCCATTTCAGATATCTCCATGAGAACTAACCATATAACTATAACTATATTTAGGCATTTATGTCTACGCCTATGTCCATATCTACATCCACATCTACATTTATATCTATATCTACAAAGCTCAGGAATGCATAGCACAACTTGGACTATGTTCACAAGTTCCTTACCTCATCCTAATTTTTCCCTCTGAAGAATAATCAGGGGAAGCGGACTTGGCCCAGTGGTTAGGGCGTCCGTCTACCACATGGGAGGTCCGGGGTTCAAACCCCGGGCCTCCTTGACCCGTGTGGAGCTGGCCCATGCGCAGTGCTGATGCGCGCAAGGAGTGCCGTGCCACGCAGGGGTGTTCCCCGTGTAGGGGAACCCCACGCGCAAGGAGTGCGCCCCGTAAGGAGAGCTGCCCAGCGCGAAAGAAAGTGCAGCCTGCCCAGGAATGGAACCGCACACATGGAGAGCTGACACAACATGATGACTCAACAAAAAGAAACACAGATTCTCGTTCCGCTGATGATAACAGAAGCGGACAAGAAGAACACACAGCAAATAGACACAGAGAACAGACAACCAAGGGGGGGGGAGGGGAGAGAAATAAATAAATAAATAAAAATCTTTAAAAAAAAAGAATAATCAGGAAACTACATGCAGGTTGAACAGTGGAAGAAGGATCTTAGGTAGGAGCTTCAGACAAGAGTCTGTGGTCAGGTTTTAGTACAAGGTGATGTGGGCACACATAAGGATGGAGGCAATGAGACTGAAGAGGAAAAAATCCAGAAAAAATGCAAAGGAACAATCAATAGACACTGGTAATTGAACCCAGGGCTGTTAAATAGTACATAGGGGAAGATGGAATCTTAGATAATCTAATTAGAGAACAAGGCCAACATGAAACACAAGTTAGAGAAGTTGATAGTTTAGGGGCAATTTTTGTTTGTTTTTCAGTGGTGGAGGCATATTCCTCTGGCATAGCAGATTGTGTGGATTTGCAAATCCCCTATGTTTGTATTTGTATTCTGGGCTTTACATAGGGTTGTGATTTTGTATATGTCTATGGCTTCTACAGTTCCTGTGTAATAACTGCTGGTTATTACAATATATACAATATATAGGTATATTACTATATACCTAACTCGAGTGCACTTTCTTTTAAAGCAAATCCACTTGCTTTAAATCTCCAAATCTATTTGGCATTTTGTGTTAATAATATCAGAGATTCATTCAGTCAAAAAACTGCTGCTGCTCTTCCTAAGGATTTGTTTTAAGCATTTGAAGATGAAATGCACCCCATCTTATTATCTACAGTAGCATTTCTGAAATGACAGCTGCTCCTTCCATGTGGAGAGAATTAGCAGATGGACAGCAATGACTGGCTGGCAATAAATTCAGTGTCTCTCATTTCTGAAAAGGGGTCATCCCTTGAATAGAGTTTGAAGTCCTGCTTTGCTCATAAGGACAAGAAAATGATGATCATTGCTATTTATTTTCTCCACTGAAAACTGCAAACTAATAGGGAAAAAAAATAATCATTTTCTTTTGGTTTACAGAGGTGACATCACTTTTTCCAACAAGTCCTCCTCATATTTTTAAGGTTTTGGTTTAAAAACATTCTCCTTTAAGATAACACCTATATGCACAAAGCATGCTAGAGCTAGGGGCCAACAACCATCCAGTTTGTTGGAGAATGTCCTGGTTTTAGTTTTTAATTTCTGCATCTGGGGAAACCTCTCAGTCCCAGATAAATCAGAATGGTTGGTTATCCTAGTCTAGATCCATAATTACAGAAGGTGCTGCAAAGCTGGGATCCTTGAACAGAAATGGGCCTGTTTTACCTTGACTTAGAATGTTTTGAGGTGGGACCTGCACTCACCACCCAGCCACAGGCAGTACCTCTCCTTTGTTTAATCTTTGGTTGCTTCACTCTTAAATCTGCTTGCTCTTTTTCAGCATTTGTAGTCCTTCTGTAGGAAGTCTACATCCTTGAAAACTCTAGTTTTTGATAGGACAGAACTCTTCCCTTAAATTAAAAACGAAAACAAAGATGCAGCCTCTGATTTCCAGAAAATATGACAATTATATGACCAAATAAAAGCATCTCAGCTGAAACTGTCAGTGAACTTATAGTGCCAGACCTAAGAGGTCACTGAATAGAAGCTACAAACAGCATGGCATCCTGAGTAAAGGATAACCTTTAAGGTCAGATAGCCTAAAGAGAAATGATATCATTATAAATCATCTTTGAACAGATCTCATTTACCTGCTAAGAGCAGATTGGGGTCAGAGACTGGAACACAAGTAAAATAATCAAAGGCCTTGACAACCAAACCCTGGACTACCAGACACCCAAAGCAAAAAGGAGAAAAGAGAAAGAGGAAACTTAAGTCACTTCCTAAAAGGCAATCTATAAAGCCACCGTCAGAAAATAAGATGAATCAAAAATCTCTCATCCATCCATGACTGGGGCCCATCATGCTGAATGAATGAAGCCAGGCTTGGTAAGAGTAGTGTCTGCTCCTCACCCACCCATAGAGCAAGCTCTGGAGTCTAAAGAGAGACAGCCAGTTTGAGATTAAGCCAGTGGCTTCACCATTCACTGCACATCCTAGTAATAGGAAGTACAGTCCAGGAGGCGAATATCTATAAAGGGAAAGAGATGCAGGAAGCTTCGGGGAGGCAATGGAACAACATGAGAAACTATCAACCAGACACCATGCCCAAGGCTTTCTAAAGAAGTATTGCTTGGATGGAGAAAGGGAAAAAACCCACAAAAGACAGCTTCATCTTAAGGCCAAAGTGGATGTAGAGATCAAAACAACTAGGGTTGCCAATGACTACTATTATGTTCAGCATATTTCTGTCATGCAAAAGGTTCAGACTGTTACTAAGCCAGAGCAGAGGGGAAGAAAAGAGATCAAATTTGGTGTCCCTCAACATGTACAGGAACCCAGAAATGTATTGTCAGAGGCCTGATCGTCCAGGAGCCCAAGTATAGGAAAGCAAAGCTTTTCAGAGACAGACAGGAAATTCAAATGTCAACTTTGTGAAATAAATTCCTGAAAGATATTTGAACACAAGTCAGTCTAAATCCTAACTAGTTGTTATTTATGCCCTTGTTCCTCAACGTAACCATTGACCAGAAAAATCTGCATCATCGGTAGAATCTTTGGTCCTTCCCCAGAACTACTGAATCAGAATCTGCATTTTAACAAGATCTCCAGAGAATTTATATACACATGGAAGTAAGAGAAGTAGGACTTTATACTCTACCACACAGAAAGCAGGAAAATATTTATAAAGAACCATGTATTGTAAAAAGGGTTTTATTACCATCATACTCCTGGGAACTTAGAACAAGTGCTATTTCTCTAACTTCTCACTAGGAGCAGAGCCAGCTCCAAAAGTTTGGAGAGATCCCTCCTCCTTACATGCCCACTCCATTTTGCCCACTTTTGTATTAGACTCTTGCATGTTTAATTTGAAAAACAATAGAGAGCTAGGATTAAAATATGTCTTCTCTAAGTTATTTTGACAAGTTTGATTTCATATCATTTAAATATTCAATGGGAAAATCCAAAAGATAACAAAAATAACTTCCACTGAAATCAGGAAAGACCAGATTAAGGCTGGATCAGCCTAGTTGCCAATAGAGAGGGAGCCCTACAATATCACTTGTACAAATCAGGGACATGGAACCAGTTAATTTATATTTCTACACATTTCTACACATGTACAACTGATGATAAAAATAGATACTGTTCTCATTGGAGCAGTCAATACTCTGAAGTGGAAGTGTCTAAAAATATGTTTTGAAACTAACGACCTATCTAATAAGAATTTACCAAAGACAAATTCAAGTCCATAGTGAAATTTTAGGCTGTGCCACCAATTCTGAGACCAGCCATAATACTTGATGCTATAACAATGGGCTGATATTTTGAACCAAATAATATTTCTTATTAGATATGAGCAAGAGTGATTTATTTAATTTCTGTAATTTTAAATCATGTATTATGCCTCCTCCAAAGTTATCAGAATGGAAAATTGCCAGACATTTATTTTAATAAAGAACTAATGATTATTTCCATAAATGCTAAAAAGTCTTTGAAAAAAAAAATCAATGGATTTTTTTGGATGCATGATTTCTGTATATCTAAATCTATGTCAATACCTATATCTATAGCTATACCTATATCTATCCATCTACCTACCTATATTCCTAAAGGCAGAAATCCCGAAAGTTGTAAAGACAGAATCTTACCTAATGGAGAAACACTAGGGGAATTTCCATGAAGATCAGAAACAAGGTCATGAAAGCCACTATCTCCAAAACTATTCAAACCCCTTGGGCAAAGGCAGCAGAGGAATGTTAAAGCCAGTAACCTTCCTCAAAACTTCAAAAAAGAGACAAAGGGCTGTATTAGCCAGGCAAGTGCTGAGTCAAGAAAAACAATACTTCAAAAGCCACAGAAAGAAGCCACTGGCACTCTTGCTGGCCCCAGATTCACCCCTACAAAACACAGGGAATTTACACCCAAAACACTCCCAGTGTGGGTCCCTGGCCCTGTTCTAGAGAGGGCAGAATGGCCCCTGTGTGCATACTGGGTACATGTATGTCAGCAGCAAGATATCAGGTGGAAGTCTGAGACAGTGAATGGGAAATGTGTCTCAATTTCACAGAATTTGTCCTGAAAGCAGAGAAGCTGCTCGTAGACAGTGGGAGTAGTGTGAGAAACAATGACATTGAAGTAGTCTCAGGCAAAGAACCACCCGTATTAAGTCATTCAAAATACATCCAGGACAGGGAAGAAGTCAATTTCAGAGTTCACTCAAATTCCCATAAACTATAAATGGAGAATTCCTAAGGCTTCTAACAAGTATAAGCCCAGGAAGAGAAATAGGCTCCATAGTTGCAGCTCCATGCAGGCTCAGATAAGACAGACAGGACCCTTTTCCTCCTATTTGACTTGGGCTCATCTGTTTGACAAGAGGGCTAAGCTCTGAGTGAGACCACCAGCCAAAGCAGTGTCAGTGTGCAAAGAGAGTAAAAGGTGCTTTTTAATTTGGCTTGTTTGTTTTGATCAGCTCCTAGCATTCAAGAAGAATCTCTGTCATATCACTAGCTGGATATAAACTTAAGAAATAGACACCTCAAGGAATAAATTCTAGAGGTAACACTAAATAATTAAAAGGTACAATGTACAAGATTATAAGACAAACAAAGAAACAGGAAATGAAGACTGATTCAAAGAAACAAGATAAAATCCAGAAACCATTAAAGAAGAGGACCAGACTTTGGACTTACTAGATAGAGACTAAAAAATGATTGTCAGTATGCTCAAGAAGAAAAAGGAAGACATGAAGAGAGAACTAAAGGATAAGAGAAACTATGAAGGAACAATATGGGAATCTCTCCAGAGAAATTCCGGAGTATTAGAAATGGATAGAGCTGATGATAACGCATTATAGAGCGTATAACTAACATAGCTAGTTTATAAATGGGGTTATGGCTGAAAGGGGTAGTATATGGATGTAAATGTCAATTGAAAGAAAGCTAGAGAATAAGTTAGGGACCGAATAGCATAGTGAACTTGGTGGTGGACGAGGATTGTGGCTAATAATACAAATACAAGAATGTTCTTCTATGAACTAGACCAAATGTGTGTCACTATTACAAAGTGGTAAGATTATGGTGATGCATGGGAAAAATACAAGTAATGTTAACTTATTACTTTAGTTAAAAGCAATATTACAATATTCTTATATCAACATCACAGAAAGTACTGTATCAATGCTAAGGGTCACTAATAAGGGGCTATGGGATTTTTCTTTTGGACTAAGGAAAACATTAAAAAAATTTACTGAGGTGATAGCAGCACAACTCTGTGATTAAAGTGAGAGCCACTGAGTGCACACTTTGGATGAAATGTATAAGGCATGGAATTGATAACACAGTGAACCACGTGGTAGATGATGAACTGTGGTTAACAGTACCAATATGAAAGTGCTCTCTCATGAACTATAACAAATGTACAATACTAATAAATGGTTTTACTAATAGGGCAGTGTATAGAAAAATATACCAAATGTAAGCTATGGACCATAGCTAGTAGTAATATTTTGGTAATGTTCTTTCATGATCTTTAACAAATGTTCCATACCAATGCAAGGTATTGGTGGAGGGGTGATGTATGTGAATTCTGTACATTATGAATGATCATTGTTTTTGCAAGCTTGCAACTTCTTTAATAAAAAATATAAAAAATAGGATAAACAAAACTAAAAGTTGGTTCTTTGAAAAAATTAGTAAAGTTGACGAACCTTTATCTAAACTGACATGAAAAAAGGCAGAAGACACAAAAACTAAAATTAGAGATGAAAAGGAGGACCCTAATAAGAACCTCAAAGAAATAAAAAGAGCTATAATTGGGTACTATGAACAATGGTGTGCCAACAACTACATAACCTAGATGAAATGGATAAATTCCTAGAAACAAATTAAGTACACTGAGATATAGAAGATCTCAACAACCCATCTCTACTAAAGAATTGAATCAGTAATCAAAACCTCCACAAAAAGGAGTCCAGGACAAGTTGGCTTCACTGGAGAATTCTACCAAATACTCCAAGAAGAATTTATACCTCTCCTGCTAAACTCTTCCAAAAAATTGAAGAGAAGGAACACTCCCTAACTCATTCAACATGGCCAATATCACCCTCAAACCAAAGCCACATAAATACACCACAAAGCAGAAGATTACAGAAAATTTTATAACAGAAAATTTCTCTTATGAAAATACATGCAAAAGTCCTCAACAAAATACTAGTGAATAGAATCCTACAGCACATCAAAAGAATTATATACCATGATAAAATGGATTTATCCCAGGTATATAAGAGTGGTTCAACCTAAGACAATCATTAAATGTAATTTAATACACCACATTAACATAACAAATGTGAAAAAAAACACATGATCTCCTCAATCAATACAATTAATAAAAAGGCAAGTTTAACAAAATCTAGATCCCTTTTTGATAAAAACACTTCAAAAACTAGGAATAGAAGGGATTCCTCTACATGATTAGGGCATATGTGAAAAACCCACAGCTAACATCATATTCAGCAGTAAAAGACTGAAAGCCTCTATGATCAGGAACAAGACAAGGATGCCCAAATGTCACAATTTGTTATTCAACATTGGACTTGGACATTCTAGTTAGAGCAACTAGGCAAGAGACAGAAATAAAAGGCATCTAAATTGGAAAAGAATAAGTGAAACTTTACCTATTTGCAGATAAAATTATCTCATATAGAGAAAATCCTAGCAAATCCACAAAAAGCTATTGGAACTAGTAATTTAATTCGGCAAAGGGGCGGGGTACAAGATCAATATGAAAAAAATCAGTAGTGTTTATATACACTAGTAATGAATAACCTTAAGTGGAAACCAAGAAAAAAATGCCTCTTACAATAGCAACTAAAAGAATCAAATATCTAGGAATAAATCTAACTAAGGATGTAAAAGACATGCACACAGAAAAAAATAAATCATTGCTAAAAGAAATTAAAGACTTAATAAACCAGACATTCCATGTTCATAGATTAGAAAACTAAATATTATCAAGATGTCAATTCTACCCAAAATGATTTGCAGATTCAATGAAATCCCAGTAAAATTGCAACATTTTTTCAGAAATTTAAAAGCCAACCATCAAATTGGTATGGAAGGGTAAGGGAACCTGAATAGCCACCCCATCTTGAAAAAGGAGAATGAAGTGGGAGGACTCAAACTTCTGGATTTTAAAATTTATTTCAAAGCATAGTAATTCAAAATGGCATGGAACTGACACAAAAACAGACATATAAACCAAGGGAATCAGATTGAGAGTTCAAAAATCAACCCTCACTTTTATTGGCAAATAATTTTTGACAAGGGTGCCATGTCCGCTCAATTAGGAAAGAACAGTCTCTTCAACAAATGGTGCTGGGAAAACTGGATGTCCCTATGCAAAAGAACGAAGGTAAACTCCTCCTTACACTACATAAAAAAATCAACTCAAAATGAATCAAAGACCTAAATATAATGACGAGACTATAAAACTCCTAGAAAAAAACTTATGGAAGCATCTTCAGGACCTTGTGTTAGACAATAGTTTCTTAGACTTTACACCCAACGCACAAGCAACAAAAGGAAAATCAGATAAATTGTACCTCATCAACATAAAACCTTTAGGGTATCAAAGGATTATCATGAAAGCAAAAAGACTACCTACTCAATGTGAAAAAATATTTGGAAACTTCATATCTCATAAGAGTTTATCCAGAATATATAAAGAAATCCTTCAACTCAATAATTAAAAAGCAAAAAACCCAATTAAAAAGTGGGTAAAATAATAGTGTCAATGCCACCTTCCAAGATATTGGCTGAGAACAGAAGGAGTTAGGTTGAGGGAATGAACATTGCAAGCTAAAATAAAATGAAGTAATAACAAAATAGTAAAAACAAAAAGGAGGCAAAAGACTTGAATAGACCTATCTTCAAAGAATGTACACAAATGACCAACTAGCACATGAAAATAAGCTCAATATCATTAGTTATTAGGGAAAAGCTAATTGAAATCACAGTGAAATACTATTTCACACCCACTAGAATGTCTGGTATTAAAAAAAAACCAGAAAACTATATGTGTTAGAGAGGATGTGGAGAAATAGGCACACTCATTTACTGCTGGTGAGAGTCTAAAATGGTGCAATTGCTGTGGAAAAGAGTTTGATGGTTCCTCAGAAAGTTACGTATAGAATTAGCATGTGACCGTGCAATCCCACGTCCAGGTACATACCCAAAAGAATTCAAAGTAGGAACATGGACAGATATTTGCACACTGATGTTCATAGCAACGTTATTTACAACTGAAAAGATGGAAGCAACTCAAGTGCCCATCAACTGATAAATGGATAAATAAAATGCATATATACATACAGTGGAATTTTAGTTAGCTGTAAAAAGGAATGAAGTTCTGATACATGTGGCAACATGGATGTACCTTAAAGATTATCATGCTAAGTGAAATAAGACAGATGCAAAATGACACATATTATATGAGTCACTGATATGAAATAATTAGGATAAGCAATTTCATATGTTACCATGGGTTGTGCTGAGGGCAGGGCATGGGGAGTTAATGTTTAAATTGTACAAAGTTTCTATTTGGGTTGTTGGGAAAGTTTTGGTTATGGATGGTGGTGATGGTAGCACAACACCGTGAACAAAATTAAAAGCACTGAATTAGGGGAAGTGGACTTGGCCCAGTGGATAGGGCATCTGTCTATCACATGGGAGGTCCGCAGTTGACAGGTGTGGAGCTCCTTGACCCGTGTGGAGCTGGCCCACGTGCAGTGCTGCTGCCCGCAAGGAATACCCTGCTACACAGGGGTATCCCCCGCATAGGGGAGCCCCACGTGCAAGGAGTGCACCCTGTAAGGAGAGCCCTCCAGTGCAAAAGAATTTCAGCCTGTCCAGGAATGGCACCGCACACATGGAGAGCTGACGCAGCAAGATGATGCAACCACAAAAAGAGACACAGATTCCCATGCCGCTGGCAACAATAGAAGCGGACAAAAAAGGAAGAATATGCAGCAAATGGACACAGAACAGACAACTGAGGGGGGGAGGGTGGAGGGGGAGGGTGGAGGGGAGAGAAATAAAAAATATATATATAAAAAAAGCACTGAATTATTTGAATGTTGTTAAAAGGGGAAATTTTAGACTATATAAATTACTAGAGTCTTCCGAGGGAGGATGGCCCTGTTGATATCTTGATTTTGGACGTCTAGCCCTCAAAACTGTGATAAAATAAATTTATTTTGCTTTAAGCTACCCAGTCTGTGTTAAGTAACAGAGGTGCTAAAAATTAGTGGGTGAGAGTATTGAGTAGAATATTTATATAGACAGAGTATTTTCTTACAAGATACTTATTAATTCCAAAGGAAAAAAATAGAAAATATGGTGGAGAATTTTTGTAAAAGTAATAACCTGAGTATACTTTTGCCACAGAATTTATTTTACATTATAATTTGCTTCTTCTAACAGAAAGTACATCAGACCTTTAAAGACAAGATAGTGTCTTGTCTGCATCTGAATCCCCAGAACCTGGAAGAGTCCACAAACACATGAATAAAATGGCATTTAATTATATATATTTAAATGCCCTAAATGAAGCATGCTCATTTGTTAAATCAAAATGAATTAAACAGAAAAGGCATTTTTTAAGCCCCTCAAATGCTTCCTGGCACCACAAAAGCAAGTAGTCCTCTAGTTTATTTTTTATCTTAGTTGCCATATCTTTGATGTGAACAAAAAGACTAATTATTATATTCCATGTAATTCTGAAAGTTTCTATAAGCCATGAGAAAAACTAAAGAGGTCCATCTCATTCTTTTCTTTCCAGCCATGGGATTATCAAAAGACTTTCCTTCTTCCTCACCACCAGCATTATCAATCATCATTTCTTTATTACCACTATCATGGCTAACATTTATTGAGTCCTTACATTTTGTACCATGTATTTTGTTAATTATTTATATGCATTATCTCCCTTTAATCTTCACATAATCTTCTAGGTATGTGTTCTTATAACCCCATTTTGCAGATGAGGAAATAGAGTTCTAGAGAGGTTAAGTAACCTGCCTAAGGTTACACAGCTAGATTAGCTTCAGAATCCAGAGTAAATTATCTAATACAGAAAAGGGTTATTTACAAAATGTCTTAACTGCCTGATCAGCATAATCAATCCCATGTCCTCAGGGGCAGAAAGGTGGGGAAGAAATGTACAGAAATACAGAATCTCTCGCCCCCAGCTTTACATGCAGCAGTGCATCTCTACTTCTCTCTGATTTGCACATTGAATTTCAGAGTCAAATTTTATTTTCAGAAAGAATTGCACTGTTTAAAGTCACTATTTATCCAATATTTATTGAGTACCTGCAATGTGCCAGATACCATTCTTCTGGTGAGGATTACAGCAGTGAACAAGGCTTACTAGGAGTTTACATTTTAAGGATTTTCATCAAGTGGCAGCTCAAGGCAGATATTATGTCTGCCTTGTTCTCTGTTAATTCTCCAGCATCAATCCAGCATGTGATAGGCAGCTAATTCATATTTATCTAATGAACAAACAAAACTTAAACCCCCCATTCTAGCGCTGTCAGAGTATTTCAGCCCAGGAGAGTCAATATCTAAATTAAAGCTGTGTCTTTTCTTTTCTTTAGTGTCAATTCAACAGATTTAATTAGTGAATATTGATTATTCCTGATCATCCACTTCTCTGTAGGGGCCCTTGTACTGCTACACTCTCCTGTGGATTAAAAGTCACTGGAGTTTCTTCACTAGAGAGAAACCTTTGAAAGAAAAATTTCATATAAAGCTCAAAACCATTAACAGTGAGAAAAATAAAATATTGTATTTTATAAAGTTGCAATGGGAATTTCATTCTCCTATCCCTAATGCAAGATTTGATAGGGAATTCTATGGCTGAGATCTCCCAAAGAAGCTCAGATATTAGAGTCTTTTACAAGATCACAAGACAAAATAATGCCCCAATCTTTCTCCTCTTGGGTTGAAAGAACTCATGCCTCTTCACTTGTCCTATTTTTCTACGCTTTTTTAATATTAAGGTATTTTTCCTTATGGGCCAGAAAACAGATCAATCATTTACATCTCTCTGATGAGTTCAAGCCAAAAGGTATCTCTAGAGAGTAACAATTCTTCCCTTCCCAGCTAAGGAGAAGAGGTAGCAAGGAAGGTGATTTTTCTGCTTTCTCCAGAGGATGCAAATGTGTTTTCTGATGTATAATAAAGTCCAGATGAACCTCTTAGGGCAAGGACCACAGATATAGAAAAATAAGTTCTGCTGATTAGGGTTTCAGTAGCTAGGAAACATTCACCCCATGCCCTGAAA
The DNA here is from genome assembly GCF_030445035.2 of Dasypus novemcinctus. Lineage (NCBI taxonomy): Eukaryota > Metazoa > Chordata > Mammalia > Cingulata > Dasypodidae > Dasypus > Dasypus novemcinctus. The sequence continues at coordinate 168,011,698 of NC_080675.1, read as the reverse complement.
AGCAATGCTGATTACCAATACCATACCAGGTAACTAAATGGAAAGATTTCTGAAACTCTAGCTTTCTTTTTTCTTGAAATCCTAGCAGGAAAAATGTGGAAAGACAAGAGAGCTAGCACACAGAGTGATGAAGGGAAAGTCAGAAAACAAACTGAATTTGAGTCTGGGTTTTGACACTTCCTATCATGTGATCTTAGGTAAGTTCATTGATTTTCTTGGCTTTGAGTTATCATTTGTAAGGAAAAAAAAAAACGCAACACCATAATAAACAAAAACAAAACCATATTAGGATAAATGATTTCTACCTATCCTTTAAATATCTATAATTCGAGGTAAAGACATCCAAAGAGAGAAAGAGAAAGAGAGGGAGAGAGAGAGCCAAGTGTGGGGGGAAGGACAGGATGGAAGCAGAGCAGACTAAAAGTTTTTGTCCTTCAGAGCACAGAGTTAGAAGGAAAAAAATTGTACAAGATGTATCCCTTCTATCTAGATTGCAGCAATCCCTTCACTGATTTTCTCATAGCCTGTCTCTCAAAACTCCTCGGTCCCAATTGGACATAATTCCAATTTGATACTTAAGTTCTTCCAGTGGCTTCCCATTATCTAAAGAAGATGTGTAAACTACTTTGGCTGGCATTCAAGATCTTCAATAAACTGGTCTCAGCTCACCAATCCAACTTAATGACTTATTGCCCGACACAAGCCCACTGCTGCAAGCAAGTCAGATTTCCTCGTTGTTTGCTAGTATAGTATGCACGATCCCAACTATCAAACCCTCTCAACTGCCAATGGAACCATTTCTGAAACCTGATCCTTTCTTTTCTCTCTCTCTTAGTCTATTCTTCCTTCAGAAACTTTTTCAAACCCTGCCCCTTTCATGAAACCTTCTTTGAGTACTCCAGTCCACAGCAATTTCTCCAAAAGCTCAACTCCTTTAGAAAACAAAACTGTGGAAAGGTTATATGTGCAGTTATTAGAGTCAGACTGCTTGTGTTCAAGTCCTGTTTCTACCATTTGCTATGTTAACTTGGCATCACCATCACATACTGCCCTATGCTTTCACTTAATTGAACTACAGATTAGATTATAAACCATTTGAGGATAGAACTGTATTCTGTATATTTAATGAATCTGCTTCAATACTTAGCATCATGTCCACACTTAATGGATCTCAATAATTATTTGTTAATAAAACCTTGAGACTAACTAGACCATTAAATATAGGAATTTTTTACACACTTTCAGTAAAACATAAAAAAAAAAATTAAAATAAGAGGAAGAAAAGGTAAATTTATCATTTAATTTTCAAAAGAATCTTCATTTTCTATTTGAAGAAACTACAGTTCAGAAGGCTTACCTAACCGTACAGTCACACATTTTAAGCAAGAATTTGAACCAAGTCTTTTATCAGATTGAAAATAGGTGGCCTGAAGGAAGTGTGGACACTTTTTTACCTAAAACACAATCCTCTAATACTTCTTCCTCCTCATTTTTTGTTCCCATGCTCTCAAAATAATCTACAAATATTTTTTTGGAGGAAAGTTTTTATATTGGCTTTAATATTATCCAAATCCTCTGTATCACATCTGGATTGTTCAGCTGAATCACATACACATAATTCCAGGTACTCGAAAAAGCAAAGGAACCTTCTATTAGGCCTCATAAACAAAAAAGAAAGAAGGACCAAATACCTTCCCTCTAGTCTCAGTAAATGTCACACGCATTCAGGCCTAATACCGTGGAGTTCATTTTGACACCTACTTCTCTCATACTCCTACTCCTATTCATCATCAAATCCTAAAGTCTCTCCCTTCAAAATATACAGAGAAATCACACTCTGCCCAAGCCACTGTCTCCACTGACCTAAATCAGTGCAAGAATTTCCTAACTGCTTCCATTCTTGCCACACCCCAACCCCCTTACCTATAGTCTAGTCAACATACAACAAGCTCAAGATGCTGACATTTCTATGCTCAAAACCCTTCAGTGACTTCAGTGACTTCCAATATCATTCAGAATGATCTCCATCCTAGAAGGCCTGACATGAACTGGCTCCTGGCCACCTCACTGAGCTCCTCTACTACTATTATTGCCCTTCCCCTGACTCAACCCACACTAGTTTCTTTGTGTTCTAAGCACCCTCCAACCTCAAGGCATTTGCGTTTGTTGTTCCAGCTAACTGGTAGGTTCTTTGCTTAGATATCCATAGCTTTCTCTTTTATTTCTGTCCAAATGCCATAGTATCAGAGATAACTTTCTCTCCCTCTCACTCTGTCACATTCTTTATACTCTCACTTATATATATATATTTTTTTCATTACACTTAACACCGTCAGTGATTCTATTATATATCCACATTTAGTTTAGTTTATGTTTTAAATTTCCCTCTAGAATGTAGCTTCAATAATAACATGAAACTTACATGTTTTGTTCAAATACTGTATTATCAGTACCTAGAACAATTCCTGGCACATAGCAAGCACTTAATAGGTAATGAATGGGTGAATAAATGAATAAATAAATGAATTATCCAATCTCTAGTCTCTGGGAAACACATTCTCATGGTCTAAGTATATTTCCCTTTCAAAATAGGTATGACTGGCTGTGGATATGGTATTACTGATTCCTTCCTGTAATGGTAAGCTACCTGACTTTCTTAGTGATGGAGGAGGAAGTTTGGTCCTTTTCAGTGATCTCTCCCTCAAGGAAATTACATAAAATGTTGCAGTTGTTTTACTTTAGCTTAGTTTCACTAAGACCCAAGAAGAAAATCAGAGGGCTTAATCATCAGTAGCTCAGTTGCATTCTTTTATTCATGGATTTGATTTAGTAATATGAGAAATCCAAGCATCTCGTGAGCTAGGTCTCATGGCCCAGCACAAAATATCTTTGATCCACTGTATATTTTAGGCTAAAATATGCACATTCAAGCTGAACATATTTAATATGACTTTTGCATCTTTTTTCTCAAAGAGAATAATTTCCACAATAATATTTCATAGAATACACTCTCTTACATTTTTTCCTTCTTCCTTACTCTTTCTCCAAGGTGAGAAAATCTCAAATCAAACTTCAAGAAATAAACTATTGACATTTATTCACTTCATGCCAATCTTTTTAGCCCAAGATAAGAAACAGTTTTCTAGATAAAACCCTCCTCCTCACCTCCCGGTAGACTCCAGATTGGGTAACTACAACTATCTGAAAAGGGTTGTGTTCTCCTTTCACTCTGTCATCTATTTTGAATTTAAATTTTACTGGGCTCTGACAGGGATAGTGTAGCAGATGGCAAATGAAATATAATTAGTTGGTCTTAGAAGTGGTGTCAAGACTCTTCATTGAGATTGTTTTTTTCAAAAGCCATTGGATGAGTGTCAGTTCTGTTCCCTGATCATAGCCAGCAGGAATCTGTTGCACTTGTTTTTATTTGATTTAATGTGGTGATGGCCAAATGGAAGCATCCTTTTCACCATGAACATTTGTCAAAAACAATCAGAGGTAATTATTGAACATCATGGCTGCCTGAGGTAGTGGATAGCAGTTGGGAGAACAATTGACTAAAATACTTAAAAAATAAAAACTTGGGAATGAGATATCCATAGGGGTATTTGAAAAGATCCAACATATTCCTGAGATATGCATGTGCAGGACTGTGTACATGCCATGACTATGCTTACACTCAAGAAAGACATGAGGAGGACCTAAATCTCACCCCTGACTAAACCTGAAGCTCTGCATGAGCAAAAAGTGAAGGCTAAGGCAGAGTTGTAAACTGCCCACTTTAGGGTTGATGATGTGACTCAACATGCACACTGAGCACCTCAGCAAAGACTGTGAAATGTATTGATTTTAGGGATCTAAGGGTATGTCTGCAATCATTAGCTGACCACTAAGCTAACCAGACAGAGACTTCAGTGGTCACACCTGACAGATAATACCGACTTTACAAAATTACTTCAGAAGTGTCGCTGTTCTGGTTTGCCAAAGAGTTGCCAATACAAAGTACCAGAAATGTGTTGGCTTTTATAAACGGTATTTATTTGGGTAAAAGTTTACAGTCCCAAGGCCATGAACAGGCCAACTCAAGTGTGCTTTTTCACCAAAGTCAGCTGCCACATGTTGAAGCAAATGGCAGGTGATCTCTGCCTGGTCTCTGCCTTCACTTCAAGGCTTCCTCTCTTGGGCTGAGCTGCTCTGCTTTCTTCCCAATTTCAGCTGGCATACAGCTTTTCTTTTATCATCTTCTCTATATCAGTCTTGGCTGTTCCACTCTTTTCCCAAGTTCATCTGTAAGCTACCAGGCATATAGCAGGGCAGGTCTCCTTTTGAGCTGCTCCATGGGCCCAGCCTCTTGGGGCCTTCATGCTTAAGCAATCCTGTCTCTCTCATTGCAGGGTGAAATATGCCAGTTCTCTTTTTCCCTATCTGTCTGAGTGAGTCCATTTATATCAGGCCAAGCAAGGGGGCAGGGACTCAACCTGAATCACACCTCACTGATGTAATCCAGTCAAATGGGTATTACACCCAAAGGAATGGAATAGTTTAAAACATATCTTACTTTTTGGGATTCACAAAATTCAAGCTGTCATAGTCACTGAACAAACAACTACAACAAGACAGAACAGGAACAACAACAAACCCTGGGGAGGCAGGAGAACTTGATTTCCAGAAATTCAACAGTATATATATTATTTAAAATGTCATGTTTACAAGAAAGAAGTAACATATGTATCTTTTTAAAAAGGGCAATTTAATAGAAAAAAATAACAGTGATGTGAGAAAAAGTAAGATAAAAAAAAGAATTAACAAACGATAAGAAACAAGAAATATGTATACATGGGGGTGGGATAGGGAGATGTAATAGAAACTATCCCAAAGGAAGTTCAGACATTAAACTTATTGACAAAGACTTAAATTACCTATTGTAAATATATTCAAAGAATGAAAGAAAACCATGTCTGAAGACCTAAATGAAAGTTTGAAAATGATGTCTCAACAAATAAAGAACACCAATAAAGACATACAAATTATTATTTTTAAAGTACCAAGTAGAAATTCTAGATTTTAAAAATATAATTACAAATGAAAAACTCATTAGAGGGGCCTAACATAAGATATGAGCAGACAGAAGAAAAAAAAAAATCCCAGCACCAAAAATAAGTCAAATGAGGCTGTCCGTTCTGAGAAACAGAAAGGAAAAGAATGAAGAAAATGGACAGAGCCTTAAGAGACCTGTGGGACATTGTCAAGTATATCAACATATGCATAATGGAAGTCGCAGAGAGAAAAGAGAGAATAAGGGAAAGAAAAAATATTTGAAGAAATAATGGCAGGATACTTCTCAAATTTGATGAAAACCATTATTCTACAATCCAAGAACCTCAATGAATTCCACATAGGATAAACTCAGTGAGCCATACCTAAAGACATCATAATCAAATGCCAAAAGACAAAGACCAAGAGAGAACCTTGAAAACAGTAAGAGAGCAGTGCCTCATTATGTACAGTGGATCTACAAGATGATTAACAACTTATTTCTCATCAGAAAAATGAAGGCCACAAAGTGATGAGATTTCATTTCAAATGTGCTACAAGAAAAAGACTGGCTACTGAGAATTCTATGTCCAGGAAGACCCTTCTTTAAAAAAAAAGGGGGGGCAATTAAGGCAATCCCACATAAACAAAAACTGAGAGAATGCATTGTTAACAGACCTTTGCTACAATAAATAACAAAGAGAGGTCTTCAGGCTGAAATGAAAGGACACTAGATAGTAACTAGAATCCACATGAAGAAATAAAAAACACTGGTAAAGGTAACTAGAGAGGCAAATATAAAAGACAGCATAAATGTATTTTATTATAACTTTGTTTTCTTCTCTCTGATTTAAAAGACAATTGCTAAAGCAATAATTACAATTCTTTAACTATTAATCTATGTCATAGAGATGTAATTTATATGGTAATAACAGAACAAAAGAAGGGGGCAGGAATGAAGCTATACAGAAGCAAATTTTTGTGTATCATTGTAATTATGTTTGTAATAATCCAAACCAGATTGTTATAAGATAAGATAGCAATGCAATACCCAGGACAAACATTTAGAAAATAACTCAGAAAATCTAGCAAAAGGAATGATGAGGGTTTAAAATGGTACACTAGAAAAGATCTGTTTAATTAAAAAAAGGGCAGTAATGAAGGTGAAATAAAGCATCTAATGTAAAAATAGAGATTCTTGGAATGGATAAAAACATTATCCAACTATTTTCTGACTACAAGAGATGGACTTTTTTCTTTCTTTCTTTCTTTTTTAAATATGTTTTTTATTTATTTTCAAAAGATACTTAGATTACATAAAATGTTACATAAAAAAGGGATTCCCATATGACTCATTCTCCACACCTCCCACTTTTCCGCACATCAACAACTTCTTTCATTATTGTGGTACATTCATTGCAATTGATGAACACATCTTGGAATTACTGCCACCAAGCATGTGTTATAGTTTAGTTTACACTGAAGTTTACACTCTCCTACTCAATTCTATAGATTCTGGCCATATATATAATGACTGGTATCTATCATTGCAATGTCACTCAGGACAAGTCCAAGTCTTGAAAATGCCCCCATGCCCTCTTTGTCCCTCTCCCTGACTTCAGCACCTCCATTGGCCACTGTCTCCACATCAATTATATAATTTTTTCTATTGCTAGAATCACAATAAGTCTATAGTAGAATAACAGTAAGTCCACTTTAATCCATATTTTATTCCCCAGTCCTGAGGATTCTGGGATGGTGATGCCCACTCCACCTCTAATTGAGAGTGGGCTTCAATCCCATATGGCTAATGGATGGGACTCTCATGCTTGCAGTGGTAGACTCTCAGTTCCTTGGTGTGGTGGTTGTCCATCCTTATCTCCTTGTGAGTTGTCCTGGGTGAGTCCAATGAACTGGACAGTAGGTGTTGCAACTCTGCTGAGACTCAGACCCCAGCTGACACATGGAAGAAACACACTTTAAATTCTAAACACAAATATGCGGAAAATAAATGATTGGAACATGATTCCATGTAAATAGTAACTAAAAGAGAACTAGAGTGGCTCAGACAATATATACTTCAAGACAAAACTTATTAGACACAAACAAGGACATTTTATAGTGATAAAGGGTCAATTGATTGAGAAGATATAACAGTTATAAGCATAGCTGCATGCAACAGCAGAGCCCCAAAGTACTGACAGAAATGAAGGGAGAATGGACAGTCCTACAATAATAGAATAGATGGGGGACTTCATTATCTCACATTCCATAAAAGAAAGAACAACTAAACAGAAGCTCAAATATGAAACAGAATTCTGAGCAAGATAATAAATGAATTAGGTAACAGATGTCTATAGAACACTTGACCCAACAACAGCAGAATACATTCTTTTCATATATACATGGAGCATCATCAAGGATAGACCATATATTCGGCGATAAAACAAGTCTCAAATTCTAAAGATTGAAATCATACAAAGTAATGTTCCTTGATGATAATGGAATGAAATTAGGAATCAGTAATGGAAGGAAATTTGGTGAATTCACAAATATGTTGAACTTTTTAAAAAGTGTTCTTCTAAATTACCAATGAGTCAAAAGAGAAATCATAAGGGAAATTAGAAAATACTTGGAGTTGAATGAAAATGAAAGCAAAGCTACCAAACTTATAAGATTCAGGAAAAGCAGTCCTTAGAGGGAAATTTATAATTGCAAATACCTATATTAAAAAGTAAGAAAGGCCTCAAATCAACAACCTACCCTTCCACCATAAGAAACTACAAAGAAGAGCAGACTAAACTTAAAGTAAGTAGAAGTAAGTAAATAACAAAAATTAAATTGAAATTACATATGAAATGTTATTTTAAAAATGAAAAAATCAGTGAAAACAAAAGTGGGTTATCTGAAAAGAACCACAAAATTTCACAAACTTTTAGTTAGACTGATGAAGAAAAGAAGATGTAAATCACTAAAATAAAAAATTGAAAGTGGGAACATTACTACCAACCTTACAAAAATAATAAGGATTACAAGAAAATGCTCTGAAAAATTGTATGTTAAAAAATAAGGTAATATAGAGGAAATGGACAAATACTCAGAAACACACAAATTATCTAAACTGACTCAAGAAGAAATAGAAAATCTCAACAGACCTATAATAAATAAAGAAATTGAATCAGCAATCAAAAACCTCCCAAAAAGGAAAGTACAGAACCAGGCGATTTCTCTGTTGAATTCTACCAACCATTCAAGGAACTAACACCAAATCCTTTTCAAACTCTTCCAAAAAACTGAAGAGAAAGAGACACTTCCTAACTCACCCTATGAAGCTAGTATTGCCCTGATACCAAAGTAACATAAAGACATCACACAAAAAGAAAAATGAACAAATATAGATGCAAAAATCCTCCATAAAATAATAGAAAATTGAATCGAACACCACATTAAAAGGATTATACAGCATAACCCAAGTGGGCTTTATCCTAGCAAAGCAAAGGTGGTTCAACATCAGAAAACCAACTGATGTAATACTTAACATTACTAGAACAAAGGAAAAGAAACACATAATCTCAATTGTCATAGAAAAAGCATTGAACAAATTCCAAAATACTTTCATTATATTAAAAAAAAAACCACTCAGAAAACTAGGAATGGAAGTTCCTCAACATAAAAAAAAAAAGCCATTTATGGAAAACCCAAAGCTAACATCATTTTCAGTGGTAAAAGACAGAATGCTCCCCCACCCCCATCATGAAAAACAGGAATAAGACAAGGATGCCCACTTTCACCACTGCTGTTCTACACTGTTCTGCAAGTACCTGCCAGAAAAATTAGTTGAGAAAAATAAATAAAAGGCATTCAAATTGAAAAGGAAGAAGGAAAACGTTCTCTATTCACAGATGACATGCTCCTATATATAAAATTCCAAAGAATTCACAAGAAAACTAATGGAACTAATAAATGAATTCAGTAAAGTTGCAGGGTATAAAATCAATACCCTGATATCAATTGTGTTTTCTACACACTAGCAATGAAGAATTCAAAAAGGAAATTAATATAACAATTCAATTTACAATAGCATCTAAAAGAACAAAATATCTAGGAATAAAACAAAATGAGATGCCAGACTTGTACACTAAAAACCACAAAGCATGCTCAAAGAAATTAAAGGCCCAAATAAAGAGAAAGACACCCATGTTCATAGAGTGGAAGGCTTAATATTGTTAAGGTGTCAGTATTAAACATATTGATCAACAGATTCAGTACAATCCCTGTCAAAATTTCAGCAGCCTTTTTTTTGTGTGTGTGCATAAATTTACCAACTGAACCTAAAATTCATAAGGAAATGAAAGGGACTCAGGATAGACAAAACAATTGTGAAAGAGAAGAGCAAGTTTGGAGGGATCACACAAAAATTTCAAAATCTACTATAAAATTACAGTAATCAAGACAATGTGCTAGAGGCATAAAGATATACATAGAGATCAATGGAACAGAACTGAGAGGTCAGATATAAACCCATACATTTTTAGTCAGTTGATTTTTTGTAAGGTGTAAAGATACTTCAATAGGAATAAGAATAGTCTTTTCAAAAAATGGTGTTGGGATAAATGGATATCCTCATGAATAAAAATGAATGTGGGTCCCAATCTCACACTATATACAATAGTTAACTCCAAATGATCAAATATTTAAATATAATAAAGAAAACTATGAAATCTTAGAAGAAAACATAAAACTTTGTGACTTTGGAATAGGCAATGGTTTCTTAGATATGACACCAAAAGCACAAAAATAGATAAATTAGACCCCATCAAAATTAACTTTTTGCATGTCAATCTATAAAACCTGTGAAAATACAACCCAAAGAACATGAAAAAATATTGGCGAATTATGTATCTGGTAAATGTCTTATATCTAGAATTATTACAACTCTAATAATAAAAAGACAAGTAACCCATTGAAAATGGGTAAAGGTTGTTTTTTTTTAAATTTAGAGATAATGTTCACTTATTTTTTACTATACTTTAAAAAAATTTTAAGATACTTAGATTACATAAGTGCTACATTAAAAATGTAGAGGATTCCCATATACCTCACTCCCTACCCCTCCCACACTTTCCCTTTTTAACAACATCCTTCATTAGTGTGGTACATTTGTTACAATGTGTGAATTATACTTTACATTATGGTTTAATCTCTCTCCTGCACAATTTTGTAAATTATGACAAGATATATAATGGTCTGTATCTGTCATTGCCATGTCTTTCAGGACAATTCCAATGTCCTGAAAATGCCCCCATATTATACCTAGTTTTCCCTTTCCCTCCCCTCTTAGAACCTCTGGTGGCCACTGCCTCCATATCAATGATAACAATTCTTCCATTTCTAGAATAACAGTAAGTCTATAGTAGAATCACAGTAAGCCTACTCTAGTCCATCATTCATTCCCCAATCACAAGGATTCTGGGATGGTGATGCCCACTCTGCCTCTAATTGAGAAGAAGCTTAGATCCCACGGGGCAGATGGATGGGACTATCTTACTTGCAGTTGCAGACTCTTTCTGTTCCTTGGGATGGTCATTGTCCATCATCATTTCCTTGTTAGTTGTCTTTGGTGAGTTCAATTAACTGGAGAGTAGTTTTTGCAACTCTTGAGATTCAGGGCCCAACTGCCACATGGGAAGCCTAAAGTTTTTAAGTTTCTTGGACATATACCTATCAACTCTAGTACTAACTATAGGTTCAAATAGAAGGGTCAGAAGAGTCATGTGTAGGGAAACCACAACTGAGTCCAACCTTGTCACACTGGAGAGCATAAATTCCAAGGTAGGGCCCACTGGCAAGGAGCCAAACTTCTGAGGTATCAGCCCCACCTAGTGTCTGGATATCTCTAGAGCCCTCAGGAGTCCTGCTATTTGTGTTAACAAGCACATGAGAAGACACTCAATGTCATTAGTCATTGGGAAAATGAAAAGCAAAATAAGATACCACTTGATCATCAATGGGACAGTTAAATTAAAAACATGGAAAATAGCTAATGTTTGAGAGAATGTGGAGAAATAGGAACCCTTGTACCCTGTTGGTGGATTTTAAGTGTTAGAGCCACCTTGGAATACACTCTGGCATTTCCTCAAAATGTCAAGCATAGAATCACCTTAGGACCCAGTAATTCCATACATGTAAATATATAAGCATGAGAATTGAAAATATACATTGTCCTAAAACTTGAACATGGATATTCATAGTATTATTCATAATAACAAAAAATGGAAACAACTAAAATTTTCATCAAAATATGAAGGTTAAACTGAATGTGGCATGTCTATACAAAGAAATATTAATCAGTTATTGAAAGCAATGAAGTACTGATTCATGCTATATGGATGAACCTCAAAAACATCATGGTAAGTGGAAGAAGCCAGTCACAAATGGCCACATATTACATGATTTCCATTTATATGTAAAATACGGAAAAGACAAATTCATACATAAGGAAACAAAACAAGTGGTATTCAGGGACTAGGAAGAGAGGAGAATGGGGAATGACTACTAATGGGTACAGGGCTTCTTTGTGGGGTAATGGAAATACATTGGAATTAGATAATGGTGATGGTTTCACGACTTTGTGACTGTACTAAAAAAACAGAATTTTACACATCAAAAGGGTGACCTTTATGGTACATGAATAACATCTCAATTTTTAAAATGCAATTACAAAATGTAGAAAGGAAAAGACTCTTATTCCAGATACTACATTAGTTAGTCCCACAACTACTGATGTTTTCCTTCATCAGTGAATGTGCACTTATTTACATAATGGAACTTGGCATAACCTGTCCTCAGATTGTGTATACCTCCAACTGGTATTTTCAGAGGTCAATCATAATTTGTTGGTAATTTCTCTTAAAATGAAACCAAATGGCCATTAGGAAGCCATGGGACAAAGATAAAGACTCCCTCCATAAACTCATGTATCATAAACGCAATTTCCAGAGTTCATTTTATCATTTAGCCCAATATAGCTCTTAAGTCCCCCTTTTGTGATAGATATCTGTCTACCCTTTAGGAGACAGAAATAGCACCCTTTTCTTCAGCTGTCCATTTTGTCTGACAAATTAGCATGACCACAGCCCAGAAATTACTCAGCTTTCATGTAGCTATAATCAAAATAGCTCATAGTGGGGACTGACAAGCTCTTTAGACCACAGAGGGATCATACCAGAAATGTTGTTAGGTATTAGCAAATGGCATACCTGATGCTATGATATGATGTTAATTAATTTGATCTCTCTGAAACGGGAAGGTCATTCATTCCCCTATCCCCTTCCATTTACATAACCACTGAATGTTTCGGCTTGTAACTTGAAACTTATGTTTCCTGGCTGATAACCAAGTCATTACTTTGCCTGCACACCTAGTTGGCAGTTTAAGATGGCAGCATGATTTATTTACACTGACAGCTTCCTTTAATGCCTTTAAAACACACTCCTCCTATTGGCTAACTCTAAACTTAAAGCCTCATTCCAGAAATTAGTCCAGAACTGAACTGTAATACCAATTAGTGTAGTTTACCTTCTGCGTTTGGCATTCCACACTTAATGTGCAATCCTTCTTTTTGCCTAAACCAGCATTTTTTAAAGCTCCTTCCCTGCTCATAAATTCAAATACGAGTACTTTGTGAAAGGGTGCCTTCCTCTTAAATGCTTCAAAAGATGTTTCTAGGCCTATTTGTTCCAGTCAGGCAGTCACCTGTGGGAATCCATCAATCCAATTCTTGCTCTGGAATCTTTTCCTTAACATTTAGACATTCCCTTTCTTGCTTCCATTTCTCTTTGTTCTAAATTTTATAGCCATAGACCCCCAACTATTCTCAAACCTATATCATCCCTGGCAACTGAAACTACAGCCCAGTCCAAATCCCCAGGCCTCCTGCTTTTTGAGGAGAGATTAGACAATTCTCAGAATTAATAATGCCAAATCTTTTACTTGAGGCAAAGATTACCATGCTTTCCTTTACTAACAACTATTGGTTGTCAAGTATCTGTGTAGGCAAGGAATTTCCATGATACTTATAATTGTGTCTAGTCACTTTTCCTAAATAAGAACTTTGTTTCCCACATATAAAGAGAAAAAAGAGAGATCACTTTCTCCACTCCACTTGAAATAATTATGGAAGATAAGGTCAGAGCTGGAATAATTTCCTGGTCAAAGTGATGGATGTGAGAGAAGAGGTGTGTCTGTGTCTCTGTATGGGCAGAGGATCTCCCTGGGATGGAGCTGTGCTGGCCCAAGACCATTTCTATTTCCCTTCAAAAATCAGGGGTGTGCTAACTGCCTCATGGTTGTGTACCTTAGGGACAGAGAAATACGGAAAGGAAAAGTTCAGCTTTATACTTGGGCCAGTGGCATTTGATCCATGCTTTATGATACATTTAAGAAACTCTTTTCAGATGCTTGTTTTTGAGTCTCATAGTTTGAAGAAAACAACTTCAAATAAGGGAATATTTTATATTTCCCAAATTGATTATTGTCTCCACCAGAATAAAAAAGAACAAAATAAAATACACCTTGCAATTATCCAGTGTTTCAGGGCTGTTCAAGAATTAAAACAAAATATAGGTATTGAAACACCTTCAACAATAAATTAATTATACAAAGGTAAAGTAGCATCATTATTTTATCATTCCTGAAGTTTTTATTTTTTCACAATGCCAGTTTCTAAACCAGATAAGCAATCAAATCATGTGACACACCTGAGAAATATCTGGGCACATTGTGAACAGATGGTTCCAATTTCTCACCAACAGGGAGGAAACGCTCTTGTCATAGCTGAATTTTTTGTGTTAACTTTGATTCTGAATTATTCAATTTTACTGGAGAAATATTTGTGGGGCTATTGCTTTAGACTAGGTACTGCAATAGGTACTAAAGCTATTCACATGAAAAGGTTCCTAACTCATAATCTCTACCTACTAGACATTTACAGTCTAGTTGGTAAGACCTGCCAACAAGAAACCATACATACGTGTAGGAGCTGTAACAGGGAAATGGAAGCAATTAACACTGAATTGGAGGTCAATTATAAAGAGGAAAGCATAACAGCCATTTATAATTATGAGTTAATGTGCTATGTCTCCCTGGGAAATTTCTAATTATGAATTGAAGGGCTCTATCTTCTGTTAATAGAATTTCCAATGTCTATAAAATCTTAATGGAAAAGATTTTTGTTTAATCACAAAAGATTGAATATATACATTCATCCATTATACCTCCAGGAACACTACTCCCAAACTACTGTACAAGATTTTAAAAATACTTATAAATCTCAAAACAAGAAGAAAACAGTAAGAGAAATAACAAAAGACTAGAAATATGGAAATATTGAGAGACTGAAGGCAGATTGTTGAACTGTATATAATTTGGCAGTTCAGAGACACCTGAAATTTATGCCAAAAAGAATCAGGTTGATTTACGTTATAAAAAAGGCCAGTAATTGGGTGCACCAGCTATCTCAGAATGTGAGATACAAAAAGTATACACACAAAAAAAAGGATTGGTTGAAAGTCTGTATAAAGAGCACTCAGACTTTGAAATCTCATCTTCCAAGTTATTTGACTAAGCAACATGCCCTCCCCATCCATATCAGAAGATGGGAGCTATATTCTCAAAGGATTGAACCATACAAGTTCCAGACATAGGGACATGAGACACAAATCAGGGGAAAGGGTGAGGTACAATACTGAAAACAGGAGGACACATTGTAGTGAAAATAAACAGAAATAGTCTTAAAAGCTTTCAGATAGGAAAGAAAATTCCCTTCAAATAAATGGCATTTATATTGCGAGTGGATTTAACAGTAGTAATAATAAAAAAAAAATACCTGAAGGCGTGAAGGCAATGAAAAAAATTTCAAAGTGCTAAGAGAAAATGATTACCAAATTATAATTTTATATCCAGATAAAGTTTTATTCAAATGAAGATGAAATAAAGACATTTTCAAATGTAAAATACATTTTAGAGTTTACCTCCCAGAAATCCATATTGAAAGAATTGACTAAAGGATATTCTTCAGCAAAGAGCAAAGAAAAGAAAGGAGGAAGAAGTGGTGTGGAATTGGTAAAATGTATTGGTAAATTTATATACCTGCAGAGTATAGAAGAGCTAACCTTCTAGGTTTCAAGTAAGTGAAATATAAAACTAAAAACAATAATATCAAGAAAGATCTGAAGAGTGTTTAGTAGCTAGTTAAGTTTGCTATTGTTATCTCATTTGGGAAAATATGGAGACACTGAATAACTTTAGATGATGTAAGAAAGAAATTAATGTTAAGGATTCAATATTTAAAAATTCATTAATGATTTTGTGTTTCTGAAATACTGGAAATGTTTTGTTTCTTGTATAGCAGATGAAGGTTCATTTTGCGATAATTCACTTTTCTATTGTGCAATTTTTTGTGTGTATATTGTACTTGAACAATTTTTTAATTTTGAAAAATACTCAAAAATAATAAAAATATAATTAGTAGCTTCCAAACTGGTAAAGGGGAAAAATAGGGTTTTAAAAAAATGCTATATTCTTACAGAGGTAAGATAGGAGGGGTGAAAAATAAAGCAAAGAAGAAATGGCATTAAATAAATGGTAAAAAAAAAAAGATGGAAATAATTAATCTAAATAGATCACTAGTCACAGTAAGCATAGAATTAAACTGATCTACTAAAAGAAACAATTATTTTAAAACACAATTTATCTAAAAAATCCAGCTCTATGATCCTTATAAGACATATACATAAAACAAATTATCGGATTGAAAATAAAATTCAGAAAAGCAATTCTGTTGGCTTATTTTTAGCTGGTTTAGTAAAACTGGTACTAGAACAAATATCATGTAGAAAAAAACATTGGACTAAAAAAATAGTTCCATAGAGAAATACTAGTGAGAAATTTTTAATAAACTTCCTTCAGAAGCTGATAACTCAAATAGAAAAGAGAAGAAAAAATTTAAAGAGCAAAATAAAAATCCTGATCTTAAAAAATTCTGCATTCAACAGAGAAAACTCATATCATTATATGATATATTGAACATTTATAATAATTTGTTATTGTACTATATCATAAAAGAGCCTCAATAAATATTAAAGAATTACTCTTATTGTGTCCAGGTTTTCTGACCATGATGAAATTGAATCAACCATCTAAAAGTTTATAAGAGCAATTATTCCAATAATAATAACCACTCTACCACCACCTCCTGGCATCTAAAAACATTAATTAATTCATGGGTAAAAGAAATAATGATCAAAATTGTGAATTATGTGGGAATGGAAAATAATGCTTACCATATTTCTATTGTAAAGTTATATTTTTAGAAAACAAGGTTGAGTTAAAAGAAAATAGGTTGCAGTCAACTCAAAGATCTGGGAGAAAAAGAAACATTGGAGTAACCTAAAAAGAGAAGAAGTAATGAAATACTTTTTAAAAAATCATAAAATGGTAAACAAAAAGAAATGATCGATAAATCTAAAATCAGATTGAGAGAAAATTAATTAGGTACACTCTAAGAACTACTAGAAAAAATATTCATGAGAAAAATCAGGATAAAACAGCTGACACATAATCATAAATGGAACAATGCCCTAAGAAACTCTCACAATCATGAAAGCATATACCCCTAATATCATGGTTTCAAAAGACAATGGCAAAAATACTTACCAAGACAAAATGACAAAATCACCATCATAGAAGGAAATGTTTTTTAACAAATCTCTCAAAAAGCTAATACATCAAACTGAATAAAAGTGGCATTATAGTTTTTTAAATTTTAGACTTTTTTTGGTATGTGTATTTGTATGTATGTATACCTTATTTTAATTAACAGAGATCTTGCCCTACCAGATATCAAGATTTTTGATAAAAAACATTGTAAGTAAGCTTTGCACAGGCTAAGAAAAATTGACCAAAAACCCAAAAAGAATACCAAGAAGCAGAGAGAGAGAGAAGGAGGAACCAGAGGAGGAAGAAGAGTGGAAGGAAGTAGGGAGGAAGGAGTGGTAGAAGAGAAAAAAGGAAAAGAGGAAGGAGAAAAGAGGGAGGAGAATAACTGACATCAACTTTTAGGGCAGTTGTAAATTTGGAGGGGAAAGGATGGGAAGTGACTGTAAATGGATACTAGTGGGGCTTCAACTCATATCCACAATATTGTAATTGTTTAAAAATAGAATTCTGAAGCAAATATATAAAAGTGTTAAAATTTCTTAAATATTAACAGTGGTTCTAAATTTGTTCCTTACATTATTCACTATACATTTCTGTATATTTAAATTATTTTATAAACAAAACAAAATAAATATGTGAATAATAACTCCTAAAATATGAGTGCAAAGTGAAAATTATTGAGAATTCTCAAATATCAGTGCTACAAGGGAAGAACTATATGTATACATATATGTGTGTATGTATTAAAAGCAATGATAGTTCTAAATAAAAGTATTAACTGAAAAATGCTGAGTCAGAGTTCATAACTAAAGAAAATGATTTGCAGGTGTTCCTAGGACATGGTGCTGATCGGCAAGTGATAATAAGTAGCTAGTGGAAAGACTGGATCAAGATCAGTTTAGGTGAGCCGTAAGGCAGGCTGGAAACTCAGCATCCCATAAAGCAGTAGCAGAATGAAATCCATTAATCAAATTACACATCTGGAAATGTGTGGGAGACATGGGGAAGGAAGAAGGTGGGATACCACAGCAGCAGCCATGCAGTGTTGATGCCCATCCTTGGGTAGTTATAGCAATGCAGTGTCTTTAGAAGGTCTCATTACTGGGTCCCATTCAGGAACTTGGGAGAGTGGAATCAGAGTTCAGTCCCTAAGGAAAGAGTTTACAGAAGCTGAGCAGGGTGTAAGTGCTGGACCCTCCCACCTACCAGGATTACCAAGCATAAGCCCAGCATATTTTGGGTGAACCATTATCTTCCCCCATGCTCAATGCCAACAATGCTTCAAGAAGGGTTCACGCTACATTCAAGTCTGTGATCCAGGTCTGGCCAATCAGAGGGCTACCGTCTCTCACACACAATGTCTGGCTCATGGACAGGGGCATAACCTAACCTGTGCCAATCAAAGTCCTCCCTGGAACTTCTGTTGAAATTGTCTAGAAGGAGGGACTCTATCCTGACAGCATGAAAGCAAAAATTCTACATATAGTTGGAGCTACTGGTGATTATCCTTTCCACTATGCAGGAGCATAACAAAGAGAGAGGGGCATGAAGGAGAGGGCTGGGGAAGAGTGGGGGAGTTCAATGTCCTCTGCTATTTTTCTGATAAATGAGTTTTTTTAAATTTTTTGTTTTGTTTTGTTTTTTTGTTTTTGAGGTACCAGGACCAGGGATTGAACCCAGGACCTCATATGTGGGAGACCAGCATTCAACACTGAGTCACATGGGCTCTCTTGAGTTGTTTTCCTTGTCTGTTTTGCCCATTGTTTTGCTTTCTCTTTTGCTTGCTATTTTTTCTTTGCTGATTTGCTCACTGTTTTGTGTGTGTATGTGTTTGTTTTCTTTAGGAGGCACCAGTAACCAAACTTGGGACTTCTCACTGATACATGAGTTTTGATTCCATTTTTGGCTTAAGTTTGCTTCTATGGTTTTTTTAGCCCCAAGAAAAAGGGTCCTTTTATTAGACAAATATCTCTACTATTACCTGGGGAAGAAGTTTCACTGCAAACGAATGTGCTATCCTTCTGATTCAGAAGCAGATTGACATTCTTATGGTGGTCATAGATCTTTCAGGTTCATACCTGTTTAACTTGCTGATCAATAGCATAGACATTTGAGACAGCTGGCAGGAATAGGGTGCAGCCTGTAGCAATGGAACTGGGAATTATTATTATTCATGTTAGCTACCTAGTTTATACTCACAGTCTATTCTTCACTAACAGCCACTAAGACAAACTCAGTCCAGACCTGTCCCACAAGCCCTCTAGCACACCACTGTCCTGCAGAACATACAAATCAGCATGGGAACTGCCGGTGACAAGGGGAAAGTGGCAATCTTCAGCAGGCAACTTTAAGTGTAAGTAAAAGAAAAACAACAGTACCAGCTAAAAGCTGTACTCTTTTATAGGAATTATCTTCTTGCTGGATTGAGAATAACTGTAACCATAACAGTAACCTTGATGTCTCAGAGGTATGTCAAACACTACATGTCCAAAATAAAACTGGTCACCTTCTGCTACTAAAATGACCTCTCCCTAACCCTGTTCCCTATTTGCCATATAATGAAATGGGTAGGCTCTAATCCCTTTACAGTCAACACATGAGCTGTGTTTGGAAGGAAAGTCCTGTGAAAAACACTTGGAGTAGATGGTGATGCTTCTCCAAGGTCACAAGGGCTGGGTTTCAGCAAGCAGCAAAAATTCAGAGAAGGAACGACACTCTGTCTGTGAGGGGCATGTTTGGGGGAGTGCTTTGTGGCTCCTGAAAAGGATAGAAAGAGATGAGAACACAATGGAGAGTGAAAGGAAGGGACAAAAAGTGGATCCAAGGGATGATGTGAGCAGGGGGAAAAGACCAAGGGGATTATTGGGCACAAGAATGTAAAGGAAATACTTTGTAGAGCTTTCTTTCATGGTCCCTCAAGTGACCGCTATCTAAGGTCACAAGGTCTTCAGTCAGGCCTCCACTGTTACAAGATTTCTCTATATGCCCTGTGCAGGAACAGGTGAAGGGAACACCTTCCCACATGTATTAATATTGTGTGAAATACACCTCAGAAGGAGTGCTGACTTGGGAGGCCATGAGAACTGAAGCCTCATGACCTCTTAGAATACTGGGGAGGACTTTAGACTTCCACAAGTGAGAAATGAGGAATGTGGGCTCAAGACACTTTTTCCCTGGTGTTCAAGAGGGCTAGAAGCACTTACCGGAACAAAAAGTTATCCTACTCTGCAAATGATACTATCTACTTTGGCATGTCCAAGTCATCCTCGATTTCCCACTCTCCGTACCATCTGCATTTTATCAATCTTCTGCCATGTGTCTACCTTCTAAATTTCTCTCAGAAATTCCCCTCAAGCTCTTTTCCTCCCCATATTTTCTTCTTATACTTTCTATCTGTGTTTCCACAATCTTATATTCCTCTCTCTCCCTATAACCCCTCATCAACTATGCTGTCTTTATACAATCCGCTAAATATTAGTCCTGTCTCATCTCCACTTCCACCATACTAATTCAAGCTTCTATCATCCCTTACCTGGAAACTGGCTTCTCTTAGCCTTATTCATTGTCTCCACATTGCTATCAAAGTGACTTTTCTAAAATGCACATGTTATCTTAAAACTCACCAGTGGTTTCCCATAGCTTTTTTCCCATAGCTTTTATCATAAGATCAAGTCTTAGCATGTAAGCCTCATCCTCCACCATCCCATCCATCCTTTACTAGCTGTACTGAGCCATTTGTAGTTGCAAGTATATATTCCTTCATGTTTTGTACATTTGTCTCCCTTGCCTGCCCCCTCCTACCTCATGGATGATTTCTACTCACCTTTCAGGCACTATTAAGTTTCCTCAAATAGAGTTCAGCACTTCTCTTCTGAACACTTGCATCACTTCATGTAAACCTTCATCACCCTCTTTCTCTGTGAGTTATGATTCCATTTACAAAAAGTTTCCCTACAAGTTTATAAGCACTTTTGAGGTCAGGGAGTGTCTGTATCTTCTCTATGTCTGTACTTCTCATCCTAAATGGAGCTAAAATCTATCTCAAAGGGCAATTGTGAGAACCAGGAGCAATCAGAAATGTGTAACATTTGGCCAGTGTTTGGAATATAATCATTATTTACAATATTTCTCTTCTGTTCTCTGCATCTCCACCCCACAGAGCTTAGTATAGGGCCTGGAACTGAGTACCTGCTCATTAAATAACTAACATGATTAAAAATAGTTTTATTCTGTGCCTAGTGTTTAATATGAGTGCTTTTTCCTCATATTAGCTCATTTAGTTTTCAGTATACACATATTCTTCTAAACCCAACATATTCAATCAACTTCTCTCCCCTAATGATTACATTTACTGTTTCTAGAAACTACTCACTTTCTCTCTAACTCTTCTTTCATATATCTAGTTTATTCCTTTCCTGAAAGCAGAGTCATCTTTTAGCTTTAAATCTAACCTTCCTGGAGAAGTGCCCCCCATAATAGCCAGAGTGTTCATTCAAAAATGCAGTGTCCATTATGTCATGAACATGCCACAGAGTAGTTTACTGGATCTCCTGAGCTCTCTAGATAAAGTTGGGCCTCCTTAGAGAGGCTGGCATGGCACTTCCTGAACTGGTCTCTATACACACCTCCAGTCACACAAAAAATCTACCTTTCTCTGATCCAATACTGCCAAACCTCATGGAGTTTTCCACATCCATCAGACTGTTTCATCTTCCCTGAGCTCTCTCATGCTCTGCCCACCATCTAAACAACCCTTCTCTTCTTCCTTAGCTTGTTCACACTAATAAAAAACACAGCTCCGATAAATTTCTATGGACACTCGGACTGAACAAAAACATAGGATAACTAAGAATGTAAAAAAATGTGTATCCTAAAGTATGCACCACAATGTAAGCACAGATGTCACCTTGTTAGAAAGCTATTGTCTTAGACGCTGTACATCATGTTAAGTAAATATGATGTGAATAGGGTGTAAGGTATCGCTGTGGAAGGGAAAAGGTTTTGTGGTGGATGTATGGGAGTGCTGTATATTATATACATGCATTGCTGTGGTCTAGGGCTCCTGTGAGGAGAAGCTCAATAATTAGGGGAAAAAAAAAAAAAAAGAAAAAGATAGGATGTAGAATTTTTTCCAAGTCAACACGTATTCTCTATCTAACCTTTAAACCCATCACTATATGCCATTCCCTAGTAAGGGACCCTGACATTATATTGGGCTTCAAATTTCAGAGAGTTCTGGATCACAGAGTGTTTCAACAATGGCAATGGAGGGATACTGGTATAGGATACCATTGACAGGTGATATATGGCTGGCAGGGAGCTGTACAGAACATATGTCCAGGGTGCATGGTAATGTTTGGATATACTCATAGTGGCAACAATTAAAAACCACAGCAGGGGGGTTACTGGGCTCCTGGCCAGTGGTGCTCTGTCGTGGTCCCTAGGGGAGCAGCGGCAGTCTCCCAGGTGCAGCGGCGGGGACCGGGAGGGAGTGAGGGTTCAACAGTGAGCCCCTGACGCTAATGACTATGCTTGTGAGCTGATAAGCCTAAAATAAGAACAAGGCCTAGAGCAGCATTGTGCCTGGGAATTTCCTCCTGTCAGCCTTCATGTTACTCAAATGTGGCCAGTCTCAAAGCCAAACTCAGCATGTAAATGCAATGCCTTCCCCCCAGCGTGGGACATGACACCTGGGGATGAGCCTCCCTGGCACCGAGGGACCACTATCAACTACCAACTGATGATGCAACTGGAAAATGACCTTATATGGAAGGTTCAACGTGGATCAGCAGAATATCCCTGTCTACATAAAATAACATGACTTTAAAATGCTGTTTGACCTAATGTAAGGGGGAAATGGAAAGGAGAAATGAGTTTATATGGCTACGAGTCTCTAAAAAAGAGTCTGGAGGCTGGCAGAAGGATTGCCCTTATGCACAACTGAGCAGAGACTGAGAGACAGATAAAGCAGATACAATCCCCAGGTATTGGTTCCTTTGAGGGCTAAAGAGACCCATGGGAGTTATGGTCATGGTCATGAATAGGACCTCATATATATATTTTCAATGTAATATTATTACAAAGTCAATTAAAAAAAATGCAATGAAAAAAAAAATGTCCCTTTTCAGTGTCCCTATAAAACCCAGTTTTTACCTCCACATAATGCATAGCAAATTAAATAAAAATTCAAATTCAGCGAGGTCGAAATTCAAATTCAGTGAGGTTGGTCATATTGGGATCACCTAGATATCACAGAAGAGGCAACTGAGGCTCAGAGAAATTATGGAGTAAATCAACCCATCCTGGAGGTTTTAAGTGGGAGAACTACAGTTGGAAAGTTGGAATATATGTCTTTTTATTCCAAAATTGCTACTGTTTGAATATAGCAGGTGCCTCTCAGAAACAGGTTATTTCAAAATTCTCTTATTTGCATGATTTCACTATAATCTTGATCAAGTCAGTTATCTAGTTTGTAATTACTTTCCTTATCTATAACATAGTGATAAAAACAAGAAGGCTAAATAGCTAGCAAGATAGAGAGGTCAATTGCAAATCCTCCTGTTGGATTTGTCCTAGAAACATGTAGTTACCATGCAGATAGGAAAAGAGTACTTGCCTCTAGAAAACCCATCCAGAACCAAGGAAATATCATCCAAATGCAAAAATTTCCTCACAGTTAACCAGTTATCTCATGATTTCCTGCCTTTATGAAACTTTCAGAGGCCACAAAGAAGAAGAGGATCCTTTTGGTGTAACCAAGCAGAAGGTTACAAATTAATTCATCAGAGGGAATTGTTAAATTGCCTACAGGTGTGAGGGTCCCCTATGTTCAGTCTACTCAGGAATCCATTGAGGAAAAAAGTATTTCTTCTAGTAAAGTCAGCCTGCACCCACACTGCAGATGATGAAAGAGGGAGAGTAGTCAGTTATACCTAATTACTTACCTTCAACAGAGCTGCATCTGGAGTGACCTCTCAAGTGTAAGGATAACAGAAACTGTGAGATAAGGAGGGCTGGGGCGGCTCCCTGTGAAATACAGCTGCTTTGTGAAACAACAACTCAACCTTCATGAAGAACTCCGTGGACTCTAGCTTGCCTTTTACCCATGTGTAGCTGAAAAGGATGATTCCATGTGATTCTTTTTTTACTTCCCCACTCTTCCTTTGTAAATACATCTTGCCAAATGTTTCTTAATAATCTAGAGTAGGGGTTTTTAGTCTTTTTGTTCCACAGACCCCTTTGCCAGTCAGGTGAAAATCACAGACCCCTTACTAAGTCCACACTATACTGTGCAGTATTTAATAAATCTGTCGCACCTGCATCAACACGTCACCACAAGAACAATGTTTTTCTGAATTTCAGTTCAAGCTCATGGACCCCTTGTTAAGAACCCCTGATCTAGAGTGAGGCCAGCAAACTTTTTCAGATAGTAAAAATTGTAGGTTTGACAGTTTCTCAAAACTACTCAACTCTGCTGCTGTAGTGTGCAAGCAGGCACAGACAATACATACACAAATACATAGGCATGGCTGTATGACAATAAAACTTTCTCTACAAAAGCAGGCCACATAGAAAGAATGTGGAGGAATGGGAATATTCATCCACTGCTGGTGGGAATCCAGAAGGATCCAGCCATTCTGGAGGACAATTTGGTGGTTTCTCAAAAAACTAGCTATAGATTTGCCACATGACCCAGCAATTCCACTGCTGGGTATATATGCAGTAGAACTGAAAACAAGGACACAAACAGATATATGCACACCAATGTTCACAGCAGCATTATTCACTATTGCCAAAAGTTGGAGTCAACCCAAATGCCCATCAATAGATGAATGGATAAATAAAATGTGATATATACATGCAATGGAATACTACTCAGCTATAAGAAGGAACACATTACAAACACATGTGATAACATGAATGAGTCTTGAGAACCTTATGTTGAGTGAAGCAAGCCAGGCATTGAAGAACAAATAATACATGATGTCTCTAATATGAAATAAGTAAACCAAGCTGTCTCAGAGAGCTAGAGACTGGATGATAGGCTCAAAGGAAGTTGGGGGGAGAGGAAGGCTGTGAGCTGACATCTACATGGGTGAAATCTGTGATCAACTGGAGGTATTTGTACAGGCAAGAGATAAAATGGGGGCATAGGGATAATTTTGGGTGGAGCTTTGAGGGCTTGAGGGAGGCTAGGGATGGGAGGATGGGTCAGATGGCCCAAGAAATTGGGGGGAAGGTGGGGGAATATTTGGACATAGGAGATTGTCAGGTATGTGGTTGAAACTATAATGTTGAGAAAACTCATCAGAAAATATAATAAGAAAGTTTACCTGTTTAAGATGCTTAAGGGGGGACATCTGACACAGGGCAGGCTTCTAGGGAGTGTGTGAGTGTTCATTTTGTCATAATGGGTTATATTATTGGGTGGAGAGCCATACAATGAGTGTGAAGGTATACCCACATCCTGGAGAAGACCGATGTTCTCAGAGGGAATTGTGTCTCTCGAGAGAATTGGTGACTCCCAATGGGTTAGAGCAGTCGTGTATGTCAAGCCTTCAGCATTGTTGAAAGTATCTGTGAATATGGTCCTTCAAGTAATGAAGATTGATAGTCACTGTGGGCAATGTGAGGAGGGGGAGAGAGGTATTGAATAGATGGAATCAGGGTAACTGTGGGGCAATGGAAATGTTCCAAAAGATCATGCAATGATGGATATAGGCTATGTTAAATTACACCAAAAATGTATGAAAGTCTATAGGCTAAAATGTAAATCATAATGTGAAACAAAAGATAACTGAAATTTAGAAAATTGCATAGTATAAAATATAAAACATAACATAAACCAAAATGGAACCATGTTTGAAGCTATGTTTCAATATCTATGTATCAACTGCAGCAAATACAACATGAACATGTAAAAAGACCATTGCTGGGGAAGGGACAAATTGCTTGATGTTGGATATGTGGGAGTACCCTATATTGTATATGTGAATTACTGTGATTGAAAACTTTAGTGAAGACCAAACTAATAATTGGAAAAAAAAAAAAAAAGAATGGATGTAGACCCTGAGAAAGAAATGAAAGAAATTGCCTTGCCACTGTACATACAGGGCAACACCTATTGCAGTGATGAAATACAAAACATCAAAAACAAAGCTTTTTCATTTTTTCATTTTCTGATACCCCAATTTATTTTTATTTTATTTAACGTTTCTAAGGTAGTATGTACTCTATAACTAACCTTTAAACCCATCACTATATTCCATTTTACTATTAATGGAACCTGGCAATATATTAGGCTTCATTTTTGAAGAAGTTTTGGACCACAGAGAGGTTCAACTAATGCAGGGGGGAACACTGGTGTGGGGTGTTATTGATGGGGGGCACATGGTTGGGAGGGAATTCTCCAGGGTATGTATACAGGGTACATAAAAATTTTTGAATATTTTCATAGTGATTACAGTTAAAAATGACAACTGAGGGAGTGCTGAGTTCCTAACCAGGGGAGCTCTATCACATTCTCCAATGGAACAGCAACAATCTTCCAAGTGCAATGGCAAAGACCAATAAAAAGGATGGTCCAAAAATGAGCCCTTGATGCTGATACTATGCTTATGAGCCTGTGCACCTGAAATATGAACTAGGCCTAGAGCAGCAGAGTATCTAAGAGTTACCTCCTGGGAGCCTCCATGTTGCTCAAATGTGGCCACTCTTTAAGCCAAACTCAGCATGTAAATGCATTACCTTCTCCCCAGCATGGGACATGACTCCCAGGGATGAGCCTCCCTGGTGCCAAGGGATTACTACCAAGCACCAGCTGATGATGTAACTAGAAAAAGACCTTGAATAAAAGGGTCAACTCAGACCTGCAGAATATCTCAGCCTACATGTAATATCAGGTGTTAAAAACTGCCTTTTGACCTTGAATAAAAGGGGGAAATGGCAAAGACAAATTAGTTTATATGGCTATGAGTCTCCAAAAAAGAGTTGGGAGGTCATCAGAGGGGTCACACTTATGCATGCCTCATCAGGGTCCCAGAGACAGCCAACGTAGATACAACCCCAGGTACTGGTTCTCCTGAGGGCTACAGAGACCCACTGGTTCTATGGTCATGGCAGATGGCTCTGGAGTTTCGTGCTATGTCAGTTGACCCTCTTTGGAGTTTGTGTTTCTGAGTGTGATGGAGATGGACTCAGATGTGGCCTTTCTACATATGCTTTTTCTGTCACTTTTACTGGACCTGCAGTTGGCACTGGGGTTGATGTATAATCAGGAGACCTGAATCTCTGGACTGTCCATGAGACAGCCAGGCCCTGAGCCTCAGCAGACTTGCAACTGCAACACTCTGGTTTATTGGACTTATCCTGGCCAGCTAACAGGGAGGTGAAGAAAGTCAACCACCACACCAGGGAGCCAAGAGTGCCTGCAACTGCAAGTAGGAGAATTGTATCCAGCATCCATGTGGAATCTAAGCCCCCACTTGATATAGAGGTGGGGTGGACATAACCATCCCAGAGTCCACAGGATGGAGGGATAGAGTATGGATTAGAGTGGACTTGCTGATATTCTACTATGGAACTATTGTGATTAGTAATGAAAGAAATTGTAGCATTGACATGGAGAAAGTTGCCATGGTAGCTGCTGAAAGTAGGGAGAGGGAAGAAGAGATATGATGAGGGAGCATTTTCAGGACTTGGAGTTGTCCTGGGTGGTACTGCAGGAACATATGCTGGACATTGTATGTTCTGCCATGGCACACTGGGTGGACTGGGGGAGAGTGTAAACTACAATGTAAACCATTATCCATGTGGTGTAGCAGTACTCCAAAACGTATTCCCCAAATGCAATGAATGTCCCATGATGATGAAAGAGGTTGTTGATGTGGGAGGAGTGGGGTGAGGGGGTTGGGGGATATACAGGGACCTCTTATATTTTTTGAATGTAACATTTTTTAAAAAAATAAAGAGAGAGAGAGAGAAAAAAAAAAAGCAGGCCGCACTCCAGATCTGGCTCACAGGCTGGGGTTTGCCAACCCCTGATCTAGAACCCACAGTCCAGATGGGTGGTGATAAACCCAACCCTCCTATGCCCATTGCTCCCTTCTCATTTAATTCTCACCTTCAAATTAATTGCTTATTTTTATGCTTTCTGTCTCATTCATGAATATGCAGACAACATGACAAGCCACTAGTAGTCGCATCATGTTAAGATTATATTATATGTCAAGATAATATATGTGGAAACACTTTGGGAAACCTTACAGATGTAATAGTGCACACAGATGCAACCAGATATGACTGTAGTTCATCCATTCACTGCACAGCATGCTTTTAAGAGTCTGTCAGGTGCCAGGCCTGTGTGAGACCATTGCAGTATAAAGACAAATAGATGGTTCCTTCACTGAAGGCACTTTTGGTATAGTATGACAGGCCAGTTAAGCAAACAAGCTAGTGCCATGTAGTACAAGTAATGTAGTTGTGATGTTATAGACTATTCCAGATGTGTTTTCTTTTCCTTAATTTTTCTTCACACAGCTTCTTTTCTCAGCCTCTACAGCCCTTTTGCTATTAAAACTAGTGAGTGTAAGAGCCTGAAGACACTCCACGAAAGGAGAAAATAAAGAAATCGTTGCTCAGATTGTTATTAATAAATCCATAGTGAGATGATAGACTTGAAAGTCAGATTTCAAGCAGAAGAAGAAACTATGAAAGCTTGGCTATTTTTCCCATATCAAGGGCAAATGTGTGGAGGATTAACTATAGTGAAGGAAGGATTAATGTATCGCATGAGGAAATTTCTGCTACAAAGAAAGAGGACAGCCCTTTCAATGCTGAGGAGAAAAGGTGGGAAAGAAGTTCAATTCCCCAATCCCCACCACACTCCTGCCACCTCTCCCCAGAAAACTGAGAGGAATGATGAGTTGTAGCGGTTGCTTAAATAAAAGAGGGGTTGCAGAAAGGAAGGGAAAGAGGGAAAGGAGAGCAGGAGAGGAGGTGGAGGGGGTGACTGTTGGAAAGCTGAAGAGAGGAACCCAGAGGCTCTGTTCTGAATCATGATGTGGTGTGCTGTGCAGGATTGGGGAGATGCTTTTGTGTCCCCCACGAATTTCATCTTAGGCCTGCACCTGAGTCTTATTTCCCCACATTACCTTATCAACATGTCCCCCTCAAACTTTAATTGATGTATATCCCTGGCTTAAGCCGTGGCTGAATTTGCAAAGCTGGGGCTAGGGTAGTTCCTAAGGAGAAGTGAAAATAGTTTGGGAACTGGAACGGACTTCACATTTTGGCAGCAGTCTTGGGACTGAGAGGAAAGGGAAGTGCTTTTCAGTTGGGGTGGAGTGCATGAGTGCTGGATTATAGCACAGACTATATATCTTCTGGTGACTCCCCAGCTGCAGAATCCTGGCTGCAATTAGAAACCTATATGTCTAGTCATTTTATCATTTTTATACATTTAGGAGCTCAAATGTTTGCTCTAGCAGGCTGCAGCTGGGGTGCTGTCAACTCCCAGCTGTTGTTTAGCTGAAGCACTACAACTGAAACTGTGGGCCAATATGACCGGAAACCAATTTGGGGGCTGACTGAGTGAAAAAGTTCAGGATTAGTTAACAATGTTTAGTGATCTTGTTGCTTGCTTTGACTAGGTGAAGCCCACTCATTTAGAAGAAAACCTAGGAGGGGAACCTGAAAGTCGTGTATACACTTTGAGTAACTTTCCACAAAACAGATATGCCCTTCAAACCAGTGTCTCCCAATGATTATTCTAGTCCAACACATGGCATTCCATTAGGAAGGCTTCTGGTTTTCCTACTTTCTAGGAGTTACCAGTTCAGAGATTAACTTGATATTTGGCTTCTTAGAGAAATGATGAACTCAAATTTGACATTTGGAGTAGGGTGGTTGGATGAGTCCTTGGCATTCCAAGAAAAATATTAATCATGCAGTTTTGTCCTTTGCAGATGAGATTGAGGGATTATCTAAGTGCATTAGCTGCTATCTGGCACAGACCTGGGCCTCCTTGCCAACTGAGCCTTCATCTCCCTCTAGATTAAAGCCACATTCTTTTAACAAAACCAGGATGCCTTTTGTTTTTTGTTTGTTTGTTTGTTTTTCAAATATTTAGCTCAGTTCATTACCAAGGGCATCTGGGTTTTTAGGAAGTGTCTCTATGATACTCATGTTCTGCATTGATCCAGCCCAGGATAAATACGTTACTATGAATCCATGACATCACATTACTTATTATTTTCACTATTGTTCTGTGTCTCTTTGCAAGGGAATCAACTGCACTATCAGCACCATAGGGCTGGGACTGTAGCTTCCATGGGGCTGGAAACAGATGGCCTTGGGAGGAAGGAAGCTTTCTTTTTAAGCCAAGGGCTACAACAGGAAAAGAGAAGATTTCAGTTGGACTGAGCTGGTTTCTGGATACAGGTTTTACCTTGCAGCCATCCCCATGTGACATGACCTTTCCATCCTTTCTTTTCTAATTATAGAAAGTCCTTTGGCATCAATTCTAGAAGGTCAGAACAGGAAAGAACTGGCAGGCTCAAGGCCTAGTATGGTAGCTAGAACCACAGAGCACTGGGTGACTACAGAGCCTACCCAAGTCCCTTGAAAGGGATGTGCAGTAACTTTTGAGTTCTATATACTGAAATGAAATCAAGGTAAACATCCATCAGATTGTATAAAAGGGAAAACATGGAAAGCTAGTAGGCAGGGTTGGCATTTGAGACTCAAGTGGGGGACTAGGGCATGAGGTAAAGGTGTTTCCAAAGATAGGCAGGGATCAGTGTGCAGAGGTCCAGGTCAAATGAGACTGCAGAGGCAGGAGGAGGGTAATCTAGAAGGCACACCCCAGTGTCCACAAGCAGAGAGGCTTAAGAAGGGAGGGAGAGCATTTGGATCCTTATAGACACATGGAGTTTCACTGTACTCACCAACAATCTCTCTCAAATGAGACAGAGAAAATAAATTAGAATAAAAATCCTATGAACTCTGAAGAAGGTCCTCTCATCACTATTCTTAAGTTCTATTCCCATAACGACAACTTTAGTACTCTCACTCAGGTAGACAACAGTTGTGGCACACCTGCTCTGGGAAATGCACTGTGCCAGGTACCTGGGTTACAAAGTTGAATGAGAAAGAGTCCGTGCCTTCAGGGATCTCACTAGCTTACCAGTGAGGCAAACATAGGCACGATGATCGTTCTAAGATGTGATGACAATTAGGTTGATGTGGTTAACCAAGCACGAGTAGGGAATAATGTCATTTTTTTCCCTGAAGATGGGATTGGGGGTGGGATGAGTTAGGAAAGACTTTTACAAGAAGAACAACATATATCCTGGGCCTAGGTGGATAGAGAAGAAGAGAAAAAAATAAGGAAAAGGCAAACCAGACAGGAGGAACAGTATAAAGGAAAAGAGCAGTAAAAATCCACAGAATAGACCAGGAATGCTGAATAATAATAGGTGCCTTTTAAGGAGGATTTTTGTTGTGCTAGGCACTGTACTAAGAACCCTGTATATTTTAACCTCATTTATCATTTACCACAAAACTGACAGGCATCTATCATAAAATTGCCACCAAATTAGTACTGAAGTATAGAAAAGGCTAAGCATCTTGACTGAGGTTTGCATGGCTAGTAAATGGAAGAACCCAAATTTGACCCCAAGTATATGTGATGCCAATGGTCAGTCTCTTAGCTGATATGCAACCCTGCTGTCGTCTTAGTTTACTAAAGGCTGCCAATGCAAAATACTAGAAATGGGTTGTTGGCTTTTATCATGGAAATTGATTAGCATAAAATTCTTTAAGTTCCAAGTGAAATTGCCCAAATCAAAGCATTATCAGAGATGCCTTCTCACCAAAGGTCAGCCGCTGGCATATCCTGGACTCCTGCCACATAGAAAGGCAAAATGGTGGGTAGTCCCTGCCTTCTCCTCCAGGCTCACTCTCTCCCTGAGCCCAGCTGTGGGCAAACAGGCACATGGCTCCTTTCTCAGACTTCGGGGACCCCCACCTCATTCTCTGGGCTGCAGGTGATCCTGGAGTCCTCTCTTACATGGCAGGGTAAAATGATGGTTCTCTTTCTTTGTGTGTCTCTGCTTTCAGTCCTCCTTTTATATTAATATAAGACTGCAGCAAGAGTGCTGAGATCTGTTCCAGGTCATGCCCATTGAACAGTCTAATCAAAGGTCCCCCAACTGCAGCCAATCCAATCAAAGTGTTCCACACCCACAGGAGTGAATTAACTCCAAGAACATGATCTTTTCTGGGATTCACAAAGGCTTCAAACTGTCTTCCCCAGGATCTAATGTGTGAGGTTACAAAAAACAAAGTAGGGAAGGAGGAAATGAAGTCAAGGTTGTGAAAAGCTTTGGATGAGATTCTAAAGAATTTAGACCTTTAGGCCTAGTTTTCTCCAGTGCACATCTACAGACTATATCAGAATCACCTGGAATGGGGAGAGGGGTAGTTGTTAGTATGCACAGTCACAGGGTTCTCTTAGCTTGTGGAAATCAGAAGCTATGGGAAGAAGCCTGGGGACATTCATTTGAACAAACAAGTTGGAGCAATCTAAGGGAAAGTTTGAGAAACACTGGTTTAGATCAGCAGTTTCCCAATCTGAGGCTATGCAAAACCTCCTGGGAGTCTTGTTACATAGAGAGTCTGGGGTTCAGATTCTGACTCAGGTCTGGGTTGGGCTGAGGAATATTCACATTAAACCTGTAGATTGATGATGATTGCACACGGGCATAATGCATATCTGTGTTTAGAATATAAATAAAATAACTTTTTGGTGGAAAGTCACAATGGAAAACTACAGGTAAAAAACCCAGTTGGTTGGTAATCTAGTAATAGAATCTAAGCAAGATATGGTGAAACCTTAAATAATGCAAAAGTGAAAAGAAGGAAGGGACATTAAAGAGGCTGCTTTAATTTCCCAAGTCTCTATGACAAATACCACACAATGAGTTGGGCTAACTATGAGAATTTATTGGCTCACAGTTTCAGAGGATAGAAGGCTTGCTATCTCCAGGGGAGGTAACAATCCGGCTGGCTGGCAATCCTTGAGATTCTTGGTTTTCCCATCACATGACAATATCCTCCCCTTTCTCCTCTGGGGCCCTGCTGACTTCCAAATTCTAGCTCCTCCCTGTGGCTTTTTCTGATTATGTCTGAATTTCTTCTGCTTATAAAGGACTCCAGGAATCCCTATGAAAGCCCAGTCTCACTCAATTGAGCCATACCTGATCTAAAATAATATCTTCAAAAGATCCTATGGGTTCATGCCACAGGAATGCAAGTTAAGATTAAGAAC
Source organism: Dasypus novemcinctus (assembly GCF_030445035.2). Lineage (NCBI taxonomy): Eukaryota > Metazoa > Chordata > Mammalia > Cingulata > Dasypodidae > Dasypus > Dasypus novemcinctus. Next base: position 167,978,616 of record NC_080675.1, on the reverse strand, counting down.
ATGTCCAAATTGGGGTAATAATTCAATCTACCACAGAGGCAAAATCACAAAGTCCTGAAAATTAATGAGATATAGAGAGCACTAGATAGGAGTTGAAAATAACTCTAAGGTTTCCAGCTTGGATTCATGGATGTAGGATGATACTGTCAGGAGACAGGACCTCATTCAGTAGTTACCCTGCTCCAGCTGGCATAAGGCATTTTGGAAATGCTGTCTTGTGTTTAACAAATATTTATTATGATCCAGGAACAATACAAGGCCCTGAGAGTACAAAGGTAAATAGCACATGAAGCTATTCCTTGCGGAGTTTGCCATCTGATGGCAGGGAGAGGGCAGGCAGACTGATAAACAAGTAAGATAGATGCATTCAGAGCACACTGGAAGCACAGAAGAGGGAGCAGAGCTGGCCAGGAGGCTCAAGAGGGTGTTTGGGGAGAAGATCTGTCATACTGTTGTGAGCCTTATAAGGTAGAGAAATCTGTTCTCATAGCCTCCAAGTTTAGGATCAGCAGTATTAGATGGATAGGCCCTATGTAGGAGATTCTAGTCCCTGGCATCCTCTGGGGGAAAGCATTATTACAACTGCCTTATGGATATGGTTAAAGAAACAGAAATACATGCATGACATTTAATGTCAGCTGTTTATTATGGAGCTCGATGAAGTGATTTCTATTTCCAAATGCCATGTTATCTCAGAGAGAAAATTGGTTTGGGGAATTTTGAGTTAGAGATGCATGATAGACATCCGGGTTTAGCTGTAAAGAGAGCTGGGTTTATGCATCTTGTACTTATAAAAAAGCTTATGGCTGAAGATAGACTTTAGGGATCATTTGCATAAAAGTCAACTTCAAATAGACAAGTATAGTATTAGTATTTATGTGACAACCTTTGCAGAGTGAGAAGTCAGGAGATCCTAACTTGAGGTCCCATGGACTCTCCATGTTGATTAATGGCCTCCAAAAGATTTATGTACAAGGATGTTTGTGTATGTTCATATTTCTGGGGAGAGAACAGTGATTTCACCAGATCCTCAAAGAAATTAAGGACTACAGATTTTAAACCTGGCCATATAAGGGATAATTTGGAATTTAAACTCAATATGTTTCCTGTCTATACGACCAAATAGACAGTGAAAAATGACACATATGTCAAGTTCTGTATGACAAATAAGTGCCAGATATCAAAGAAAAAAATCTCTGACTTCAGTAGGTTAATACCAAATCATCTGTATCGGTGCCCATCTGATAGAGACAGCCATCCTCATATGGGTTGGTTCTAAATAGGAAATTGCATTTTCATACGTAGAAATAACAAAATTTTAATCCTCTTTGGCAAACCAGTAGAAAGAGGCAAATAAAACACAGCTATATAAGAATGACATAAAAATATAAAGAGAAAATTCCATAAACAACACGATGGAAATTTTAGAGAACATATTGATGTACAGAAAAATTATTCTTTGGATGTAAAATTGATTAAGAAAAATGGGCAAAGGATTTGAATAGACATTTCTCCAAAGGCGATATACAAATGGCCAATAAGAACATGAAACCATGCTCAACATCATTAGCCATTACAGCAATGCAAATCGAAATCACAATGAGATACCATTCACACCTACTAGTATGGCTATTATTTTAAAAATAGAAAATAAGTGTTGGTGAGAATGCAGAGAAATAGGAAGCCTCATGCATTGTTGATAAGAATGTAAAATGGTATAGCGGCTATGGAAACAGTTTGGTGGTTCCTCAGAAAATTAAACAGAATTATCATATTACCTGGGAATTCCCCTTCTAGATATATACCCAAAAAACCTGAAAACAGGGACTCAGACAGATACTTGTACATCAGTGTTCATAGCAGCATTGTTCACAGTAAACAGAGCCAGGGTTTGCACTCGACATTAGAAGTCTAAGAGCCTTCATTTGCTCTTAACCTCATCACTGGGCTGAAAAGACTGGGTCAAAAGCCATCTAGAGCAAAGCAGAAACCACTGAACCATGCAAACAATAATAGAACAAAAGGGAATAGAGCATCCTTTAAACTCTCACTACTCAAAGTATGTTCTATACGATCCCAGCATCAGTATCACCTGTAGTTTGTTACAAATGCAGATTCTAAGGCCCCACATCAAACACTCTGAATCTGAATCTGCACTTTAATGAAATTCTCAGCGAATTTTGTATGAAGTTGGAGGGTACAGCTCTAAACACATCTGAATAAGGAAAATGCATTCATAGTCAATACCAGAGCACAGTGACTTATGACTTTTTATTCTGTACTTATAAAAATTATGCTTATTTTTCATGGATATCAGGAGTCAACAAATAATTCCTGTCAAAGGCCAGCTAATAAATATTTCCAGCTTTGAGGGCCATGGAATCTCTTTTGCAACTGTTCAGCTCCATAGTTTTAGCACAAAAGCAGCCATGGACCGTATCTAAACAATTGGGCTCTGCTGTGTTCCAATGAAACTGTATTTATGGACACCAAAATTTGATTTTATGTACTTTTCACATATCACAAGTTATTATACTTCTTTGGAATTTTTTTTAACCATGTGAAAAGGTAAAACCTGTTCTGAACAAAGGTGTCAGGTCAGATTTGGCCCGTGGACTATACTTTGCCAACCCCTGATACATATTATACTGTATTCAATTTTCTTCTATGATGCAGATTGATTACCTCAAAATTAATTCTTGTTCTCCTTTTATAAAGTAGAGAATTCAATTATCCCTGCAGGTAGTTTTAGAGAACACAGAAGACATAAACCAAGAATTGCAGGCAGATCCCTTTATCCAGAATGGGCAGATACAGACACATTTTCTAATGAACCTGCCCTTGATCTACTCTTTTTTAAAGCAGGCCACTTGATATTTTCATTTTATGATAGAGAGAGGGAAGAATCTTGCTTCTGCCTAGCCTTCTTTGCTGTTGCAAAAACTTTCTTTATCCTAAAGCCCTTCACCAATCCCATAGATCAATCCAAAATTTAAAACTATACAAGAAAATTGGGCAGTACAGAACAGTTCTTAGAAATTGAATGAGGAGAGGGAATGGCTTCAAAGGTGTGCACATGACAGCACTCTTTCTTCCCTGAAGATCCAGTCTCCATGTACTTGCTAATTTATCACCAAAGACCTTAGTCTTCTCTAGTGCTTGCAGATTAGAAGTGTGATTTCCTGGCAGGGGCTCATCATTAAACAGATACACATGCTGAGCAAAGAAAATTCATGGATGGTCCATGTTTGTTTATTTATTTATTTATTTTCATAATGGGATTTACTGAGCAAATGTTCAGCTTGATGTGCTGGAAAGATTTTAAATTTTAGACTCGGACAGACCTGGATCTGAATCTTTCTTCCACCACTTATTAACTATGTAACCCTGACAAATACAACCCTTATAAAGCCAGATACCCTATTCTATAAATGGAGATATTTGCTATTCCTACTTCTGAGGTTTGATGTGTATACATATCAAAGGAGAATACAGTGAGACCCCATACTGAATTCTTAAAATCCTGCTTAACCCTCTTCTAACATCTTTTCATTGCCCTTAAAATAAAGCCAAAACTTCTTCCCATGATCCACGAGCTCCTGCATGAGAGCCCCAGCCTCCCACTCCAACCTTGACTCATGCTTCCTTTTCTTCCGTCTCCTGCAGTGGATGCTGTGCTGCCTGGCTCGGATTTCCTTTCCAGGGATGAGGCGCTCATGCCCCCAGCTGCTGAAACTGTTGGTGGCTAATAGCTCTTAGTTAAGTCCCTCTCCGGAATTGCCTTCAGCAGAAAAGAGATGCCCTGCCCAAGGTCATGCTCCTTCGCAGGGAGGGGTGGGAGATGGGCAACCTACAGGACTTGTCCAGCCTCCTAGTCTTAAGGGCCCTGAAGGGCTATCTCAGCTGCAGAGCTCAACTGAAGCCTCTGTTGCTACCGCCCTACCTCCGGCAAGTACTCCTCCCTCTGCCTAATCTGCTTCCTTACTCCCCCACAGGTATTGGTCCCAAGGGCACTCACCAGTACACTTCCTGCTGACAAATCTCTGCCCCAGAGTCTGTTTACCAGGGAGCCCAACCTAAGGCACCTGCTATTTAGAGGCACTCTTGTCTTCTTCAGTTCTTCAAACATGCCACACTCTTTTTCTACCTCAGGGCCTTTGAACATGCTACTCCATCTGACTGGATTGAATCTTTCCCTTGGCTGCCTCCCTCTCATCCTCCATGTTAGCTCATATGTCTCCATCTGGGAGAGGAGTTATTCTCCATCAGAATCCCTTGCTTCATAACATTTTTATTGTCCATGAGGACTATGTCTGTCTTATTCACCATTTAATCCTCAATGTCTAGCAAAGTGCTGGCATTCAGTAAACATTTGTTGGGTGACTGGATCTAACACATCCTCTAATCACCATAGCAAAACAACGTATCATGAAATGCTAATCTTCAATGTCAATTTTCTAGAAAAATATTTTCTTGTGCTTCTTTTAAGCATGCTGTCATCAGGCCCAATCAAGACTGTGATAGAATTATCAATGTATCAGCATGCACTTTGTTCAAGATGCCTTGACTATGACACTTGGTGGTGTCCACCTTGCCAATTACTTTGCCCTTGGCCTCACCTGTGCTCTGCTCTGCTCTTCACAAGGAATTCTCAAGTTCACAGTTTCCTAACAGCTTTACAAACCATTAGCAAACGGGAACTCACAGCAACAGTTGTTCTAACTCTGGTGGGGGCTGTAGAGACAGGGACAAATTGGAACAATCTAAGAAAACTCTTCAAACTGTTTCAATCACTTCTAGTGATGATTGTCTATCCTCATTCAAATATTTGAAAACGTTTTCAGAATGATTTGATAGAATCCATCTTAGTCAAGTAGCACATCTGTAGGTTTTGGAGGGAAGAGACCTCAAGAGAAGGGAGAAAGGCTTTTGACATTCTTGAGAAATATAAATACGGAATAAGTTGACAGCAGGCTCTCCTGTAAGGCATCTCCTACCCCAATGATAGCGTGTTCCAAGGGTGTGACAATACTCACATTCAAGGGGAAGTGGCCGCATCAAAGAGTGTAATCAGCAAACCGGTTTCTACCTTAACTGGGCACATGCCTCCTTAAGATTTCATTTGGCTCAGGAAAGACATGGCCACAGAGTCAAAACAAGTCTCCCAGATTCATAAATGATTATTTGCAGTTTCAGGTTGAGAGAATATTAAGGTTTATTCATTTTTTCCTTTCTTTCATCTACTGAAAAGTGGCACAGTACATCACTGGACACATGTAACAATAACATCTCTGCAGATGCACAGATGAAAATGAATTGTTGCTTCTTCCCACCTCAGTATTCCTTAGAAGAGCTTCCACTGTGCTCCACACAAAGCCTGTTCCTGCTTCTTCTACTCTCTCAGCTTCCCTCAGCGTTTCTGCCAAAGTATTACAGGTTCTCCAGTACGCACACTTGCTACTTGCTTGAGGGGAAGAAAGTGTGCTTCCTCTCCTGGCAGCTGCTCAAGCCAGATGCTGCACTGGCAGGCTGTGATTGGCTGGCAGATGAAAGAGAATGGCTCTTCCATGGAGAGTCAAGTGGAAATATGTAAACAAGCTCTTTTCAGCACTGAATCAGAAGGTCCTCGTTAACCTCATTGGAAATGTCCTCTAAACTTCCATTGGAAAACAGGGAGAACGTTGTCACAGATCATTCTGCTGAGTACCAACTGCGCCCTCCTTGGCTAAAATAGCAAGTCTTCACTTAGAAAGATCATAACAGTATTCAAGACAAGCAGGGATTCAGTTAAACTGCATCTGCATTGGCAAGCAATAACTGTAGGGATGCAGAAGTTTGTTTATTCTAACAGCTAAATGCCTGTTATCTCGGAAACTGACAAAACTTTTCTGTAATTGCTTTTGGGATGCACTTAAACCATTCCATCTGCGCAAATCCTTCCATTGTGTTTCTTAGCCAATGACAATGGGCCATGATTGAGGCAGAGTAAAGTAGCCACCATTTCCCCATGCTTCCTCCGGCAAGCAGGAAACCAAAGAAATATGTTTTGGTTTGGCTGTTGAAGCTTCTGTTGGTGTGGTTAAGGCCATTCAAAATAAGGTAATTGATAAAAATTCTGATCAATATTGACTTTATATAGACCCAGTGTGGGTGTTCCAGGTGGCAACAGCTGGCACATAAGACAGACACAAAGTAGGAAAAATATGTCATTGATAAAGCAAAACTACTTTCCCCTTTTTTCTGCTACTCGTGTTACAGAGATAAGACAAATCCAAGTGCAGTTCTTGTGCATCACTCTCAATACAAAACACGAAGGGCCCAGTGAGGGTTTTAGTGCAGTGTGTTTTCATTATAGCTACCAAGAGGCACCAGATGAAATAGGAGGGGAAAAGGTAGCTCATTCAGAATAGATTATGGGAAATCATTATTTTTTTAATCCAATGTAGAGTTAATCCTTCTAAGGGATTAGACATTTATTGCACATTGGATTGGCACCTGCAGCAGCACTCCTGGGAATAAAACATGGCAGAGGCCATCAGTCCCCATGACTCAGGGCAGAAGTCAGTAATCATAACAATTAATAACCATTTGCACTCTCTAGCTCCCTTCAGCTGGGACCTCAGAATACTCTACTAACACAAATTCATTAAGCCTCAAACCACACCCGGGCATCCAAGAAGTGCTTGAAGGTTAGCCATGTCATTATTTTATATTCATATTGCATCTTTCCTCTGAGGAACTCAAAAGGATTATAAATATATTACCAAAGTAGGTTAACTCATCACAGTTATAGGTCAGGAATACATCTCTTCTCTCTCCTTAGCACGGGAGTTCCTAAGCTATGAAAGAGGGGTAAGCCTGAAACAAGACAAACTGATTACTGAATGTATCGCTAGCAGCATCTATGCATTACTTTTTCTATTCAATGTTTAACACCTCCAGAAATAAACAGGACCTTCCTTTGTTCCTTCCACCCCTCAGCTGTATTAGATGAGTCATTCAAGTGTAATGAGGACTTATTCTACTTCAGTAAAATTTTGAAGCAGAAAATATCCGTCAGAGATGCTGAATGGGGAATTTGGTAAAGTGGACAAAGAACAAGATGACCATTGAAGTTCCATCTTGCACTAAATTGGCGGTTTAAGAGAACCTGAAAAGACAATGTGCAAAAGAGGTCCCTCTGCTGGACATTCATTGTATATGTCAACCAAGCCCAAAATGACCTGGGCTCAGAGAGACAACAGTTAATAGGAGAACCCAGAAAATCCTACTCCCCACAGACCACATATTCAGTGTAGGCAGTGGAGAGAGAGTGGGCTCTGCAAGCAAACAATGTGAGTTTTATTCCAAGACTTACAATTTACAAACTGTGTGATATTGGACAAGGCACATGACCTTACAAATCTTTGCCCTTCTTATCCATAAAATGTGGTTTAAAATACCTATCAGATAGGATTGTTAAGAGTATTCAATAAAAGGATAGGAAAGAATCTAGCACATAATAGTTCCTCAATAAATCATGGTTAAATTATTGTCACAAAACCATCAAAAAGTCTTCTAAGTATGTCAAAACCAAGGTCTATTTGACCTTCAAATACTGTGTTCAAGTTCCACTAACATTGAAAATATTTCACTCCCTTTTCTTCCTCTTACTTTTTCATAATACTACTTCCTTCTGGACTGGTAACTCCTACCCTGTTGACAACAATCACTAGCTTCTAATGGCAAGACAGAAAGCGAGGAACACCCAGGTAGGACTTTTACCACTAGAATAAGCTTTACAGTTCTTAGTTTGATAGTCAAAGACCTTCACATCCTGCCTAGGCTTCATTCAGACTACACTGCTCACCATTGCCTAAGTATTCCTAGCCTTTCCTACCTTATGGCCTCTGTTCATACTGTTCCTATGGCCTCCTAATTTCCATCTTTCAAAATCCTACCTAAGCTCAAAGAACCATCTCAATGCAAAATCTTCCAAGAAAATATTACCTTATCTCCCTCTTTCCTTGAGTCTGCATGAAAGTGCATGTTACATTTCCCCTCTCTTTGGAATAGATAGATAGATACAGAGATTTAAAGATATTGATATAGGAATAAAGACATAGACAGACACAGATGGACATAGACATAGACATAGACAAAGACATGTATGAATGGGTTTTATCCCTCTGCAATACTGGGTGCTCTTTAGAAGGACCACATCACATTCATCTTTGACACAGTGGAGTCTCATGCTCATAATAGGTGCTTGATGCAGGTTTGTGTAATAGAATTTCACTGATTCATTTTTGGCACAGGTTCTCTTGATAAGATTTCTAACCACAAATTATCCATTAGCATGGTGAAACTGACCACAAACCTGAACATGACATTAGCACTTAAAGGGCAAACAAACTTGAATGTTGGCAACTTATGTCCTTCCTTATAAACTTTAGAACAGTCACAGACATTCTCCCATACTTCTTGTAAACGTGCAAGTTGGGACAATTTTCCAAAGGACAATTTGGCACAATTTACCAAAAGTGGGAAAAATGTCAAAATGCTTGACCCAACAATTCCATTACAGAAAATAACCCTGAGGTGATAAGAATCAATGGTATGGGCAAGGTTGGTAAGAAAGGTGTTCATAGCACTATTGTTTTTAAGGGTGAAAAACTGGGAGCCACTTAAGTCCAGCAATAGCATAGTGGTCAAATAAATTATTTTTCATCCCTTTGACAAAATATGTGATATATAGTCATTAAAAATATGTCAGAAGAATATTTTTGATACAAGGGAAAGAAAGAGATTACCACACAGTATATACCACATGATCATTAAAAAATAAAGAAGCAAGGAAGCAAAACATCCATATTATTTACATGAAGAAAATGAGCATTTATATGCCAAAATATTAATAGTGGTTAGTGCACGGAAATGAAACTACAGGTAATTTGTGTTTCCTTGTGATTTCCTTTTTTTACTTTAATATTTATTTATTGAAAATCAAAATTGTTAGATGGATGGACAGATTTATAGATGACTGATAGATATAGAGATATTAATATATAGACAATAGATGATGGTGATGATGATGATGATGATGATCATAGAGTGAGAACTTCTACCAGGCTTTGGATACTTAGAACCTCTCTATGAAGAAGGTCTCCTCATTCTTCTCTAATGCCTTTCAGACTGGATCAGCGACCCCTGCTCTAGACTCTTAGAACACACTCCCAGGGCATGATTCTATATTTGAGCATATAAGAAATTTGGGTGCCACCAAAATGCTACACAATCAGAAAACAATATTCTGTAGAAAGTGCTTTGCAAAGTCATTACAATGACCTTTTAAAGTAATATTTCATGGGGAAACACTCAGCGTTAAAGTAGGATATGCTATTCAAATTCTGTTTAAAGTACATCTATTTATAATATGAGTGGAAGGAAAGGTATTAAAACGTTGTGGTCATTCCTTGGAACTGAGATAATAGGTTATTTTTGGTTTTATTATTTTTTTACCTTACTTTATTTTCAAAATATTCTCCAATTAGCAGGAATATTTATAATTAAATAAAAGAAAATTTAGCAAGCACATACTGAAATAGCTGGTCTCTTTTCATTAAATTTAGATTTGTTTTAATATTAGGAAATGAGTCTATTTATCACAATGCCTACCATAGTGCCTACAGCACATAAGGAAGTCAGTATGTATTTATTAAATAAATTATTGAGTACTTGAGAGAATGAATAAATGAATGAATCTATCAATTGACCAACCAATCAGATATCAAAGAGGGAATCTTTGCCTAAGGTCATATAAGCTAATAAATAATAAGAGAGCCTATACTTTTCAGTCACCAAGCCCTTGACCTTTGCCGCCCTGCCTTCCTGATTTAAATCCTCTAGTCACTCATGAAACAGTCTCCAGTTTTCTCTATTTTCTACTCTAGCTCATACCTTCCTTTGAAATTAAACATCAACAAAATGACTTGAGGAGTGCATGGTTGGGGCAAAACTGACAAAGAGCAGCCACCACTGCTGTATACCTCTGTTCCTTGCAGAGTATTATAAATATGATTTTAAAATATCAATGGCAATACACCCTGCCTTCCCCACTTCATTTAGCCAAATTAGATTCAAGCCAGGGAGACAAAAAAGTCTGCTCCTGTTCATTCTCAAGCTTGGTAATTCATCTCTCCTAATTCCTCCACGCCCCCCTCACATCTATTCTGTACAACACTCTTTTAATACCATGACTGCTGAATTATTAGCTAAGGAATTTACAAACCCTGCTCATTATTCCTTGATGATGAAGAGGAATGACATAAAAATGAACACTGCAGTTTTGAAGAAATAAGCACAGGAGTCATATTAATGAGGATTTCAGCCAATTCAGACCTGATCAGAGTAGATGTTGCTCTTAAAGGACCAGCAAAAGCTAATAATGAGAATACTCAAGACTCAACCCAATGCTTGAAATGATTCTTTCCTCAGAAGACACACACACACAAAAATCTGCTGTATGCTGTCGATGACTGACACTTTCAAGCCCCTCTGTGGGGAGCATGACTTGTCCCTGGGATTTACCTGAACCCTAGAGAGAAAGTGAAGTGCCTACAGGGCAAATTTCTACAGTGGAAATCTGGGAAACGTACACTTTTAACATAATTCTAGGGGTACTCCATAATTTGAGCTTCAGTATGCCAAATTTGTGTGCAGGGTTTTCAGATTTCCATTTTCAAATCAGGGTTTCTAGATTTCTGAAAGTTAGGCCTTGCAAGGTTTGAATGAAAATCTAATTTAAGACCTTGCAGAAAAAGTGGCCTATTCTCTAAATGCCTTATGTAAAGTCTTTCCATTGGCAGGTAAAGAAATTCACACACAAAGCTCTTGTCCAAGGCCTCAGGAATTATTCAAGTATTTGTCGGTAAAGAATTCCCTTCTCTCTCCATATACTTATGATATACTTGTGTGTCTAGCAGTAGAAATAACATGATTTGAGGCCACATGTCTACCTCTACAGTTTACAGACTATGGTGTTAGAGCAATACTGGATAAAAGAAATAAAGGCAGTGAAACTGTTCCGTAAAATATTGCAATTGTGGATATATTATGCATTTGTTGAAACCCACAGAACTGTACTACAAAATCGTAAACTTCAATGTGAACTATGAACTTCAGCTAACAATAACCTATTAATATTTGGTCATCAACTGTAATAACAAATGCACCTCACCAGAAGCCTTGTATGCATTGATGGCTAATGCTGCTAAAAACCCCACCATTTAATGAACGCTTAGAGCCAGACACAGCACTTCAGGCAATGGATGATCATCGCAATTAATTTTCACAACAACAAAAGTGGCTCAAAAAGGCCATCTACTAAGAAAATAGTTGGATTTGAAACCAGATCTGTCTGACTTCTAAGTGGATTGTCTCAACTCCTACTTTTGAAATAGATACTGGCAGGTAAAGGTACCATTTTTTATTGCTCAACTGGTAGAGTGACTTTGAGTTTATAAATAATTGGTAAAGGAAAGGAATAGCAGGAAGCAAAGACTTTGCATGGACTGAGTTGGGAAGGTCAGAGTGGTAAGACGTCAAACAATAGATGCTGCAGCAGGTTGATCCTTAGGAGTCCACTGCAACCATGAGTGTATGAGAAATAAGCAAACAGAGTGAGGAACTCACCCAAAATGTAGCCATGGGAATTTCAGCAATAAGGAGAGATGAAAATTCTTGCAAGGGAAAGAGAAAGAAAAAATGAGATACTAAAGAGGAAAGTAAGGCATTGAAAAGGAATGTTGATAAATGCAAATACATTTGGGGGGTTGTTTTATATATGCTATATATTTTTATGTGTTTTATACAGACATATACACATAAACAAGAATTATTATGCAGTATAAATATTAAGTTGGAAAATCATGGCACTTATATATGTATTTTAAATAGTGTTTTCAATATTTATATATTGATGTGACTTGTGAAATCTTAAATTAAAAATCTGTGAGGATTGATTAGATCTTAAAAGCAAATCTGCATGATATGTGTGCTCTAGGGCAACAAGTGCTGTGTAAATACCAGATAGTGTAACATCATCTTCACAGATGGGGTTTGGGGAAGCAGGGTGGCTAGGCATTAAAGTGGTTTATTGCAAATTCATCTCCCCTAAAAAGAGAGTTTGGATGAGCAATATATGCTACATTCAAAAATTGTTCAAAGGGAGGATGCAGAGAAATAGGAACATTCATCCATTGCTGGTGACAATGTCAAATGGTGTGGCTGCTGTGGATGCCAGTTTGGGGATGACACAGAAAACTAAGTATAGAATTACCATATGACCTAGGAATCCCACTTCTTGGTATACACTCCCAAAAACTGAAAACAGAGTCTCTAACAGATATTTGCACACCAAGGTTTATACAGCATTTTTCACAATTGCCAAAAGCAGCAAGCAGCAACCCAATTGTCCATCAATGGGTGAATGGATAAATAAAATGTGGTATATACATACAGTGGAATAATATTCAGCAGTAAGAAGGAATGAAATCCTGATACATGCAAAAACATGGGTGAAACTTTGAAAACATCATATTGAGTGAAATAAGCCTGACACAAAAGGACAAATATTGTTTGATCACACTGATTTGAAACAATTAGAATAAGCAAACTCACAGAGTCACAATCTAGGATATAGGTTACCTAGAGACAGGGTAGGGATAGAGAGTGACAAGTCAAGGCTTAAAATGTATAGTATGCCTATCGAATGGTAGACAGGTTTTGGTAATGAGTGGTGGTGATGGTAGCACAGCATTGTGAATGGAATGAACAACATTGAAATACATATCTGAAAGTGATTAAAGGGAAAATACTAGATTGTATGTAAGGTAACAGAATAAGTTTTTTTTTAATCCATAGAACTGTACTACACAGTGAACCCTAATCTAAATATGGACTTTAATTAACAGTAGAATTATTAAAATGTGCTATCATCAATTGTAAGCAAGGTGTTGTTGGTAGGAGTCTTGTATTTATTCATGATTGTTCTGTGAACCCCTAAGTTCTCTAGACTTCGTAGAGCTGTGGTGCTCAACCCTGGGGGCACATTAGAGGAACTTGGGGCCATTAAATACCATGATGCCCTAGCCACACCCCAGACCAATTATATCAGAATCTCCCTGAGTGATTTATAAAACTCCCCAGGGGATCCCAGCCAAGGTTGAGAACCACTAACCCAGGTGGAGTAACTTGTTTAGCATAGTTATTCAAAAACAAACAAGAAAATAAGATTATAATTATATCATCCTTTCACCTCTTGGGCTGGAAATGGTTTTGTTTGGGCAATAAATTGACAAAATCTCTTACATGGGTCAAATTTGACAGAAACCAAATGCAAGGTTAATAGCAGAAATTAGCCAGTTGACTGTACTCCGAAAGGTAGGAAGGTGGGCAGGAAAGAATTCTAGTGGATCCTAGGAGCCCACTGAAGTTAGTACTGAGGTCAAGAGCTAGGGATAAAAGACCCAAGAAATCAGAGACAATCAAAAGTTCAATGATTCTGCCAGCCCACATCTTTGTCTCAGACAAAGGATCTCCAACTTACCTGATATAAGGATCTCCTGGGGTATTTGTTAAAAATGCTAATTCCCAAGTACCATCTCTGACCCTACCCAACACTCTCTTTCAGGGGAGACACCTGGGAAGCTGTATGTTTAACAAACACTCATTTAATTTTAATGACAAGATTTGTTCCTTGATGTCTGAACAGCTACAACTGACATCCAACACCAGGAGATAAACTGTACCCTATTTCTCAATCTATGTGGTCTGGCCCTGACATAAAAATGGCCCAACTTTTGAGTCCTTTCTTATGTCTTCTGCAGAAAAAGGAAGATTTTACCATCAATCTATGATTAAGCCCTAATCTTAAATTATTTCCTCATTTTGAAATTCTTTTGGGTTTCCATAGCAAGTCATGTGGCACTGTAACTGTGTAAGCTCATTACAATATAAGAATTGTTTCTTAGGGAGGCAAGTAATTATCTAATAGAATCAAGGCTTAAATGGGAAGAACATTTCATAGGATTTCAAATTTTTTTCCTTAAATTGTTCTTCTTACCCCATCTATGGATGGAAATGAGAATTAGAGATTTTTTTTTCTGTGTTTGATATAAGCATACAGAGCACAGATGTCATGGCCATGTGATTTGTAAGCAAGCTGAAATTGTGGGAAGTAACAACAGTGTCTTAACCTAGATCTTAAGGACAACTGAACACTGGCCATTGATAGTGGCCTTCTGGTTTTGTTTTGTTTTCATATAGTGAGTGCATGCTTACCTGGTCAAAATGAAATGAGATCAAGGACTTAAATAGACATTTCTCCAAAGGAGATATACAAATGGTCAATAAGCACATGAAAAGATGCTTAACATCATTAGTCATTAGAGAAATACAAATCAAAACCACAATGTGACTTCATAAACACTAGGATGGCTGTTATTTAAAAAGAAAGGGAAAAAAAATGTAAAAAGGGAAAATAAGTGTTATGCGGATATGGAAAAACTGGAACTTCCATATATTGTTAGTGAGAATACAAAACTGTTTAGCAGTTCCTCAGAAAGTTGAACATAGAAGTACCATAAAAACCCAGCAATTCCACTTCTAGATATATACCTAAAAATTGAAAGCAGAGACTCAAACATATTTGTATACTAATGTTCATAAGCATTATTCAAAATAGCCAAAAGGTGCTAGCAACCCAAATGTCCCTTATCAGATTAACAGATAAACAAAGTGTGGTAAATACATACAATAGAGTATCATTCAGCTATAAAATGGAATGAATTTCTGATACATGAATGAACCTTAAAGATAGTATGTTCAGTGGAATAAACCAGACACAAAAGGACAAATATTGTATGATTCCACCTACAAGAAATATGTAAAATATGTAAATACATAAAGACAGAAAGTAGATTACAGGTTACCAGGGGAAGGCAGGGCTGGGACAATAGGAAGTGGGGAGTTATCACTTAATGGATACAGAATTTCTCCTGGGGTGATGAGAAAGTTTTGATAATGGATGGTGGCAACAGTAGCACAACACTGTGCATGCAACTGATACCATTGAATTGTACACTTGAAAGGGGTAAAATGAGAAATTGTGTGTTGTATATGTTACCAACAAAAAATGTTTTTAAAAAAATGAAATGGCACTAGAGGAAAACTGGACATAACAGAAGAAGAGTAACCTTCTTCATCTTAACAAATTGGCAGCAAGCTCCATAAATGTGATCATTTGCTGGAAAGAAGAATACAACTGTTCTCCTTGATGTATGCTCTAATAGAGAGAGTTTGTCACACTCACAGGATTACTGTATATACACAATTACATGCCAACACAAGCGAATACGCACTAGAGAGAAATGGAAAATTTCAATTTTCTAGGGTCAAACTATAATTTGTAAGCAAGCAGTAGCTCATATATACTGAGGGTATGTATGAGACTTTACTAAGCCTCAAGGCAAAAGGTGAGACTAGGCCTAAACCAGTTAGTGATTAACTAATCATGTAATATATACTTAATCCAGAGAAGCTTTGACTGAGGAGTGTGCTAGATGGAACCCTGAAATGTCTATTTGCCTCAACTGCAAATTGGCTGCAATTTCTTATCCATTTTCTTAACAACCTCATTTTCCTCATAATACCTAACAGCTTATGAAAGCTTTATCTAAGCCTAACATTTTTCTCCATCATCCCACAGCCTAGGATAATCAACCTGCAAGAGGCGCTTAGTGCTGGTGTGTCCTCAATAGAGTTATATAACCTCTCTCCACCTTAATAGCCTCATCTCTCAAATGGGACAATAAGAGTATTGCTCACAGTACAGTATCAATAGAATTATAAATGAGAAAATCAATGCAAAATGGATCGTTTGATGCTTGGCATGTAAATTCAAGTTATTATAATATAACACAAGGAAGAATATCACTTAATATTTCCTATAATAATTAAAATTAAATATTATTACTTTTACTCTGTAGACTGTTTCTAGATGTTTCAATTTCATAAAGAAATTTGTCTTCCAAATGTTGGGGAAAACTGGCCTGATTTCTGTATTCTTCTGGTTGTTACCAATCATACTAATAGACTTCATTTAGGTCAGGCTTTTTAAAAATTTTTTTTATGACAGTTTGTAGGTTTACAGAAAAATCATTCAGAGAATTCTCATGTACTGCTCCCCCCCAGATACATTAGTGTGGTACATTTGTTGCAACTGAGGAAAGAATATTATTATTGTACTATTAACTATAGTCTCCAGTTTACATTAGGGTTCATGTTGGTGTTGTATATTCCTATGTTGTTGTTTTTAACTTTAATTCTAGTAGCATATCTACAACTCAAAATTCCCCCATTTTAACCACATTCGAATATATATTTCAGTGCTGTTAATGACATTCACACTGTTGTGCTACCATCACCAGCATCCACTACCAAAACTTTCCATCACCCCAAACAGAAACTCTGTACCAATTGAGCATTAACTCCCCATTCTCCCTTCCTGCTCAGGCCCTTGGTAGCCTGAATTCTTGTTTCTGATTCCACAAACTGGCTTATTCTAATTATTTTAAAGACATCATGCTGAGTGACATAAACCTGCCACAAAGGCGCAAATATGAAATGGGCCAGACTTTGGGGACATTTAACTCCATTTCTAAAGTGGCTGTTTAAGGGGGGCAATCTATTGGCCGTCCAACAAGGAGAGCAGGAAAATATTTGCTTCTCATTTCACCCTTACTCCCAGCCTTTTATTCCACCTGTGGTACCTTTACATGGGACCACTCTTTTGATAGAGAGCACTGAAGGTTGAAAGAGGCTGAGGACTCCGCAGGGAAGAATTTGCGCGCTCACCCATCTCACACCACAGAAGTCTCAGAGGAATTAGGAGAACTCCTGGCTACAGCAGGTGGTTCGAACACTGTCCTTTATCTGGGGGCAGACTATGAATCTTAATTTCAAACATTTTGAAAGTGGATAATTTATATAATCCCCAGACACCCTCTAAAATGACAAACCTGCATAATCCTGCCTAATATGACTATTAGGAACGTATCCTGGTAGTGATCCCATACACCCTCTAATCTGGTTTGGTTTCAAAATTAATTGGTCTTAAATCTTCCTATAAAATATGAAATTTGAAGCATAATAGGGGCACTTTTCCCTAGAACTAAGACACTCTAATGATACTTTCCTGCCTCTAGAATTCTCCTGAAGGAATTAAGACTTTATAATGACCTCTTTTATGTTCAATATTCCCCAGTTCTCAATGGCCCTCTCCAGAAAAGAAGAGAAGATTTGAGCTGTTAGAATTGTCCCCAGCAGGGTCTTAAGTAAGTAGGCTGCCACACACCTGTTGAGTGACCCTCCTCTTCACCTGGCAGGGTGAAATCACTTAGAATGTCATCTTCAGCCCAGTTACAAATAAAAAACCCTCTGTGAGTGCCCGCAAGAAACTGAATAGACCAAATGGCCATGACAGGTTCCGCCTTTGAAGAGGGAGTTATTTTCATAATGGGAAACAGTTAAAAATAAATAGACCAAGTAATTGATACAGAGATAGAGAGATATAGAAGGCAACTGAGAGGGTGACACCATGGGGTAGAAACCCAAGTAGTGAGAGTGGGGGTGGACCCACATCCTGGGGAGGACTAATGCCATCCAATAGAGGGAACTGTATCCCTCGAGAGAAAGGGTGGCTCCCAGGGCATTGGGGCAGTTGAGCAAGTTAGGCCCTGAACACTATTCCATCTATCTCTGGAAGTGGCTCCTCAGGAAACGGAGGTTGGCTATCACTGAGGGCACCAAGGTGGAAGGGAAAATGGACGTTAAATGTGTGGAACCAAAGTAAATGGGGGGTAAGAGAGGAGTTTCTTGAGAGTACACAAAGATGGATATAAAACATGTAATATTACACCATAACATATAGGAGATGACAGACTGATAATGTAAACCATAATGTAAAACATAGGATAACTAAAAATGTAAAGAACTGTGTATCCTAAAGTATGCACCATAATGTAAGCACAGATGTCACCTTGTTAGAAAGCTAATGTCTCAGACTCTGTACATCACTTTAAGTAAATATGATATGAATAGGGCGTAAGAGTATCACTGTGGAAGGGAAAAGGTTTTCTGGTGGATGTGTGGGAGTGCTGTATATTATATATATACATTGCTGTGGTCTAGGACTCCTGTGAAGAAAAGCTGAATAATTAGGGGGGGGGGGAAGAAAAAATAGGATGTGGAATTTTTTCAAGTCAACATTCTTTATCTAAGTTCTTTATCTAACTTTATCCAAGTTCTTTATCTATCCTTTAAACTCATCGCTATATGCCATTCCCTAGTAAGGGATCATGACATTATATTGGGCTTCAAATTTCAGGGAGTTCTGGATCACAGAGTGTTTCAACAATGGCAATGGAGGGATACTGGTATGGGATACCAATGACAGGTGATATATGACTGACAGGGAGCTGTACAGAACATATGTCCAGGGTGCATGGTAATGTTTGGATATACTCATAGTGGCAACAATTAAAAACCACAGTAGGGGGGGTACTGGGTTCCTGGCCAGTGGTGCTCTGTCGTGGTCCCTAGGGGAGCAGCGACAGTCTCCCAGGTACAGTGGTGGGGACTGGGAGGGAGTGAGGGTTCAACAGTGAGCCCCAGATGCTAATGACTATGCTTGTGAGCTGATAAACCCAAAATAAGAACAAGGCCTAGAGCAACTTTGTGCCTGGGAATTTCCTTCTGTCAGCCTTCATGTTACTCAAATGTGGCCAGTCTCGAAGCCAAACTCAGCATGTAAATGCAATGCCTTCCCCCCAGCGCGGGACATGACACCCGGGGATGAGCCTCCCTGGCAACGAGGGACCACTATCAACTACCAACTGATGATGCAACTGGAAAATGACCTTATACGGAAGGTTCAATGCGGATCAGCAGAATATCCATGTCTACATAAAATACCATGACTTTAAAATGCTGTTTGACCTAAAGTAAGGGGGAAATGGAAAGGAGAAATGAGTTTATATGGCTACGAGTTTCTAAAAAAGAGTCTGGAGGCTGGCAGAAGGTTTGCCCTCATGCACAACTGAGCAGAGTCAGAGAGACAGATAAAGCAGATACAACCCCCAGATATTGGTTCCTTTGAGGGCTAAAGAGACCCATGGGAGTTATGGTCATGGCCGATGGGGTTAACTACCAGGGCAGATGGCCCCTCTTTGGAAATGGTGTTTATGTGTGATGAATCTGGACTCAGATGGGATCTCCCTTCATAAGACTTTCATGCTAATGTGCTGGAGGTGCAGTTAATGTTGGGGTTTAAGATATATTTAGGGGATTTGAATCTCTGGACTGACAATGTGATAGCCAGATCCTGAGCCTCAACAGACTCCAGCACCTACAATCTGATTTATTGGACTTACCACACTCAGCTAAGATGGAGTTGAAGAAGGACAACCACCACACCATGGAGCCTAGAGTGATTACAACTGAAAGTGGGAGGATCGCATCCAGCATCCATGTGGAATCTGAGCCTCCTCTTGACATAGAGGTGCAATGGACACAACCAATCCAATGTCCACATAGAAGAGGTGGCATTGGATTGGGAAAAGTGGACATAATGGACAAAGGGTATGGGGAAAGGCAGGAAGAGATGAGAGGTGGAGGCGTCTTCGGGACATGGAGCTGCCCTGGATGGTGCTTCAGAGGTAATCACCGGACATTGTAAATCCTCACAGGGCCCACTTGATGGAATAGAGGAGAGTATGGGCCATGATGTGAACCAATGTATATGAGGTGCAGAGGTGCCCAAAGATGTACTTACCAAATCCAATGGATGTGTCATGATGATGGGAACGAGTGTTGTTGGGGGGGGGGAGAGGGGGGGTGGGGGGGTGGGGTTGAATGGGACCTCACATATATATTTTTAATGTAATATTATTACAAAGTCAATAAAAAATAAAAAAATTAAAAAAAAAAAAAAAAGAATTGGACTTAGTGATATTCTACTATAAAACTATTGTGACTAGTGATAGAAGAAATTGTAGCATTGATGTAGAGAAAGTGGCCACAGTAGTTGCTGAGGGCAGGGAGAGGGAAGAAGAGATGTGATGTGGGGGTATTTTTTGGGACTTTGAGTTGTCCTAAATGATATTGCAGGGTCAGATGCTGGACGTTATATATCCTGCCATAACCCACTGAATGTACTGGGAGACAGTGTGGTGCAGCAGTGCTCCAAACTGTGTTCACCCAGTGCAATGAGTGTGCCATAATGATGGGGGGGGGGGGGTTGTTGGCATGGGAGGAGTGGCTTGGGGGGTAGGGGGTGTAAGGGAATCTCTTATGTTTTTTTAATGTAACTTTTTTGTGATGTAGGTATCTTCAAAAAAATACAATTTATAAGAATGATGGTGGTGGGGGTGGGGAGTAGGTTATATGGGAACCTCTTATGCTTTTTTAATGTAATATTCTGTGTGATCTATTAACTTTAATAAAAACAAATATGTGAATAAAGTTCTACTCACAGTAAATAAATAAATAAATAAGTAAATAAGTAAGTAAATAAATAAGTAAATAAATAAAAGGTTCTAGATAACTTAAAAAAAAAAAAAAAAAAAGAAGGCAACTGAGAAAATGTTCAATAAAGCATTTTCAGATGCAAAAACATGAATATTCACCTCAACCTTTACAACCTGATCCCAAAAGTTTGTTTTTCAGGCATACAACTGAACAGAAGCCAAAGATAAAAAGCAAGAGAAAGCTCAATGAAGGTAAGTGACAATTATTAAATAAGAATATAATATAGGACTCTATGAAAATGTTAGCTCTTCAGAAAGTTCTTTCTTGACCACCCTATCTACAACACTACCTCTGTACCCATTGTTTTCTACCCCTTTCCTCTAATTTTTCTTCATAGCACTAAGTTCTTAAAATTCAACTACATATTTATTTTACAAATACTTTTGTTCTGTCTCCTTCATCAGAATATAAGCTCCATGAGGGCAAAGACTTTGTCAGTCTCACTCATAGTTGTAAGCCCACTGCTCTGAACAGAGCTCAATAAGTATTCATTGAATTAACAAATGAATATGACTGATGCTTAGAATTTATGTAAATAACATTAAGGTAGTGGGAGCTAGGGCTCCTTAGAGAATGGAGCAGAGGTCTAAAGAGATGTACAGTGAAGGACCATATGTAGATTTAACAAAAATACGTATTTGAGAGACACTTTTTAACAATTTAAATAGTGTAAACAGTTCTACCTGCTTTTTCATTCAGTGAGTATATTTACTATATATTTTAAATAGTTGTATCCATAACGCATTTATATGCATATATTACAAAGTCAAAGACACAGAACTATGTATACCACACTTACTAGAAAAGGTTAAGATCTTTTAAAGGAGCTGACTTAAAACCTAGCTCCTTGTAAGATGGGGTTCTACTCTAGATGACAGAATGCTGGAGTGGAACAATTGAGGTCAAGATGGAGCCCACAGGAACCAGGGAAAAGAAATATTTTAAAGTGTTTCCTTTAGGCAAAAAGGTTAGCAAAGTGGAAAGGGCCTGCACTGTCCTATGAGGCATGGAGTAGATGGAGATAGGGAGAACCTGCAAGTCTTAAGTGTACATAGGACATTTAAGTTAAGGTGAGCTTCTGGAAACTAGAAATTGAACAGAATATCTTTGATAGGTCTACTAGTACACAAAACCTTGATGTAAAATTCTACTGAGGTTAACAAGGTCAAGGGCACTGTAGGGAACTGAAGAAAGGGATGGCATGTACCTTTGGGGTGGGATGCCCTGGAATAGCACATATAGGGTAAAGAGGATCAGGATTCCCCAAGGCACCAAGGAACACAAGGCAATCATGGCTTAAATCCAGGTGAAAATTGTTAACAGATTTCCAAAAAATGGAATTGGGGAATTTTATGGGCAGATACTTTTGCTTTCTTTTGCATGAATTGCTATTATAATTTTTTAAAAAAATGAATCCCAGCAAACTAGCAGTAAATGAGACTTGCCAACATGGTTTCCTAGAAGAACTCAGTGATGGTACAAGCAATAATTGCAAGATCTTGGAGTCTTAGGTTCTAGGGGACATCAGGAATAGGAACAGGGATTGGTTTGAACCTATAGGGAAGTCATTGTCACAAATCAGGGACAGGGAAGTAAATATGCATGTACCTCTTCCCTGCCTCCCCCTGTAAAATGTTAATATCATCAAGAGAATATTTTCTTGGGTACTTTTTTTTAAAGATTTATGTATTTATTTTATTCCCCCTCTTCCCCCTCCCCCCACCCTGCTGTTTTGTGTTGTCTGTGTCCATTCACTGTGTGATCTTCTGTATCTATTTCTTTTTTTGGTCTTCTCTTCTTATTTTTTCTCCTCTAGGATTCACCAGAATTCAATCCTGGGGACCTCTGACGTGGAGAGAGTTTCCCTGTTAGCTATGCCACCTCAGTTCCTGGTCTCTGCTGCGATTAATACTCATTTCTACCTCTACCACCACAAAAAAAATTAATAACAAGATGTAGAAAAATCTTCCTCTCTTTTAGAATGTAAATACACAAACCATCAATACTTCCTTATAGTTGTTCTTTAACAATAATTTCTTAATGATATTTAATTATCAGCCAGCAGTTCTCTAAACTTATTAGCAGCCTAAGCAAACTTATAGAATAAACCCATCTAACCCAAACTTTAGAGATTCATAAAAGGATAAAGTGTTTCAATTATAAACAAGAAAATTTAGAGCCAGTCCAGACTTGAAAGTGAACCCCTCTAAAAGGTTCTTCCTATTGAGAAAGATACTATCAAGACCCAACCTTTGGGGAAACGGACTTGGCCCAGTGGTTAGGGCGTCCATCAAACCTCCTTGACCCGTGTGGAGCTGGCCCATGCGCAGCGCTGATGCGCGCAAGGAGTGCCCCCCCACTCAGGGGTGTCCCCCGCGTAGGGGAGCCCCACGCGCTAGGAGTGCACCCGTAAGGAGAGCCGCCCAGCGCGAAAGAAAAGTGCAGCCTGCCGAGGAATGGCGCCGCGCACACTTCCCGTGCTGCTGATGACAACAGAAGCGGACAAAGAAACAAGACGCAACAAATAGACACAGAGAACAGACAACCACGGGAGGGGGGGGAATTAAAATAAATAAATAAATCTTTAAAAAAAAAAAAAGACTCAACCTTTGGGTTCTATAACACATGTTGCAGAGTCTTTGTACTGAAGCCATAAAAAACCATCATGAAGCCCAGAAGGCAGAATCCCAAAGCATATTCATGCCATAGAAAACAGCCTGATTCCAGTCTCTCAAGATGAATTTTTAAATCACTATTGGAAATACTTCACATGACTTCAACCCAGGAAAAGATAAAAAAGGGAAAAATAACTTCTCAATAACATGAGGATCCCAAAAACAGTTTTTAATTCAACCAAGAAGAGATAATAAAACATTATAGATTAGGGAAAGAGGTACAGTGTTTGTAATAACAGAGATGGGAATACAATTTTCAGAGTTTTCATTACAAAAACACATGTCATTACCTAAGATGGAGTTTTCTAGTCCAGGATCTTCAAGGTCATCATAGGCCCTTTAATGAATGCCACTCTGTGTTTCTATTTTATGATCATCAGACAGACCATCAACTTTGTGAATAAAAACCTCGAAATTCATGTCTGGGTTAGCTTTATAGGTTTTAGAAACAGTAATGTGAAGTCTTTTAGAGCCTCCATGTAGTCACCCTGTGCATAAGTGACATATATCAATGCACTTGTTCCCCTGAAGATCATCTCCTAGTCAAAGCTTGGATCAAAAAAGTCCATTTGGAAAAACCAGCAAGATGGCAGCGGAGTAAGGTGCTCCTAGAGTCAACTCCTGCTGCAGGGCAGTTAGTAAACACCCAGAGCTCTCTGGAGCTAGCTGAAGCACCTGTTTGGGGTCTCCAGGAGGCCAGAAGAGCATCCTGCAATGTCCTTCAAGGAATGGAAGGAGAAGACCGGTCATCTGCTGAGAAGACTCATAAGTAGAGTGCTCCATAACCCAGAGGCTGGTGCCCCCCTCCACTGGAGGCACAAGCCACTTCAGGAGCTGTTCTGCAACTGAAATTAAAAGCTCTACTTCTCATACACAGGGGAGGAAGAGACAGTTGGGTACCAACTCCAGCTGTTTAAGAGTAAATTCAGTGGGCTAAAGTATAATCCTGAGAAGAGCTAAAGTTTGAGCCTGTTCTAGTCAGAAAGAGGCTGGGAGCCACCATCTTAGCTCCGTGCCTGGCATGAGGGGAAGTGGGACAGACTGAAAATCCCAGGGCTGCTGGGGACTGGCTTCTTCCCAACCAGGTCAGATTGCAGCTCTAGCTTAGACCTCAGTGCCACCTCCAGCAGGGAGGGAGCTGCCGGGACTGCACCAGCCTCTTAGGAAAATTACCAGCCAAGCCGTGGAGGCCAGTGATTATCCTCCTAGGGCAACTGCAGTCATCTTAGATCTGCACTGCAGAGATTGCTGCCCACACCTGCAGCTCCGTCCCCGCCCCAAGCAGGGGAGAAAGGGGTGTGAAGCTTCATCAGTCTCTCTGGGAAACTATAGTCTAGGCCTGCACAACTTGGATTATTCCACATAGCTGTGACTCTGTCCTACCCCTGGCAAAGAAGAAAGTTGGGAGAAGCTTCATTAGTCCCTGGTGTAATGAGGGCAGCTTGAGCCTCCACAGCTTATAGCACCAATTACAACCTTGGCTACTACTGAACAACCAGCAAGGGAGAAAGGGCAGGAAGCCTTAAACTAAAGAGAAAAACTGAACCTAGAATAAATAGTCTAGTAATTCAGATGCCAAGACACCAACAAAAAATTACAATCCACATGAAGAAACAGAAAGTTATGGCTCAGTTAAAGGAAGAAGATAAGCCTCCAGATGACATAAAGGAGATGAGACAACTAATTATAGATGTTCAAACAAATCTCCTTAATAAATTCAATGAGATGGCTAAAGAGATTAAGGATATTAAGAAGACATTGAATGAACACAAAGAAGAATTTGAAAGTATAAATAGAAAAATAACATCTTATGGGAATGAAAGGTACAATAAATGAAAATTTAAAACATTGGAATCATATAATAGCAGATTTGAGGAGGCAGAAGAAAGGATTGGTGAGCTTGAAGAAATGGCCTCTGAAAGTGAACATACAAAGCAACAGATGAAGAAAACAATGGAAAGAATTGAACAAAGTCTCAGGGAAATAAATGACAGCAAAAGGTGTGCAAACATACATGTCATGGGTGTCCCAGAAGGAGAAGAGAAGGGGAAAGGGACAGAAGGAATATTTGAAGAAATAATGGTAGAAAATTTCCCAACCCTATTGAAGGACGTAGATATCCATGTCCAAGAAACACAATGTACTCCCATCTGAAAAAATACAAATAGACCAACTCCAAGATGCATATTAATCAGAATATCAAATGCCAAAGACAAAGAGAATTCTGAGAACAGCAAAAGAAAATCAATGCATAACATACAAGGGATACCCAAAAAGATTAGGTGCTGATTTCTCACCAGAAACCATGGAGGCAAGAAGACAATGGACTGCTATATTTAAGATAGGACAAGAGAAAAACTTCCAGCCAAGAATCTTATATCATGCAAGACTGTCTTTCAAAAATGAGGGCAAGATTAGAATATTCACAGATAAACAGAAACTGAGAGAATTTCTAAGTAAGAGACCAGATTTTCAGGAAATACTAAAGGGTGTGCCTGAAAAGCCTGAAAAGAAAAGACAGGAGAAATAGGCCTGGAAGAGAGTCTAAAAATGAAGATTATATCAATAAAAGTAACTAAAAGTGTCAAAAGAGAGTAGTGAAAATAAGATATGACAGATAAAACTCAAATAGTCAGGAATAAACTTAACCAATGATGCAAAACACTTGTATTCAGAAAACTGCAACTCAATGTTAAAAGAAATCAAAAAAGGCCTAAATAGCTGGAAGAACATTCCATGGTCATAGACTGGAAGACTAAATACCATTAAGATGTCATTTCTACTCAAATTGATATACAGATTCGATACAATCCTGATAAAAATTCCACCAACATTTAAAAAAAATTGAAAATACCAATTGAAAATACCAAAATTCCAAAATTTATTTGGAAGGGTAAGGGGTCCTGAATATCCAGAAATATCATAAAGAGGAAAAGCAAACCCTCATATCCAGACTTTAAATCATATTACCTAGCTATAGTAGTAAAAACAGCATGGTACTGACATAAAGACAGACATATAGACCAATGGAACCAAATTTATGGTTCAGAAACAGACCCTCACATGTATGGTCAAGTGGTTTTTGACTAGTCAGTCAAACCCACACATCTCAGGCAGAACAGTCCTTTCAACAAATGGTGCTGAAAGAATTGGATATCCACAGCCAAAAGAAGGGAAGAGGACCCCTATCTCACACCTTATCCAAAAATTAACTCAAAATGGATCAAAAACCTAAAACTAAAATAAAGAACCATAAAACTTCTAGAGAAATTGTAGGAAAATATCTTCAAGACTTGGTGGTAGGTGGTGGATTCTTAAAGGAGATAAAAGGAGGACTGAGTTGGACTACTGATGTTTAATGTATGTAGAAGTTTTAATTAGCTTTAAAAGTATGGAAATGTATAGAATGAATGGTAACACATAGTGAGTAACAGCTGGTTTATAAATGGGGATGTGGCTGAAAATGGTAGTCTAGGTATATAAATGCCAATTGACAGAATGCTAGAGAATAATCTAAGAACTGAATAGCACAGTAAACCAAGAGGTGAATGAGAATTGTGGTTGATGTTACAGATGCAAGAGTGTCCTTTGAGAGCTAGAACAAATGTACATCACTACTGCAGGGGGTTGGGTATGTGAAGATACATGGGAAAAATACAGTTATTGTGACATATGGACTTTGGTTAGCAGTAATAATATAATATCCTGGCATCTATGCAAAAGATGTACTGCACTGATAACAAGGCAGAATGGAAAACTGT
This sequence comes from Dasypus novemcinctus, assembly GCF_030445035.2. NCBI lineage: Eukaryota > Metazoa > Chordata > Mammalia > Cingulata > Dasypodidae > Dasypus > Dasypus novemcinctus. The sequence continues at coordinate 167,951,552 of NC_080675.1, read as the reverse complement.
GAGCCAAATATACACTATGGACATGGTAACAATCAGATGACTTTATCTTATCTGCAGCAAATGTTCAAGCACAGTGTGGTGTGTTGATGGAGTGGTATTTTTTGTGAATTCTGCACACGTACATGATAAGTATACAAATTCTGTCATAAAAAATATATTCAAAAAATAATAATAATAATAGGGTAGGTATATAATAATAATAATAATAATAATAGGGAAAACACACCAAATGTAAGATATGGACTATGATTAATATTAAGATTTTGGCAATATTCTTTCATAATTTGTAACAAACGTTTCATGACAATACAATGTGTTGGTGGAGGGTTGATGTATGGGACCCCTGTATTATGTTATTCATATTTGCTTTGTAAGTTCACAACTTTTACTACACACTTAATTGTTTATGTGTGTTCATATATAAATGATATAAAGATAATAATAATAGGATTGGTTGGGGAAAAACTACTTTGGTTAGTGGTAATATTTTGACAATGCTCTTTAATCATTAGTTTAAAAGGTTTAACAACAATGTAAGCTACTGGTGGTAGGGTGAGTTATGAGAGTCCTGTATGATGTTACATATGTTTGTTTTGTAAGTTCACAACAATTATTACACACTTATTGTTTATGTATGAGCGATATACTTCAATAAATTAATTTTTTTTAAAGTCCACTTGACCAGGAAAATCCTATATCTGGAAATTCAGACAGGAGCTATTGGAAATGTCATCTTTATAAATCTTGTTGTTACTTTCCAAAAAGAGGATATCATTGGGTGACATTTTATGAAATATCACCTTCTGGGTGGAGGATTGCTGCCGTGATGGAGCCCCATGAGCAAGATCCGCAGCTCAGAGCTGTCCATGCACTCGGGTCCACAGCCTCTGCTGTCCCCTGCCTCAACCCCGCCGCCCACAGCTGACACTTCCTCCTCCTCCTCCTCCATGCCATAGACAGGCAATCCTTTTTCAAGACTTTCACATGTTGGCCAAACCACCTCAGTCAACACACTGATAAAGATTATAATGTCCAAATAGAAACATTATAAATATGTCCTATTTTATTTTTTTAAATCCATAAAACTGATATTTATTAAAAATGCAACACTTCTTAAACCGAAGAATCAAAGCTGTCATGGACAATATTAAATTTTATTTGCTCTAGAAGCATGCTTAATCACAGTTTCCTCACTGAAACTGACCAGACCTCCTATGAACTTATTCTCATCCCAGAATCTTATTCCAAATATAAAACCCACCCTGCAGACATCCATGCCAATCTGCAGAAAAAAGCATTCAGACACACTGTGGGGTTCTCCTCTCACCACTTTCCTGGTCAGAGTTTCTTCTCATCTGCTCTCAAAGGCATCAACTTGCTTTGCCCAACACTGCGCTAGCTCTAAAGAAGAATACTAAGGAACTTCTAGGCATGAGCCCTTTAACCATTGCTTTGAAGAGTAAAATTTTGTAAAACTCCATCTAGATTTGGCCAGCACATTTTCAACAGAAGGAAAAAAATTAGTATACATGGAATATGCAGGATAGCTTTCAGGATGAGTTAGTCCTTTGTGTTTTTTTTTTTTTTGTGTGTGTGTGTGTGTGTTTTTCTCAGTTTAAAACATAATCCAAATTATGCAATGTGAATTACTAATGTTAAGGTTAACAACAATAACAGTCAAATGATGCCATTTCTATTTGTTTGTTTGTTGTTTTAATCTAGAGCAGCAGTTTCTTATCCTGAATGAAGAGAGTCAAATTTTTACCTGGCACACAGAAAACTGTGCATAAATGGTCATCTTAATGTGATTAATGTGAGCAACCAGTGATAATGATAGTGAGGTGAGGGTGTCACTGGATGAACATCACTTGTCAGATATATTGCAAGCAAAAATGCTGAGAACTATTGCTCTGGAGGTGTATGGATGGATGGATGGATGGATGGATGGACACGTACGTGGGTGGATGGATGGGTGGATGAATGGGTGGATGGGTAGGTGGATGGATGGACACGTACATGGGTGGATGGATGGGTGGATCAATGAGTGGATGAATGGATGGGTGGATGGGTAGATCAGAGAGCACAGAGTAATAGTTATGAGAGATTTTGAGTACAGATTGTCTTGATTCAATTCCTGGCTCTTCCATTTACTGCCTTTGTGACTCTGGGAAAACCATATAATCTCCATGAGATTCAGTTTCCTCACCTATATAATGTAGAGATAGTAGTGGTGGTAGTGGTGGTGATGATGATGAAAATGATACCTACCTCACAAAATTTTTATGGAATAAAAGGATTATCTATTATATACAACACTTAAAAGAATGTGCAACACAATGTAAGCACGCCAAATTCCACATGAAACCATATTCCTTATTTCTTGTGCTTCTACAAAGCTCTAGAATTTATGAATACTGTTCACATACTTTAAATTATTTGATCTTCAAATAGGTATGTGATTTATATATTATCATAACACTATGACATAAGAGCAACTAATTGGGAAGCAGTATACCTTGTATTAAGTTAAATTTTAATTTAGTGGAAATACCAAATACTAGAGACTTGATCTTAAAACCTAGGTTTGCAAATTATTAGCTCTGAGATTTTAGAAAAGTCGTTTAACCTCTCTAACCTCAGTTTCCATATTTATAAAATGGTGATAAAATAATGATGCTTTTAAGATACATTTGTTATAAGGCTTATTCTGTTTTTTGATAAATATTTATGGTGGATCTCCTATGCACCATGAAATGGAATAAAGTGTGACATATGGCAAGCATTTCAAGCAATCAATAAATATTCACCATTTTCAGTGTCTTTATTATTACTTGCAATTTCTGAGATCTCCAAGGAGAAACTAGCAGATCCATGGCCAGAATTCAGAGTTTGCTTTTTCTAATAATCTTAGCAAGTTTTCTAAAGGTTTCCTGTTGGGTTAATGGTAAGTAGAGTTTTAGAGAACCAAGGGTTGGTTTTGGACAGAAGGCTTGGCAAGTGAAGGATTTGTGTGGGAACAGAGACATTAAACATAAGTGCACCTTGTTTTAATTGTTTTGTTTTTATTTTAAATCAGCATTTTTGAGATCAAATTCATATACAATAAAATGCACCCATTTGAAGGATACAATTTGGTGTGTTTTGACAAATGTATACATCCATGTGATCAACACCACACTCAGGATACAGAAATTTTTCATCTCAAAAATTTCCCCTTGCCCCTCTGCAGATATTAATCTCACTCCTGTCCCCAGACAACCACCAATCCACTTTTTTTTTCACTTTAGATTCATTTTGCCTTTTCAAGAATTTCCGAAAATAGAATCATACTGTAGGTACTCTTTTTTTCTGTATGGCTTTTGCTAATCAGAATGTTTTTGAGATGCATCCATGTTGTAGCACATAACAGTATTTTGGTATATTTTGTTGCTGAAGATGTCCCATTGTATGGATAAACCATAATTTGTTTATCCATTCACCTGTTGATGAGCATTTAGGCTATTTCCATTTAAAATTATGAATAACACTGCTATGAACTGTCGTGTGGACATGTTTTCTTCCTCTCCAGAAATATGTAGTACTGGGATTGCTGAGTCATGTGACAAGTCTATGTTTATATTTAAATAAGCTGCAACAGTGTTTTCCCAAGGGGCAGTTCTCGATTCCACTCCCACCATGAGTATAGGCTCATACTTGCTACATTCACATCCTTGGGTTCACTTTTAACAGGCAGAATTGCTAGTGACAAGGTTGAAGGAACATCCATGTGGACAGCACAGGGCTCTCAGAAGCCATCACTGTCTTTGACCTGTGTGGCGTCATAGGAGACTTTTCCAAGGATTTCCCACAGACTCAAAATCACAAAAATCTTTCAGGCTGAATGAGGAAAGTGAGAAAAAGACAAAAAGATGGATTGAGGGATACTAAGGGAAACAAAAATTATTGCAAAATTTTTTTAAAAAGCAAGTTGCATCTATCAACCATCAAGGTGGACCTGAGGTTAAAAGAGAAGCGTCATAAACATTAAAGAATTATTTTAACGTTCTATTCATAAAACAAGTAAGATTTTGTTTTTAAATAACAGACGGAAATATTTTCTCAGTAGATTAGAGTGGGATTTTTGTTTCTAATTTTACCAGATTTTCCAGGACTTGGCCATGGCTGCTGAGGCCTCTTCATTAGCTTGCCACTAAGAATGTAAATACTAAAATCAGTTATTTTAGGGTTAAGCACTGGAAAAGGTGCTAATAAAATAAATTGACCAGCTTCCTACGGATGAAAAAACTCTTAAAACCTGATGGCTTTTCGCAGGTAACTGTAGCAGTAAATTCGGGCAATCCTGGGTAAATAAATGTCAGGAGGCTTTCTGGTATAAAATGCTTCTATCACGCTACCAAAATATTATTAAGAGGGGTATGTGATTGCTGTAGGGAGAAGTGTTCAGACTCTCTCCTCTCTTCTTCCAATCCTTCTTCACAGAGCGAAGCCAGACATGATGTATTTTGTATTATTAATACCATTGTGCCTGTATTGAATTTGAAGATTCAGGAACATGCATCTATATTTAATTTAGGTGTCTGTCTGTTTATGTGGGAGAGGAGAATATGGATAGCTGGTGGGAATAGCTACTCACATTCTATAATAATGCTCAGCCATTTTATAAGCTTTTCACTCCTTCACATTCTTCCATTTCTTTAGCACACATTCATTCATTTAACAACTATCAAGTACCTACTATGTGCTAGGAACTGTTCCAGAAACTGGAGATATAGCAGTGAAAAGATAAATTCCCTGCTCTCTTGGATCTCCCACAGAGAAGGGAGACACACAATAAACACACCATTGAATATATATTATGTCAGATGGTGCTACGTGCTGTAGAAACAATTAAGAAGGATAAGGCCGAGAGGATGTGCTGTGCAGGATGGCATGTCAGGCTATCCAACAGTCAGGGAAAGTCTCTCTAATGAGGTGGCCTTTGAGCAGAGAGGTGTGAGCAGATTAAGCTGTGTAGACCTCAAGAGCAAGAACTTTGCAGGCAGACGGAACAGACAGAGTGAAGGAAATGAGTCTGGAACATGGTCAGAAAGAGCAAGGAGGGCAGTGTGAGGGTGGGTCAGGGAGAGAGTGTGGAGATGAGGTCAGAGAGGCTGCTGGGATCACAACTTATAGAATACTGTGTGTGTTTTTGCTAAGAACTTTAGCATTTACTGTGCCTGAGTGTCAATGCCTCCTTGTGTCAGACATTCCTCTAGGCACTAGGAAGCGATGTGATGGTGAGCAAGGCAGGTGAGGTTCCTGCTATCCCTGATCTTCTACCTTGACTAGACAAGTTCAGGATAAAGGAGGTAAAGCCTGGAAAGTCCTGTCATGCCATGGAGAAGAGCAAATGGACATTTACTGTACAGTGCCAAAAGAGAATGCACTGTACATTATGGGATTACAAATAAGAGGATTCTCTCACCCACCAGGAGGAATCAGGGAAGGTTTCTCTGAGGCCAGAGTACAGACCATACTAGTCAGTCAAGGACAGGGATGATAGAGGGACATTCTAGGATGGGACAGCTTGCAGAGGCACAAAGATGTGGTCATATCGTTATCCTAGAGACACGCATGGGAGTTTTAACAGCACGATGTGCATATAAGATGGAGGTGGAGGGGAGGGGAGAATGTCAGGAATGATAGATGACTCCAGAGATTATGCTCAGATAACTCCTAAACTTTATTTATATTTTTTAGGAGGTACCAGGACCTCGTACTTAGGAAGCAGGGGCTCAACCACCTGAGCTACATCCACTTGCCAACAAGAGTTGGTTTTTTCGTTTGTTTGTTTTCAGGAGGTACTGGGGCTTGAACCCAGGACCTCATATATGGGAATTAGGCGCCAAACCACTTGAACTACATCTGCTCCCCTTAAGATTTCTAATGAGCCCAAGCGGTGTGCTCAGGTATTTTCTCTGAATAGGATAGGACTCCTCCACACATCTGAAGAGACCATCTTTAAGATATGAGAACCAACTAGTTTAGCAGCTAGTTCAAGCAGAGGTTTCTACTTGAACTCATAATCACGAATGTTGATAAGAGTCAGATTTAGATCTTGTAGGGCCTTGAATGCCAGGTAGAGGAGTTTCAACTTCATCCAGTGAGGATTAGAGATCTCTGAAGATTTTAAAACATGGTAAATTTGCTTTTTTAATTGCTAATTTATTTATTTTTAATTGTCTTTTTTTTAAAGATACATAGATCACAAAAAATGTTACATTAAAAAATATAAGAGGTTCCCATATACCCCATACTCTACCCCCCCACACACTCCTCCCACATCAACAACCTCTTTCATCATTGTGGCATATAAATTGCATTTGGTGAATACATTTTTGAGCACAGGGATACTGTTGGGTGGGCTTTGCAGACTTGAGGGGGGATAGGATTGGGAGGATGGGTCAGATGGTCCATGGAACTGGGGGAGGGTTTGGGAGAGCAGGTGAACACAGGAGATTTTCTGGTATGTGGTTGAAACTATAATGCTGAGAAAACTCTTTAGAAAATATAATAAGGAAGGGCTACTTGTTTAAGGTGCATGGCTAAATTTGCTTTTTACAGAGTTTAGTTTTACAAACCCATGCAAGCCATTAGGAAACTATTGTCTATATTAGAACAGTGGTCAAAGACAGGAGAAAATGGGAGACATACAAGCCAATAAGAAGGTAATCCCTGGTAGGTGATGTAAGATAAAGAGGTGGTATGAATTACTTTTGCCTTTCCACCACCCATTTTTCCTTTTAGAAGCAGGGTCTGGATTTTCCTTCGAAGCAATTACCTCTACCCCATACTGAGCTCTCTTAGTACAACTCTCAAGATCCCAAGCTCCCCACTCCCTCCCGCCCCGGGTCAAAGCTTAGATATAGGAACCACATCTATGACCAGGGATTAACTAATTGCAGATTCAGAAACCTAATAAGGCAGTTCTCTGAGAGATTCTGATAAAGGGGAAGCCTAACACAATTTCAATTCAAGTCTATTTTGAACACCCATTATGGACTTACAAGGATGACAGAGTGCTTATCCTCAAAGTCTGAAGATAACTGAGGCCTTTCTCTCCCTGGCCCTCATTGCTGTCTTTTCTCTTCTAATCTTGCCTCACTAAGCAGTAATAGATACAACAAGTAACAAAGGCAGAGTGACACCAACAAAGTGCTGAGAAAGTCATGCATTCCAAAAGTTTGGTGGGAAGGAAAGAAAGCCTCTGACCAGTGAAGTTATGACAGAAACACAATCTCAAGGCATATTTATGACAAAAATATAATCTCAAGGCATGTAAAAATGATTAAATAATGAGTCTTTACATGCAACAATCAAGAATTAATTATTCATGTGAGTATGCCTGTGCATACATGTACATATCCATTAATGAACATGTTCAAGGAAATGATTAAACCATATCCTAGAAGATCCTATTTTCTGATAGGACTCAGGGAAAGCAATACCAATTTGAATCTATGAATACCTGTTTTATTAGGAGGATTATATAATAAGGATAGCTATTGTTTAATCAGTGAATAATAAAGATAAATTATTATAGCTATTATTTAAAAAGTATATTCCATGCACTAATCCACATGCAGTATCTCTTTTAACCATTACCATAAACATGCAGTATGGGTGTCAACTCCATTATATACATGACACTCAAAGAGGTGAAATGATGTTCCCAAAGGCACCATAAATATGTAACTTTTCAAACCAGGGGTCTCTAACCCAAAATCTATGATTTGCACCCAATTCTCAAATAACAATAACAAAATAGGTTAGGTTTTGGATAAGTAAGGAGTCACTTCCAATATGAATTAATGTACTGTGGGTTTAGATTAGGAGAGAGAAAACATTTCTGTGGCCCCAAACATTTCATTCCAGAACAAACAGCAAATCCAATTCAACTTTTCAAAGACCCACCTCCTTAACTTCATGATCTGTATCAGTGACTGTGCATCAGAATCACCCAGGGAGCTTTATAGAAATACACATGCCCCAATTCTAATGCAACAGGTTTAAGGTAGGAATTTACAAAAAGGAAGGAAAAAATATGGAATACAATTCTCCCCTGGGAGAGTCTCATGGAACGTCAAGGCTGAGCAGAATCAAATCCTTCAAGAAAGGGGTCTGATGTATCATGGGAGGTGGTAGAACCAAATGACTATCACATCACAATCCATTTGTCTAGACCCGTAGAGACAGAATTTCCATCTCAGGCTGAGGTTCATGGAGTCAGAGGTGCCTTGGGGATTAATAAGAAATACTCATTAGCTGTTTGAGTATTGAATAAGTTCACTTGGAGGACCACAGGGAAGTGAATAGACAATGCATTCAAGGGCAGCCTTAAATGCCACCATCTCAGTGTTGATTTTTTAGAATAGGCCAATGAAAGAGTGGGGAGGAGCTTTTTCAGTTTAGTGTTCTGCATAAAGACCCATGGCTGTTCGTGACCACAGTAGCAAACCAATGTTTAGTTGTTCTGTGTGTTGGGAATGGGCAGCCCCATGCCCAGACATGCCAGGCAGCAATCCTGGAATCTCTCTTATGGAACACCAGAAGGCTGCATGAACTGGATGCCCAAAAGGGTCAGGCTGCCTAATCTCATTGGCGCTTCTCAATCTTCTCCAGTCTTCCTAGACATCTTATACAGAGCTCCGCACCAAGCAGTGGGCTACACAAGTTATGTGCCATTCATTATTTAAGTCTTGCAACAAAGCTGTATAAATGGTAAATATATTCTATGTATTAATAGAGGAAGAAACTGAGTCACTTGTCCAAGGAGACAGTAAATAAATGCAGGGCAGGGATTCAATCTCAAGTGTTTCTAGTTCCATAATACAGACTTCACCAATGCGGAATATGTTTCTCAAGGCCAGACTCTACAGCTGAACATCTCAAGCCTCTTCAAAGATAGCCAGTATGAGTCTTCTTGGATTTTTCTTTATCTATATCTGTCCTCAATTCTTTCTTTCTTTGGATGAAAATGTATCTTTGATCCTTCACAGATATAAACATGGGGTTTTCAGTGTAGTGCTTGTCTCTTGGTACCTTAGTTATCACTACGGTTGTAATGTTTTGCTTTATTACTACTTCTTCTTTGGCTAAGCCACCTCTCTTTATATTCTGAATTCCATTCACTCTTTTCACCCCATGTATTATTCAGTCAAAGGGGTGCTGATGCAAAATACCACAAATTGGTTGGTTTTTATAAAGGATATTTATTTGGGGTAGGAGCTTACAGATACCAGGCCATAAAGCGTAAGTTACTTCCCTCACCAAAGTCTATTTAGAGCAAGATGGCTGCTGATATCTGCAAGGGTTCAGGCTTCCTGAGTTCTTACATTCCTGGGGCTTCCTTTTCTCTGGGTTCAAGTTTCCTTTCTTCTTGGGGCTTGCTTCTCCTTCCTCTGTAAGCTTACTTCCGGGGACTCCAGCTTAAGTCTTCAGCATCAAACTCCAAGATCAAAACTCCAACATCAAAAATCTCCGCATCAAAAGCTCCAACTCTGTTCTTTGCCATGCCTTTTATCTGTGAGTCCCCACCCACCCAGGGGTGGGGACTCAACACCCTAATGACATGGCCCAATTAAAGCCCTAATCAGGCCCAGGTACAGATCAGATTACAAACATAATCCAATATCTATTTTTGGAATTCATATTCTATCAAACTGCTATACCCCAGAAATTTAACTATTCGTTGCCTCTGATCCTCATTGCTTTTATCACTATGCTCTCTGTATTAGCCTTTATAATCATTCTCTCTAGCTTCAACTTCTCTTTGATATACCACACCCTTATTCCCATATATCTTCCAGAATCATCACCACACAAATATCTTGGCAGCCAATTAAATTCAAAATTATTTGAAATTCAAAGTACTATATAGCTCTAAAATCTAAAAATCCTCCTAAGTTTACTTTTTCTTTTAAGTTAAATTTTAATTTTGAGTTAAGTTCCCCAGTTCTTTAGGTTAATATTTTAAAAATCACTCTGGCTCCTCCTCTCACTTTACAGTCCACATCTCATCAAACACTAAATGCTACAATGTCTAGCTGGCTTTGGGCCCCTACCTTCCAATCTGATTGGCCCATAGTTAATCAAAACTGAAGAAATATCAGACCAGATACTTGACGGATCTTCCTTTTTTCTTATTCATTTTCCTCTAATACACCATAGATACAATTACCACATTAATATTCCTAGAGAGGTCCAGGATATCCCTCCACTGTTAAAAATCCACACAGTTGTTCCTTAACAGCCAAAGAGTGGATTACATGTTTAAATTCATTTATTTCATATGAGTAATTCATTTAGACTCCTCTTTGTAGCAGTCACCTACCCATGGCTTTGCCCTCACTGTGTCAGCTTGCTATGATTCATGAAGGTAATCTCATCCTTATCTTCTCTTTGGTAAAAGGAGTTACCAAAGAGTAGTACAAGAAGTGAAGCAGGAATTCTTTTTAATAAATGATGATGTCTGAATGGCTCTTGGAAGACAAGAGAAAGAAATTCAAATGCTACCTTCTCTATATAGCTTTGATCTCTCTGGCCAACAGTGAGTTCTTCCTCCTTTGATCTCATTTTATGTTTATTGATTGTACTTCTCTTTTGATACTTTTATATTGTCTTATATTATTAGCTCTTTTTAATGGCATATTGTCCTCTTCTCCACCCAGTAAGATACCTGAGAATAAGAACTGGTGTGCACTATTCTTGAAATTCCACTCTGAGCCATAACAGGTACTCAACAAGTATTTTTGCAATCAAGTTTATGGTTAATGCTAATTTGAGATTCTCTGCCTATTTGGAAGGAGATTTAGTGCAGAGTTACCTAAATTGTGCTATTTGTATCAAATGGAACTCTGTTAGTTTCAAGTGATATAAAACCCAATTCATATATTGACTTAACCAATTTGCCTGATGTTACTGAAATATCTAGACAGATTTCAAGTTAGACAAGCCTGATCAAGAAGCCCAATCAATTCATCAAGGTTACAGTTTCTCTCTATCTCTCCATTCTGCTTTCTGCTTTCCAGAGTGTCAGCTTTATTCTCCATTTGCATAGAGTCTCCAACAGCTCAAAGTTCTCCCTGGCTGAAGCAAACAAAATGTCTACTGCAATTCCAGAGCTCACATCTTCATTCAGAGACTTCAGAGGAAAAGAGTCTTTTACAGTAGCTCCATGGCCCCCACTTCTGCCACATTACTTGCTCTTTCCCAAAGCACAGCTATGGCTTCTTGAGGAGTTCCCAAGCATCAGCTGACTAAGGAAGAGAAAACTTCACGGTTTACAGATGGTTCTACATGATATACAGGTATCACCCAAAAGTGGATAGTTGCAGCACTACAACCTCTTTCTGGGACATACCTGAAGGATAGTGGTAAAGGTTAATCCTCCCAGTGGGCGGAACTTCTAGCAATAAAAATGGTTGTTGGTTTCGCTTGGAAGGAGAAATGGTCAGAGGTACATACATACATATTGTTTCATGGTCTGTGAATAATGGTCAGGAACTTGAGAAAAACATGATCGGAAAATTAGTGACAAAAAGGTTTGGGGGAGAGGTATATGGATAAACCTTTCTAGATGGACAAAAAAATATGATATTTCTGCTTCATGTAAATGCTCACCAGAGAGTGATTTCAGCAGAGGAAGATTTTAATGATCAAGTGGATAAGATGACCTTTTCTGTGGATACCAATTGGTTTCTTTCCCCAGCCACTCTTATCATTATCTGATGGGCTCATGAACAAAACAGTCATGGTGGTAAGGATGGAGGTTATATATGCATGAGCTCAGCAACATACTTTCATTATCAAGGCCAACCTGGCTAGAGTCACTCCTGAGTGCTTAATCTGCTAGCAACAGAAACAAATGCTGAGCCCCCAATACAGCACCAACTCCCCAAGGTGATCAGCCTCCTACCTAATCACTAGGTTGATTACACTGGAACACTTCCATCATGGAAGGGGCAGCATTTTGTTCTAACTGGAATAGATACATACTCTATATATAGATTTATCTTCCCACATGCAATGCTTCTATCAAATCTACCATCTGTGGACTTACAGAATATCATATCTACCATTATGTTATTCCACACAGCATTGCCTCTGATCAAAGAATCCACTTCACAGCAAATAAAGGGGATGAATTGGCACATGCTCATGGAATTCATTGGCCTTATCATGTTCCAAATTTCTTTAAGCAGCTAAATTGGTAGAATGGTGGATGGCCTTTTGAAGACTCAGTTATGGCACCAACTGGGTAAGGACTGGGACAGTGTTCTCCAGGAAGCAGTATATGCTCTACATCAGTGTCCAGTCTATAGTGCTCTTTCTCCCATAGCCACAGGAATCAAGGGGTGGAAATGGGAGTGGTACCATTCACTATTACTCATAATGAACCACTAGGAAAATATTTACTTCCAATCCCCACAGCCTCAATAATCCCTGCTGAGATACAGTTCTTAACTCCAAAAGGAGGAATGTACCCACTAGGAGCAGTAAAAATGATTCCATTGAGCTGGAAATTAAGACGGTCACTTGGTCATTTGGAGGTCATCATGCCTCTGAATCAGTAGAAAAAGAAGGGAATTACTCTTCTGTCTGGGAAGATTGATCCTGATTACCAAGGGAAAATAATACTGCTACTACAAATGGAAATAAAGAAATTTTGCCTGGAATACAGGAGATCCCTTAGGGTATCTCTTAGTACTACCACGCCCTATGATCAAAGTCAATGGAAAAGTTAAACAACCCAAACCAGTCAGGACTACTAATGGCCAAGACCCTTCAGGAATGTAGGCTTGGGTCTTCCTACCAGGAAAAGAACTAAAACCAGTGGAGGTACTTGCTGAGGGTGAAAGGAATATGAAATGGGGAGTGAAAGAAGGTAGATCTAAATACAAGTTACATCCACATGACCAGGTGCAGAAATGAGGACTATAATGATCCTGAGTATTTCTTCCTTGTTTTGTATGAATGTGTTTACACATATACACAAAACAAATATCATTGTTTTCTTTCCTGTCTTAACATCTTATATAACATAAATTGTATTAAGTTTATGGAATAGTACTTAAGTCACAAGATATCAAGTTTAAGAGTGAATATTACCCAGGGACTTGTGTTCTCTTCTGGGGAAAGAGTTAGTACATTTAAGGTTGAATTATGTTAGGCAGAAGTATGACTTTACTGGTTTTGATTTAGAGGTTAAGTATTGTTTAAGGAGATGTGTATGGGTGACAGTTGACAAGAGGTGGTCTGTGGTAGTAAAATTCATGTATCAACTTGACTAGGTAATGGTGTCTAGTTGTATGGTCAAATAAGCACTGGACTGATTGATACTATGAGGGAATTTTGTGGATTTAAAACATTAATCAACTGATTGTACCTATGGCTGATTATATCTATAATCAACAAAGAAGATTACCTTCATCAATAAGAGAAGTCTCATCTAATCAATTGAAAGCCTTCTAGGAAGAACTAATGATTTCAGCAGTCAGAAAGAAGAATTTCTATTTCTTCTTTAGCCATAAATAAAATTCATAAAAACCTTCATTGGAGTTTCCAACTTATAAATATGGACTTGCCAACTGTGGTGATTTGAAGCTACATTATTCCAATTTTTTGGGCATGAACCTATTCTATGTAGAATATTTTGATGAGGTTACTTCAGTTAAGAAGGTGTGGTCCACCTCAGTCAGGATAGGTCTTAATCCTACTACTGGAGCCCTTTATAAGCAGAGTAAAATTCAGACAGAGAGAAAGCCATAGGAAGTAAAAGGCTTGAAATCAAGGGAACCTGGAAGAAAATGGAGAGACCAGGGGACATGAGCCTTGTCATGTGACAGAGGAGCCAAGAATCACCAGTAGCCAGCCCCAGAATGCCACAGTCTTCTGAGAGAAAGCATCACCTTGGAGATGCCTTGATTTGCATTTCATTTTAGCCTCAAAATCATCAGCTAAGAAATTCCCATTGTGTAAGCCAATCCATTTTCATGGTATTTGCTTGAGCAGCCTAGGAATCTAAATCAACAACCCACATAACCTCTGGAGAACCCTGACCAATACACCTGGAAACTGTTGCCAAGAGAAGGGGGAAACGCATGCTTAGGTTTTAAGCATTACATTCGCTGTACATTCACTATACTGATTATCCAGTTTCAAGTGGGTAAAATTACAAAAATTCCAGTTTATGGGCCTTATTCCAAAACTTGAATCAGAATCTTGTTCTGTAGTCTGGCATCTACATTTTACAAAACCTTCTCAGGTTTGGGAATCAAAGAATCTTGTGTCCCTTTATCTCCCTCAGTAATACCGGAGAGTAATCTCACTATATATTAAAAGACACACAATAATGCTTAGAAAAAATATGAGCACCAAGAAAAGTGGTTCTGTACACACAAAAGTGTAATTATGTTCAGTAAGGATTTCTGCCTCCAACCTCATCTAAAATAAAAGCATAAGAGTTGCAGGGATGCCTGGTTCTGATCTATTGGGCTCACTAATACAGATTTATTCTCTTAGCATGATGAGCAGTAGAATCTGTCAAGGGAGAAAGAAATCCATTTATCCTCCTGGGTGCCCCATCCTGAAAGAGTTTCATATATATTATCATGAAAAGAAAGCCAATACAAATGGAAAGTCATTTCTTCTGATGACCCAAAATAATCAGAAACTATACACTAAGGTAAGGAAGACTGGAATTTGCATAATTATGATAGGAATTTTAGATGGAGGAATCTTGTTCTCCATCGTTAAGAAATCCAAAATGAAGCTTCCATGCGGGCACAAAGCCTGCTGTCAAGCACAGCTTCAGAGCATTCACTTGGGCAATTCTAATATAGCATGTCATGCCAATGAAGTTACAGAACGTTCGATCGAATTTGTCTGACCCTGGAGAGATCCGACGCAATGCCAGCATTAAGTGTCTGGAGAATAAAAGAAACCCAACAACTGTATAGACCAACTCCAATCCCCCACCTGCCTGCATGATAGTTTAATATACTCAATGATTAAATAATTTTAAGAAACATAAAGAGAAAGGGAGATGAAAGAGACAGGGAGAGTGACAGGTTGTTGGAGGGACTCACTTTGACTTATCTTCCAGAATCACTTTTGTTTTCCATCTTCTTCCAGCAGTATATATACTCGCTTCCTCTCAATTTTCTCATCTCTCTACACCCTCCCCACCAGTTTTTCTCCCTCTTTCATTCCAAGTGTTCCAAGGAAGCCAGCATGATGGATAACAGATGTTCTTTGACATATTGTGTCATTTATCACATAACAGCCCCAATCCTACTAACAGGACCTTTCCCATATGTCACTGTCGGCTTTTACATGGCCCCAATGCATCAAAAAGAAATGGTTTAATACAATGTACTATAATTCTCGAGTCACAGCTCTATGGCAGGGTTTTGGATGCTGAGTTCTCTTTCTTTTCCACAGTGCTTATTTTTTCAACTGGCTCCCATTTCTGATAAATGGATAGATGAACTCATCTGAGGCCAAGTGGAGGAGAAAATGCACCACAGAATTATGCTTCAGCTTGGAAGGAAAAGGGAAGATAGGTCCAGAGTGGGAGGTGGAAATTGCAAGCTGCACTTTATTACCATACACCCCTGCAGGCACTTGAGTATTTTCTATGGAGTACTGTGTCTGCCATGCTTGACAAGGAGAAGCATTCAGTGGTCAAGTTCTATAAATCTAAGCTGACACAAGAGTGACCTGCTGTGTCCCAAAGGGGAAGGGTACTTACTGCATAAGCCAAAAGGGACATTCCCCTGACCAAGTCTTTACTGAGGCTCTTGCTTTGCCTGAAGCAAAATGATTTTGAGGTATTTCCTGTTACAACCCATTCATCCCAGAAGAATCACCATAGCAACAAGTTATATCTTTGTAAGCACCAAAAGCTATAAGTTCACACACTTTATGGATTTCTTTCTCTTCCAACTTGTCAGGGGGTAGCATCTTTCCGAGGTGATAGGTTTCAAGGCAGGCTAAGTACCAATGTGTTTGTTCTTGATCTCTAAGGCCTTTGATTCAAGCTGTACCCATTCCTATGTGAAGCAGCCTGGATGATGCTGATGTTGATAATAACACCCATAGTGCAGGCACAAATTTGTTCATGCTCTAGCTCAGACACACAAAGACAATGTGGCTTCTTCCATTTCTCATAAACGAGCCCCCATCCTACTGGATAAGGAAATCTTAAATTTTCACTTTAAAATATCTCAGTTTTTTCTTTTTTCTTTTTTTTCTGACTTAAATTGTCTTTTGAGGGTTTAAAACTAATTTAATGGGGAAAAATTCATCAACTCAGAACTTAACTCTCTTTAGAGCTCTTTCTCTGCCTTCCCATTTTTCCTAAGATGACATCTGGTTGCAGGGGGCCCATGAAAGCATGGTTAGGAGGGGGCCCCCATGCTGTTCCCTGGGCTGCAAAGGGCTGGGCTAGGTGCATGCTGGCTCATACCTGCTGAAGTGTAGTGGTTCTGGTGCTGGGCCAAGACACCATTCTCTTTTCTACTGTTGCAGACCTCAGCTGGCTCTCTTGGGCTCTGTTTTCTGCATGGTCAATGCCCCTAAGGGCTTTTTTTCCCCCACTTTTTTTATTTTTTAAAAGATACTTAAATTACACAAATGCTACACAGACTACATAGGGATTCCCATAAGCCTCGCTACCCACACCCACCATATTTTCCCACATTAGCAATATCTTTCATCAGTGTGGTATATTCATTGCAATTGATAAACACATACTGGAGCATTGCCGTCAAGCATGGACCATAGTTCACATTGCAGTTTATACTCTCCGCTAGTTGACTCTGTAAGTTATGGCTGGATGTATAATGGCCTTTATCTGTTGTAGTAATGTCATTCAGATGATTCCCAAGTTCTGAAAATGCCCCCCTATTACATCTGTTTTTCCCTCTCCCTAACCGCAGAACATCCATGGGTCATTGCCTCCACAACAATGGTATTTCTTCTATTGCTAGAATCATAAGGAGTGTATAGTAGAATACTGGTAAGCTTATTTTAGTCCATAGTTTGTTTCCCAAACCTGAGGACTCTGGGATGGTGATGCTCACTCCACCATCAACTGAGGGGATCTTCGATCCCATACATCCAATAGATGGGACTCTCTTGCTTGCAGTTGTAGGCACCTCAGTTCCTTGGTATGTTGTTTTTCCATCATCTCCTCCCCATTAGTTGTTCTGGGTGAGTCCATTGAACTGGAAAGTAGGTGTTGCAACTCCACTGAGGGCTCAGTTGGCACATGGAGAGCCCAAAGATGTAAGTCTCTTGGATGTACACCTACCAACTCTAGTACTAATTATAGGTTCCAACAGAAGGACAAAAGAGTCATGCATACGTAAAAAATTGCTGAGGCCAACTCAGTCACACTGGGGAGCACAAATACCAGATTAGGGCCCACCGGCAAGGGGCCAAACTCCTGAACTGTCTATCCTGACAATAGTGTCTGGATGTCTCCATATCCCTGAGGAGCTTAGCTATTTGGGGTCGTATCTACTTTGGCTGTCAATGAGATCCTGCTGAGATATGCATAAGCACTACATCTGGGATGGAGTCCTGACTCACTCTGAATTCTCTCAGCCATACAAACTCATTTGTCTAGCTTTTCCATCAAGGTGTTTATTTTGTTTTGTTTTTTGTTTTTCCAGATGCATTGTTTGTTGGTACTTGGTAGCAATCCCTCAGTGCTGGGGAGGCTCACCCCTGAGAGCCATGTCCCATGCTGGGAGGAAGTTATTGCTTTTATATGCTGAGTTCAGCTTAGAGAAAGGCCACATTTGAGCATCAAGGAGGCTCCCCATAGGTAACACTTAGGCACTCTAAGTCACTAGGCTAAGTTTCAAGAGCAAAGGCTCACAAGCATGGTTAATATCAAGGGTCCTTCAATGGACCATCCTCCACAAGTCATTGTTCCTGTATGGGCATTTTTGTTGTTTCTTTAGCGAACAGAGCTCCCCTGGATGGGAATTTGATATTTTTTGGTTATTGTGTGAATCTCCACCCACCATGACAATGTCCCATGAACAGCTGAACATATCTATATGCTTTATAAGCATATGCAGGTGAACTTCCTCCCATGTATCCCCCCTCACCGACACCCTGCACCAATGATCCTCCTCTGTCACAGCTGCAACCCCTGTGTGATCCAAAACCTCTTCAAAAATGAAGCCAATAAAATAGCCACATACAATTAATAAGAAAAGGAAATAGTAATGGTAGTTTTATATGTAAGAAGTAAAATATACAAAAAATTAATGAAAATTAAAAATAGACTAATATTTTAAAAATTGGAATATTAAAAAATAATGAAAAAATATATAAAGAAAAAAACTTTTTTCCACGTTTTGCCTTTCCTCACTGTAAGACTGTTGTCCTGTATGTACAGTGACATTTTCTTCCATTTATTCCTCCAATGTCTTACTTTTTTTTCCTTTCATTTTTTTTCAAAGATGTTTTAGATCACAGTACAATCATGTACAGAATACTGGAGATTCCCATATATCCAACATCCTCCCGCTTTTCCCCTCTCCTTCATCAATAGCCTTTTATATGTGGGTGGTACATTTGTTAAAACTTATGCACAAATATTGAAACATAGCTACTCACCATCGTCAATGGTTCACATTATGGTTTACACTTTGGACCATACATTTTTATAAGATCTGATAAAATTTAATGTGGCCTATATCTTTTATTGCAAAATCATGCAGAACACTTCCATCATCCCCAAATTGCCCCCTGTTCCATCTATTTTATTTCTCCCTCCCTCTTCCCTTTGGGTCCATGGTGACCACCAGGCTTCAGTCCTTGAAGGACAAGATTCATGGTTACTGGAATCTTCATTGAGGACTTGACACATGGTTCTGTCCCCCATTGGGCACAGCAGATGCTCTCAAGTGACTCCCATCCCTCTGCTTGAGAACATAGTGGGTGTCCCTAGGATGGGAGTCCAACACCTTCCCACTCATTATGTGGGTCTCTACCCACCGATGCAACACACTATGCCAAAATGATCACTCACACGCTCCCTAGAAACTTGCCCTAGGTGCACCCTGGCCTGAATGCCTCCATCCAACACCCTAAATCAGGAACCCTTCCGTGTCATATTGCCAAATGGGCATTTCCAACATTGTAATTTCAACAACTTACCTGCCAATCCCCAGCATTCATCTTTCTCTCCCCCAATCCTCCCCCCAGTTCTGTGGGCCATCCAACCCACCCTTCCTATCCTGCCCCCTGTCAAACCTGCATCACCCAGCCCAATATTATTACTATACCCCTGTTGTGTCCCTTCACTACAGAAATATACGCTTCCACCTTGTCATAGATTTCGCCCATATGGGTGTTGGCTCACAACCTTCTCCCTTTCTACTTTCTGTAAACCTATCTTACAGACTCTAGCTCTGTGAGTCTGCTCAGTTTACTTAATGTATACGAGTGAGATCCTGTAATATTTATCCTTCAATACCTGGCTTGCTTCACTCAACATAAGGTCCTGAAAGTTCATCCATTTTGTCCCGCCCAAGGGTTTTAATCACTACCACCTTGATTCTCAGCACCTGTCTGTGGCTCCTACTCAGGCCTCAGATCAGATGGCCACCCC
Organism: Dasypus novemcinctus; assembly: GCF_030445035.2. Lineage (NCBI taxonomy): Eukaryota > Metazoa > Chordata > Mammalia > Cingulata > Dasypodidae > Dasypus > Dasypus novemcinctus. The sequence continues at coordinate 167,931,877 of NC_080675.1, read as the reverse complement.
AGGTAGCCTTTACCCCAAATTCACTGTACTGCCAACGTGGAGAACCCTTCTAGCAAGCTCTCCAGCTAGATTCCCAGGAAATTTCCATGCCTTTAGAGTTCTGTGGAAATTTCTGGATCCCTCCTACCTCTCCTCCTACCCTCCATGGAAGTTGAAGGATACCAAAGAAGGCTAATGCTACTCTCCCTAAGGCTAAGTCTGTCTCTCTCCTTAACCATACTGTTTTTCTCAACTCCAGCTTTCCAAATGCCGACACTGAGGCAAGGATTCTTATTCAAAGGATTTATTGGGGGAAGGGAGACTCTCTGAAGAAAAAAGGAGTGAAGGAAGCTGGACAAAGCAAAGGAGAAAGCTATCAAGAATGTAGTTTCAGTAAAACCCTCACATTCATCTGATCACATGGGAAGCTCTGCAGCACACACATACCACCACACATTTCATGAGTTCCAGCTCTGGGCCTCATGTACCCTGTGGCAGGCCGCCTTTGACCAAAGCCTACAGGGACTGGGTCGGGAGAGGGAGCTGAGCCTCCCTGGTGAGATGACTCTTGCTTGGCTGAGGGTCACTCTCAAGCAAAGGGGACATGTGTTTCTTGTTCTCAGTCAACACAGTATCCAGGGGAGAGATCTATCTACCACTGGCAAAGTGGATCTGGATAGGGTGGCAATAGCATCCACAACACAGCCCCATCACTTTCATTTTTCTGCAGCCACCTCACCTTGTTGGGGGGCCTTAGTGCACAGAAAGCTCACCTTAATCTTCAGTCTTGATTCTCCCACTGCTATATCTCTGTCTTACCCAAAGTCTCATTTGTTCTGCCCTAATTCTTAGAGCTATAGTGATGGACTGAATAGGAAGAGAAAGTGGCTTGCCAATAGGAAAGATACAAAAACAACATCCCACAGTATTATTCTGAACAGTGTAATATTCAGAATGATATCATGAATATGGGGACAGGCTCTGCACATTATATTTCCAATTAATTTTCAAAAGTCTGAAACACTGTGAAGTAGATTTGATTAAATGGGTAAGCTGGGTTTAGTCAGGATTAATAATTGTCCAAAGTGACACAGGTAGAAAGTGATGAAGCCAGGACTTAGCACCAGTTCTGTCTGATTCTGAAGCTCACACTCCTTCCAGATACCACACCCTACAGCTCTTTATATTATAATGAGTCCCTGAGTATTTTTCAGAATGAGAGATTCATCCGATCCTTGGGCGACCTGCTCCTTCAGATTAAAAATCAATGATTCTTTATGACCTGTCCATGTGCCTTTAAATCTAGCTTAGTGTCACACACCACATGGCTGGTGCCCCATGAAAACAAGCTACATCTCCTGGCTCCATGCAAACAGTTGCCAAGAAACATGCTCTGCTCCTAGCTTTGCTCTCTGTACCCTCCACAGTTCCAAAGGCTATAGGGCTTTTAATGTTGTAAGCTGCATTGGTGTCTTACCATTTGCTCCTGCACCTGCGGATTTTCTTTTGATGCTCAGAGCTCTTCAAAACATAGCCTATGCTTATCCTTAAGCTGTTCTGCTCCTGATCTTTCCAAGACTGATCTTATCCCAGCCTCTGAGAACCCTAGTCAATATTGGGCTGTTGGGTTGGTGACCCTCCTGGGCTTGTCTCTTTACTAGCATACTGTGGACACCAGAGGCAGAAGAGCCTGGCTTAACTCCCAGTACCAATTCTCCATTACTACATTCAACCCACAAAACTGATCTTTGGTTGGACAACTGTCATGGTTAGTTTCTGGGAAAAGGAAAACTGCTGTAACCTCTGCTCCTGACAGGGACACAACGCCTGTGTGTACAAGTATGAATACTATCACATCATTTAGCCATTTAATCCCTTTAGTGTCGATGGTTGAGACCTTGACCTGTTGGCACAGCTACCTGAAGAGCTCTTCAAAAGTACAGTTGAAAAAAAATATATAGCTATATTACTGGCATGCCTATCTACATATCATGCTCTATGTTCTCATAGTCCTTTAAAAATAGAATTAGTCAGCAAAAGCAGTCCACTGTGTGTGCTCTTCTCTGGTCAAAAGACCACAAATCTTGTGAGCTGCTGGAGATTTCAACCCCACCCCAGCATAAGATATTGAAGATTTCAGCTCCAAAGGAGAAACATTAGGAGGCAGATTTGGATTTCACTAGTTTAAAGGGTTCTCTAATGAGCAACAACAATCAGATGTATTATACCAGGGACTTAGGCATCCAAATGTGTTATAGGAACAGTCAGCATTCTCAAGGTACTTAATACAGATAGCCACATGGCCCAGAGACCACAATGACAGCTCTTTACAAAAACAGTTCTGTCCCAGCAAACCTTCATCTACTAGATTTGAGCAGGTCATCTTTATTTCCTGATTCCATGTAGTCAGTGGTTTCTGACCTTGTTCATCAACTATATCTCTAACTCTAGAGGTTAGGTCCATAATCTCATTTTATTCCATCTGTTCCTGATCATCACTTTTTTGTATGACTGCCAGTGTTTTTTATCTTGATGCTTTCCTGAGTTGTCTGTCACACCTGATTCTGACTCTGATATGTGTTCCACTTAACTCTTGGCATCTAACATCCAGATAAAAGGTACTTTAACCCAACTGTGTGTATCTCACATCCAGATAAAAGGTACTTTACCTCAACTGTGTTCCTTAGTTCCACTCTTACTTACGATAATGTTTTGATATCAGATTGCTGCTTCCTGGCTCCCATTCCTGTTGTGTCTGTGGTTCAGTGTAATAGCAGGAGGTGGTATTGAACACATGGTGGTTAAGGCTCCATCTTGGGCTTAAGTATCAATAACATTATTTCCTAGGGCAAAATCCCGGATCCATTTCCTCATTTAATAAGAAAGCTGAACTCATAGGGTGATTATGAGGAATAAATGAGATCAGGTCTATAAAATTTTAGCACAGTGCCAGAAACAAAGTAAGTAGTTGACATTAATTTGCTATTATGATTTCTCTTATCATTCTTATAAGTCTCCATCCCATCATTTCACACATATCAGTTTAGCCCTATATGACAGTTTCTTGATTATAATCTCAACTCACATTAGCTTCTTCTTCCTTTAAGATCTGAAAGGCTTGTACAAACTGTGGTGCCTCAACAAAGACATGTTCTTAATCTTAATCTGCATTCCTGTGGGCATGAACTCATGACCCTCTGAAGATGTACGATTAGTCAAGGCGTGAAGTCATTTGGGAATAGGATCTTTTAAGATCCTTTTTAGGTATGGTCCCACTGAATCAGGATGGGCCTTAAGACATATCACTGGAGGTATTATAAAGTGGAGCCAGAAGCTAAAACCAGAAGAGAAGCACAGGAGGAGATCTAGGGCATTGCCATCTTATGGGAGGCAGAGACACAAGCCAAGGAACCTCAAAGATTAGGGCAAGCTAGCAATATGGGAGGCAGAGACACAAGCCAAGGAACCTCAAAGATTAGGGCAAGCCAGCAACAATGCTACAGACTACAAAGAAAGCAAGATCTTGCCAATGCCTTAATGCCTTGATTTTGGACTTCTAGCTTCCAAAACCATGAACCAATAAAGTCATGTTTATGCCAACCCTTTGTGTGATATTTGTCATGGCAGCTATGGCAAACTAAGACTCAAAGACACCTACTTTTAAGTATAGTCAAATAATATGTGCACCAAATCATGAGTGTATTACATGCTTTTTTTCACATTTCTTCAGTTAAGCAGATTCCCTTCTTTTTTAAAAAATTATTCCCTGCATCCTCCATGAAAATAACATTGTTTTCCAACTGCAAATGCCTTGGAGCCCAATGAATGATTTTCAAAGTATCATTTGCTCTTTTACTGTCATTATTATGCAGGCTGCAAACACAGTGTTTCCATTTCATAAAAATATAATATGGCTGCACAGGAATCACAGACAAATTATGGTGGAAAATTAGTCAATAAACTTTTATTACACTAGTGCTTAATGCTGTTATTAATATTGAGGAACTTAAAATTAATATCTTTCCAGAGCAAGATTTACTGCTGTAACTCCTGAGATAGAGTTGGCTAGGGCATGTATTATAGTAGCAGCATCTTCAGGTCCCAATGCCTGTTCTCACTTGGACTGTGTACACTGACACAAGGTCCTCCCCAGGTAAATAGGGTGTGCTACTGTTTACACAACTTCTTTTCCATGGGCTGGATCAATGAATGAGGCTTGAGGAAGGGCAGGTTTTGTAGAGAGGAAGAATTCACATGTTTCATAACTCCAGAAGAAAATGTACATAATATAGAGCTACAATAAATACCACGAGAGGATTAAGTTGTTGTTATTGTCTAATTGTAGTTTGAAAAACAGTAAATGTCTGTGCTTTGCTCAGCACTGTCCTTTTCTTACTCTCAATGGCCCTGTCGAGTCCTTCTGAAGTTAAATTCCTGCCACCCTTCCTTCCTTCCTTCCTTCTTCCATATTTAACATTAAATACTAAGTTTTGAAGAACCAAAGGTGAACATTGTTCCTATTCTCTTGGAATTCATAGCCTCCTTGGGAAAAAAGAGTTCTACAATATACAGCCGAAAATACTGAGCAATAAGAATGGGAGATGCCATTTCTAGTAGGGCTATCAGAGAAGTTGACATGGGGAAAATATATAACTATACTAGCTAGAGTTTTCAAATATGCAACCCGTGGAGGATTTTTAAAATACTTAACCAGTTCCAACACTTAAATATTGGCAGATAATGTAATTTTTTCTTAAATTTCAAAATACTCTTTAAAAAATAGGAAGATTTAACAACGCTAGTCCCACATTCTCATATGGAAATAATCAGCTGAGGGCGAAATAGTGCTGTCCCTTATGCACTGACCAGTGACACCCCCTCACCAGGCCCCTTCTCCCATCAGTATTTCAAGCCTAATAACTATAGACATTAGATTTTGCCAGTTCCGAGCAAGACTTTAAAGAACGGATAGGGTTTGGTAGGCAAAAAGGAGTGGGGGAGCAAGAAGGTTATCTGATAAAATAAGGGTTGCCCAGTTAAATATGAATTTTAGATACAAAATGTCTTTTAAGTATTTAGATACAAATACTTAAAATACCAATAAGTATTTTAGATACTTATTTTAGTATAAGTATATCCCATTAAATATTGCAGATCCCATCAAAAATTGCATGAGGCATACTTGTACTAAAAATTATCTGTTGTTTATTTAAAATTCAAATTTAACTGAGAACCTGTAGTTTCTTTTGCTAAGCCTGATAACCTTGGGTGGTTGGAAGGTGGGGATGACCATTCCTGATAAGGTAAATGGCATGACAAAAGTAGGAAAAGTGAAGAAGCAAGTTCCCAAGAGGAGGGGGTAACCCAGTCTACTCAGAGCATGTGACTGGGTGTACTGGGACATGATAAAAACAAGAATTTAGCTATATTGAGCATTTTTGTGCTGGATCCTATGCAAAACGATTTATCTAGATTATTTTTTTCTCACCACTCACCTATTATACTCACCATTTTATAAATGTGAAAACTAAGGCTTGGCTCATTATTCAATTACCTAGTTTTTCAAATGCTTCTTGGTCAATGATTGGGTAGGGCAGAATTTGACTTCAGATGGCTCTAGCACATGCTCCAATCACCCTAGCCTAGACAGCCTCCAAGACTGGAAAGGGGAGGGGAGACAGATGTAGGGATGAGACTGTGAGCTCTGATGAATAGGAGCTGTGGTTCTTTCAACTTTTTATCACTTGACTCCCAAGCTCCACCCCCAGCTACTCAGTCAATATTAGTGAAGTGAATTAAAGTTGTTGGTGCTCTCCTAAAAGGGCAGTCACACTACTCACTTACCAGGATTTAGATCAGCTGAGATTGTAGAAGAACAGGCACCAGAGCCTGGCTAAGTTGGGTGGAATACATGGATAGTGTGCCAGAAAGGAATGGGAAGAACAAGATAAGGTGGTTACATGAAGACACTAGACTGTGGAACTGCATCACACTCTGATTCTTTGAAGTTATGGTGCTCAATAAATGTCTCATAATGATAACAAAATGAAGCCTTTGGGAAAGAGCAATATTGCTTCCATCTGATTTATGGTCCTTCCTCCTTTCTTTACTGTGCAAAGGAATTAGCAGCTCACTGCACTAGTACTCCCGAAAGCCAATATTATATCTATAAATACCAGGGCTTGGGTTGGAAAGTTTAAGTAAAAGTGACCAGGATACTTAGAATTCAGTTCAATACTTTTGACGGGTATATTAATTATGAATATAGCTGAGTATTTTCTCTGGCACAAACATTAATGCACACAATGTCCTCAAATTGAGATAACTGATAAATTATAAAACAATTCTATTTACTTATTTTGAGTCCATTCTTTGGCATATCAAGATGTGTGGCCCTTACCCTATTCCCTCCACGATATCCTTATAGCTCTGGGCAGGAAATTGAACTTCCATCAAGCTTAGACCCCACAGGATGCCACTGGTTCACACACACACACACACACACACACACACACACACACACTCACACATGCACACACACACAGAGCTACTCTGCTTGCCACCAGAGAGGGGAATAGGACAATGATTGCCTATATGCATGCAAAACTTACAGTTGAGGAGTGCAGTAAGAATTAACCCAGCAAAAAGGAAAGAAAGAAAGGCTTGAAGGAAAAGTGAAGCAGCTTTCATTTCAGTCACCCCAGGTTAATACTCCAAGTTATCCACCTATGGGAAGAATTGAATTTAAATGTTTTCTTGGACTCTAACACATTACCATGAGAGTAAAGATTGGCTAAGATAGCCAATATGGTGGTTGTTAAAAAAGTATTATATTGGTTTTTTTGGTTTTGTTTTTATTTTTTTTAAGTATTGTATTTTTATGATGTTCATAATGAACTTTGTTAACAATACCTAACATTTATTGAACACTTATTACGTAAAAGACACTATGTTAAGCACTTTATATAATTATCTAATTGGTTTGATAGTCTCTATTATCTTTCCCAGTTTTCTGGTAAGGAATCTGAGCCTTAGAAAAGTTTTTAAATGATATTCCCAAAGTCACCAGTGAGGTTGGGAATTTGGGGATCCTGAAACCAGAATCCATGCCTCAATAGTATCCCTGCACCCCTGTCTATCCCTTCTCTGCACAACTACTTACTTCCATTTTATCAAAGATTTCGCTAAAAAGTTATAAAAGTGTACAGTCTAAAATGTAAACTGTAATGTAAACTATAATTTAACCATGGTTAGTAGCATTTCAATATTTGTACACCAAATGTACCAAATGTCACATCCATATGTAAAAAGATCATTGCTGGAGAAGGGAGAAAAGGGGGAGGATGTTGTGTATATGGGAGTCCCCTACATTCTATATGTGACTTTACTGTGACCTAAAAATTTTTGAAGCCAAAATTAAAAAAAAAAGATGTAAGACACTGAGCCTTGCCACTGTACATACAGGGTAACACCTATTACAGTGATGAAAGGCAAAACATCAAAAAAAACCTTCATATTAATTTATTTTTCACTTTATTTTAGTTTTTCTTATGTGTTTTATTTCTTATCTTTAAACTTATCATTACCACTTTATTTTCCTATTAATTAAATTTGGCAGTATATTAGGCTTCATTTTTGAAGTTTAGGATCACAGAGGGGTTCAACTATGGCAAGAGAAGAGCATTGGTGTGGGGTATCATTGATGGGGGATGCATGGATGGAAGGCAGTTCTCCAGGGCATGCATTTAGGGTATATAGGTATGTTCAGATGTTCACTGTGTATTGGCATAGTGGGTAGAGTTTCACACAACAACTGGGGTTTGCTGAGTTCCCATCCTGGAGAGCTGTGTTGCATTCCCCAATGGAATAGCAAGAATTCCCCAAGTACAAGGGCAAACACCAGTGAAGAAGGATGGTCCAGTGATAGGCCCTTGACACTGATGACTATGCTGATAAACCCGTGTGCTTGAAATTTCAACTGGGCTTAGAGTTGCAGGGTGCCTAAGAGTTATCTCCTGAGAGTCTCCATGTTGCTCAAATATGGCCACTCTCTAAGCCAAACTCAGCATGCAAATTCATTACCTTCCCCCCAGCATGGGACATGACTCCCAGGGATGAGCCTCCCTGGCACTGTGGGATTACTACCAAGTACCGGCTCATGATGCAACTAGAAAAAGACCTGAATAAAAGGGGGAAATGATAAAGACAAATGAGTTTATATGAATAGGAGACTTCAAAATGAGTAGGAAGGTCATCAGAGGGGTTGCACTTACACACATCTCAGCAGGACCCCAGAGACAGCCAAAGTAGATACAACCCCAGGTAATGGCATTCCTGAGGGCTATGGAGACACCCAGGTCCTATGGTCATGGCAGACGGCTCTGGAGTTTAGTGCCTTGTCAATGGGCCTACATTGGAATTTGTGCTCCTGAGTGTCATGGAGTTGGACTCATGTGACTTCTCCACACATGCCTCTTCTGACTCTTTTACTGAACTTGTGGTTGGTGCTGGGGTTGGTGTATGCCTTGGAGACTAGAATCTTTAGACTGTCAATGTACCAGCTGGGCCCTGAGCCTCAGCAGAGTTGCAACACCTACTCTCCAGTTCATTGGACTTACCCAAGTGAGCTAACAAGGAGGTGAGGATGGTCAACCACCACACCAAGGAACCAAGAAAGTCTATAGATGCAAGCATCAGCCATGTGGAATCTAAGCCCCCTCTCAATTTAGAGGTGGAGTGGGCATCAACATCCCAGCGTCCTCAGGATGCAGTAATAAAATATGGATTAGAGTGGACTTACTGGTATTGCACTATAGAATTACTGTGACTCTAGGAATGGAAGAAATTATATCACTGATGTAGAGACAATAGCCATGGGATTTGCTGAAAGCAAGGAGAGGGAAATAGAAGTGTGATATGTGGGCATTTTCAGGACTTGGAGTTGTTCTGAATGATATTGCAGGAACAGATGCAGGACATTATATATCCTGCCATAACCCAGTGAATGGATTGGGAGAAAGAGTAAACTGCAATGTAAACCACAATCCATGCTGGGTAGTAGTGCCCCAAAATGTATTCATCAAATGCAATGAATGTACCACACTGATGGAAAGAAGTTGTTGATATGAAAGGAGTGGGGGGTGTGGGGAGTGGGTTATTTTTTTTAATGCAACATTTTATGTGATTTATGTATCTTTTAAAAAATAACAATTTTAAAAATTTAAAAATTAAAAAAAAAATAAAAAGAATCCATTTGTCTCACCCATATTCCAAACTAGGTTAGTGACAGCCTAAAAGTCAACTTCAGATGTTCCAAATTCCAAAGAATCCTATTGAATCTTAGGAAAATGATTTGGCTACATATGTTTTTAGGTTTGAACTTCTAATTCACATGAAAATGATTATTGACAAGTGGAACATCCTGCATGGTTTGAAACTTAGGAGTCTTTTAAAATGTGCTTAAAGACTACGTAAAGTGTAACTATTAGCTCTCTCACAGCATCTGGTGATATCGGCCTGTTCCTCACCCAGTAAGAACAAACCTGCCACCCCTCTCCAAATTCTTAGAAGACCTTCTGAGCTTTCCTCCCACTGCTTGGTCTCAGTCTCCCCCAACTAACTTCAGCATAACCTCAAGTCAGAAATGAAACAGTGAAAAAAATCAAGAACATAAATGAGACACAGAATTAAAAATGTAATATGGACATATCTTAATGTGGGACTCATGTGTTTATGTAGACTTTTACATGGGTAGGTTAATGACTGATAAATTAATTTCTGTCCTTTTCCATTCTTCCTAGAAATTATGAGAACCATCTGAGTTGTCCACTCAGCATTTCTCTCTGTCCTGCATATGTTACAGCTGAATGGATTTACAGTAGCTCAAAGATCCTTCATCAGATATATTTAATCAGGAAAACTTAATGTTGGATGCAAACTCTAATTTGTAAGCTTCAGCAATAGTTGTGACTATGTGAGCAAAACAAATCCAGAGCAATAGGACTGATATGAATGCTGTGTTCATTTCTGCTCATCCCTTACAGCTGGACTGTAAACCTCTTCTGGGAGGAAGCCATGTGCATTTAATCAAGCTTTGCATACTACCTTGTGAGAGCTCAGCAGCACATCAGATATTAATGGATCACCATGTTAATGATATAGTTCCTTTGATCAATCCCGACAGTCTCTGGTGCCAGATATTTTGGCAGTGGGGAGAAAAGTAGAGGAGAAGGGACCAACTAATGGATTCTATTTAAGGACATTTGATGAAAATGTTGACTGGCCCATGACCGATTTTATTCTTACCGCTTGAATGTTAGTTAGTTAGTCAATTTGAATGTTAATTAGCCATAATGACAAGAAGTGTCTCTTTTTTACGATCCTTTTAAAATGTACCCAGGGGCTAATAAGCAGTGGGCGCATCCCATAAATATAATAAGTAAATAAATTAGCATCAGTTAATTTGAATGTAAGCAAACTGCAGAATGAGGCCCTTCCTCTGCTCCTCTTGCATTTCAGTTATTTTCCTCTCAGCATCTCTTTTCCTTGCCTCATCAATTTCATGATCTAAACAATATACAGCTAAGGAGCAAGGTCAGATATTACTGAATGGAGTGTAAAGCAAGTGGATCTTTTACACTTTTAAGACACATTGTCAGATAACAGGACAGTTAAAATAAAGGTCAAAGGAAATGAGATTTGTAAAACTATGCTTACGTGGATAACCAGTTTCAACACAGCGATTAACCCAAATGGTTAGGACAGTCATCAATAGGTTAATTTGGTCAAATAGTTACCTATACTCTTTTTTTTTTTTTTACTTTTTAAGCTGAAATGACTAAATAGGTGCCTTTTGATCGCTCCTTTTTCTGAACTAACCAGAGTGCCTTGTACTTGCTCACCAGGGTTGGGGAGATACAGTCAGGAAAACCTAACAAACTTACCGAAGCTTAAGTTTTGGTAAATCATCATCTCCTGGAGAGAAGGGCTACAGAAGTAGATTTCAGGGGAAAAAAGAAAGATGCTTTGCATATCCCTACCTCTGCTAACTCACTCACTCACTCAGTGCTGGTTCCTGAATTGAACTGGTAGATACATGAATGAATCATCAAATCTAACAAAGAAAGGTAGATTCTCCTTTCTGGAGGTGCCAGTCACCACAGAGTTCTCACAGGACACACCCCTACTTTACCTTGAATGTGGAGCCCCCCAAAATAAAACTTCCCTCTTTAAGAAATATGAATCAAACTCATCACTAATATGTGTGTCACAAGGTGGATTTTAGAGCAACAGAATTCCTCAGCCCTCTGTATCTCATCCAATGTTTCCCTCAGAAACATTCCCTTCCATTGAGAATGTGGTGTTACTTTCTATAGGACAACTCTGAACAGGAACTGCCACCTTTCCCTTCTAGAAGGAACTAAATAAACTCATTTAGAATGATGTTGTCCCGACTCTGTTTAAAGCTCTTTAACTCATCCATTAAATATGTGCCCAATGGCCAATAAAGAGAGTGAAAGGAGCTTCCTTTTCTTTCAAGGAAATCACTCAGAACCCTCATCTCTCCAAGACCATCCTGTTTTAGCTGCTGAGTCTGCCCAGCTTGCCTGTCACACTTATCCTAGCTGGAGCCACAGCAGAGTCACCCTTGATCACTTTGTTCCAAGTGTCCTGAAGTTGACAGCCCGCCCATATGTGATTACCAGGACTGAAACCTGGGGTGACCCACTAGCCAGCCCTGCAGCCTTGGCCCCACCAGGGTCCTGAAGGAAGCCTGGTACTCCAGTCAGTGTGGCCTGATCCTGTGCAGACAGCCCACTTACAGCTAACTGCGGGGCCTGCCTCTCAATTTTGCCTGCCACGAAACCCAGGAAAAAATTGAACCCAAAGCAAAATAGCCTCAAGCTTTAGAACTCACTACTTCCTTCATGTTTTTATCTAGGCTTCTCTTTATCTCTGCCTTCCTTGATGGTGATAATATTATTTAAGTGAAAAAGGCTGGTCAAAAAGGGGACAGTATAGAGATGGGGGGAAAAGAGTAACTCTATAATAGAGAAACCTGACAAATTCTACCTCAGCCAGGTGGATCAAGGTCAACACCAACAGTGATTAGTCATGTTGATTGTATGTGTTCTTGGTATGATGTGATGAAGATGGCACTTTTCCTCTGTCATCCTCCTCCCCAAAACCCATGACTTCAGTGTAGTACCCCAATTTTGTCATGTTCTTAATCTTTTTCCACATTCCTGTGGTACAAAGCCATTGTAAAGATGACCTCCTGAAGGTGCTAGTTTTAGTTAAGGTGTGGCTGAACTAAATGAGAATGTGTCTTAATCCATTTTAACAGAGCCCTTATAAAAAGAAGAAACCAGAAGCCAGAAGTTGGAGAAGGCCATACAGGGAGAAGCCAGAAGTCAACAGAAACCAGGAGAGCAGCCATGATAAAGGAGAGGACATCACCATGTACTGAGAGGCAAAGATACAAGCTAAGGAACCTCAAGGGTTACCAGCAACCAGCACCAGAACGCTACAAACTCCAAAAGAAATCAAACCTTGGCAATATCTTCATGTTGGACAACTTCTAGCCTCAAAACCATGAGCCAATAAGTTCCTGCTGTTAAGCCAACATAGGTTTTGTGACAGCAGCTCTGTAAAATCAAGACACCCATTCTAATTATGAGAAAAACATCAGGCAAGTCCCAATGAAGGGACATTCTACAAAACATCTGACCAGTCCTCCTCAAAACTGTCAAGTCACCAATAACAAGGAAAGTCTGAGAAACTGTCACAGCTTAGAAAAGGCTAAGGTGACATGATGACTAAATGCAATGTAGTACCCGGATGGGATCCTGGGGCCAAAACAAAAACAAAAAGAATTATGAAGACATTAGGTAAAAATTAAGAATATTTAAATAATATATGAACTTTAATTAATAATAAGGAATCATTATTAGTTTACTCATTGTGACAAATGACCAAACTGATGTAAATTGTAAATGATTGAGGAAACTGGGTGTGAGGTGTATGGAAACTCTCTGTGCTAACTTTGCAAACTTTCTGAAAATCAAAAGACTTTTCCAAAGTGAAAAAGAAAAGATATTGATCACAGGCTTTTACAAATGTCAGCCTCAAGCAATGCAAGGTTCATAACCTAGAACCTTGGTTGTCAACATTTATTCAAATGAAAAATTCCCTGAAAGCCCAATATTCAAAGTTCAAAACTGCTGCTTTGGCAGAACAGATTGGGCTCAGACCTGCACTGGCTGGCTCTGCCCACTGAAGGGTCTCAGGACAGAACTCTCAGTTCCACTAAGACCAGGCTGAAAATCATGAGCCTGTAGGCAATTTCATGTAAGTAGTTGATAAGTTCAAGGCCCCTAAGTCTACTGGCTTCCTTTGGAGAAGACCTCTGTGGAAATTCTTTGAGAAGCTTCCAGCACCTGAATTTAAGAATCGACTTTAAGGAACTCAAATTCTTTCTTACCCCTTCTTCATCACCAGCTAAGGAAGGACTTGTGATGTCCTGCTCCACTTATCATTCATTTATTCAGCCAATATTTATTGAACATTTGCTATATTCCAGGTGCACTGCTAAGCACATGATTTACAAAGGTCAACATACCTGCTGTGAAGGCACCTGCAGCCTTGAGCACCCACCAGCCATAACCTGAGCTTCCAGAGGAAGTCAATTTTATGAACAACTCTAAAGAATACAAATGAAAAATAATCCATGAGAAAGTAGGAAACTTATTCTGTAATAAGTTTGGATTTTACAAAAAGCTCTGTAAAAATGGGCTTTTAATGTCATATGACATGACTTTTTGGTAAGCTGTGGGTCAGATTGTACCCATGTGAAAACACAGTGTTGCCTGTGGCCTTGCTTGTCCATTGACCATGTATTTCCAGGCATGAGCTAAGCACCATATATGTCATCTCATTTTATCCTCACAACCCAATGGAGTAGGTATTAGTTTTCATTCATGTCACAGAGGAGGAATCTACATGCTTAGAGAGGGTAAAGTACTTGCCTGCAGTCACCTCATTAGTAATAACCTGAGCAAGATTTTGACCCAGATTAGCATAATTCTAAAAATCAGGCATGCTCTTTGCAGTTTGGTATGCAGTTTGGCAAACAACTGTTTGTCCAGAGATTGGATTCCCAGGTGAGCTGGGTTCAAGCCCCTGAACTGAATCATAGGCAAACAAAATCCTAAGCCAAGAAGCTGAAGCCCAATTCTGGGAACTGGGGTGCTGGAAAGCTTTGAAGACTCCGAATGGAGGAAGGAGGGGAGAACAAGGCTGAGTCCCCGCATTCCAGGGCTGGCTGGTGGGAAGGGAGATTCAGCTTCATCTTTTGGAGGGTGCATCCTAAGAGGCCCAGGACGATCAGATTTGCTGGTTTGAGGGTAGGTGAGTGTTGAGGTTATTTAAACCTGTCTGCCCCATATCTGGGCAACTAGGAGTCTCAACTGAGGGAGTCACAGAAAGCAGGATCAGGGAAGTAAAGAGGAAGGGGACAACCATCCACATTATCGTAGGGTCATCATATGATTACCTTAATTCAGTCCAAAAGCTAATGCAGTCCATTAAGTAACCATTAACATTTTCAAATGTATGTGGAATCATGTGGCTTGTCAGACACTGCATAAACACCCAGTATTAGTAATAAGGCAAAACAAAATCTCATTAACTAAGACTAATTAGTATGAAGGCCAGTCTGAATTACAGAAATGTTACACATGCAGTTCCTTTACTTTCTAGTACTTGTAGATGGCTTTAATGCAAAGTATGAGATATTTTAAATTGCCAGATTGCAACTTATTCAGAAATTTGCAATACTTAATATAGTAACTGATGCCATCATGGATATCTCATTACATGCCAGGCACTGTGCTAAACCATCCACATGTGTCGTTTCCTTTAATCCTACTAAATATTCCACAATGGAGGAATTGTTACATTCATTTAACAGAAGAGGTAATAGGAATGTTTGATTTTACTTAAGATTTTCAAGATCACTTTATAGTAAAGCCTACATTGAAACAGAGAGTCTATAGATTCCAAGATTCAGGAACCCAACCAAGTATAGGAAAGCAGGTTTTCTAATTGGAGCTCATATATAGTTAGCTAATTAATAAGTCCACTATTGATAAGCAAATACTGATCATCTTAGCTTTCTCAGACCACCATAACAAAGGATCACAAATAGGGTGCCTTTAAACAACAGAAATGTATTATCTCATACTTCTGGAGTCTAAAAATCCAGAATTAAGTTGTCAGCAGGACCATGCTCCATATAAAACCTGCCTCTTCTAGCTTCTGGTGTTTGCCAACAAGCTTTGGTGTTTCCTGGCTTGCGGATGCATCACTCTGCCTTCACCATCTTCACATGGCCTTCCCTACGCCCGTGTCTGTCTGTGCCTCCTCTCTCCTTATTAGGGCATGGGTCATATTGGATTGGAGCCCATCCTAATCCAGTTAGGTCTCCTTTTTACTAATCACATCTTCAAAGACTCTATTTCCAAATAAGGTTACATTCATGGGACTAGGGACTAAGACTTTAACATGCCTTTTTTGAGGAACACAATTCAACCCATCACACTGACTAAGGCTAGCCTCAATAGTTTAAATGTGTTGAATGTAAGATCTCTCGCTTCACTAAAGAGCTGATTTATGCACTAGGACTTTGAAGTCAGGCAGTCCAGGTTCAAATCCCAGCTCCATCACTTGGTAGCTGTGTGACGTTGAGTAAGTCACTGAATCTCTCTGAGACCTCTCCCATAGGGTCACCACAGGAATTATATAGGATTTTGTCTTACACCTAGCACAGTTCCTGTCACATAGCTAACAACTCATTTAGCAATCCCCCTTTTAAAATACATAAAACAAAGTTAAACTGTAATCCAAACTTACTTACCACTAGTCCTATAAAACCCTTATTCTTTCAAAGCCCAGCTTAAAACTTCAATTACTGCTTCTAAACTATGATACTTCTGTTGTTCCCCTGGAGCAAAAATAATTTCCTGGATGCCTCCTCTTTGCTTTCACAACAATTTATTGGTGCATACATTAAAACATGCATCACAAAGTGTGGGAGTTAGCCCTTCTGTGCCTGTCTCTCAAGCTTGATCATATGCTTTTAAAGACAAGATTTTGTATCTGCTTCCCTAAGACCCAGAAGAGTGACTGGCACTAGGCAGAAAACCAAACATGTTTATTCAATCACTGGGTCCTGCGCCCTGAGATTTTTAGCAAATCCTGTGTCAAGAAAATCCTATATATCACAACTAAAACATATTCACAGAAATGATGATTTGCATTTTGTAAATATTCTCCCCAATACACAGTTACATTAATATTGTGCTCTGATTTGTACTTTCTTGGAAATTCAAGAATTGGATAAGTCAAACTAGGTAATCAGTTTCTAAGTACAAAATGCTGGAATTAATTAACAGCACTGAAATATATTCCTGAATGCTGTTAAAAGGAGAAAGTTTAGGGTGTATATATGGTAATAGAATAATTTTTTAAAAATCCATGGACCTGCACTACACAAACAGTGAACCCTAAGTTAAACCAGTGATTATAATTAATAATACAATGATAACAATGTACTATCATTATTTGTAACAAATGTACCACACCCATGCAAGGTGTTAATAAGAGGATGCTATATGGAATCCTGTATTTTATGCATGATTGTTCTGTAAACCCACAACTTTTCCAATTAAAAATAATGCTGGAATCCCCTAAGCTGGATTTCATTATGCTGATCCCAGAGAAGAATAGCCCCATCCTCCATCACTAAAGGCTAAAGAACCGGCTAAACTCACAGGCCAGATTGCACAGATTGGGCAAGGGCAAAGAATATTCATCAAAGTCAATATATCGCAGCTATTTGTGAAACATAGATTTCTCTTAAGTTACTTTTTATTTATGTCTCTGGCTATCTTAGCATTATAAGCAGCAAAGCTCAAAACCAATGACAAGAAGGATGCCTGATTTCACAAACAACATGTCCTGCAAGGAAATAAAATGAAAAATGTGGACATGGTTCAAGGTTGTATTCACCCACATGGTGAGAACAGAGCTTGAAATTATAAGGCAATGAGTAACTGGGAAAGTAGACTTTTCTTGTTGATTCCTTGGAGATGAATTGAAGTTATGGTCCCAGTCAGCATTTGTGCAACACTTGCCTCTTGGCCTATCTGTCAAATTTACATTGTGAGTCTGCTAGGCGCAGCTATAATTTTAAGTTTGATAGTGTGGTTGACAGTCTATTATACTCAATGCATTTTTTTAAACTTTTATTTTCAAAGAAAAATCACAGCTTTCCTATTCTTTTCTATTCACCATACAAGTGTGTTACAAAGGTCTTGCAGGATTTTTTTTCAATCTCAATGTGGTGGAATAAACTAACCCCATATGGCTTTGCTACAAGGCTGGCTTTGGAGGAAGGCAGAGTCAAAGCTCCCAGGTTTGACCTGTTTAAGTCACTAATTAGAGATACAAGAGCATGTCTGCTTTCCCATGGTCCAGAGTAGGACAGAAATCTCCCAGCAAAAGGCCTCCCTGCTTTCTATTCCAGATGTAAGGTTCTCAAGGCCTAGTGACACAGGGAGGAGGCCTAGTCGAGTGTTAAGGACGTGTCTATTGCTGTGTTTCTGTAAACTTCTTTGGAGGCAGGAGCCACTATTTCCCCTCCTAAGTCTCCTCTCTTTCTCAGTGTTCACCTGCCCACAGCATTGGCCTCAAGAAGAGTGCCTCCTCTGAAACACACTGTGTAATCAGGAATTCCTGTGAGAGGAACCTTTTGGTCATTGCTGAATTCTCATGTGAGAACACAAGCTTCCAGAAGGGCAAAGTTATCTCATCACAAGGCAAGAAAAGTTTCGTATAGCCCTCTGCTTTCAAAAAGATTTAAGCCCTTGCTTCTCCTTCCAGGCAGTAGGAATTGAAGGCCTCCAGGCCTTCATGGCCTTCAGGCACTATACTCTGAATTCTGTTAATCCATCCTTATGATTGACAGCTCCTGTGGTCTTTATGTGAGAACTTAGTTCTAATAGTAATCTTCCTCATTACAGATCTCCTGTTCGGTTTTCTCAGAGGAAACAAAACTCAAATCAACTCATACAATAACAATTAAGCACATACTAAAAACACGAAGGGTATCTTCTATTGGATACAGTCCCTGAACAGGATGCCAAGAAGTAGCACTCTTATTTCTACTTTAACAGTTAAAAAACTTAGTGTATATTAGAAAAAGGATAAAAAGAAAAGTACAGAATAAGGGATTACCAAAAGGAAGATTTGGATCAGACCTTCCCGAGAGTATTTCCCTTTAATATATTTCCCCTACTTGTGGGTATTTAATTGTGCTGTAATGGCAATGGTTCTTCAAGTCAAGGAACTGCTGCAGGCACCTAAGAATGGCAGGAGCACACTCTCCCCACCCCCATTTTATTTTACAGGCTCTTTACCTGAAGCTGCCCCTGCGGAGGCTTTCACTTGCTCAGAGTTCATTTGGATTTGCTTAAAATTCTACCTTCGGTTGTCCCAGTTTTTCAGATCCATCCCTCACAATGGAACCTTTTTGTGGGTTTATTTAGGACCCTTGTTTATGCCAATAGAATTGAAAAGGGCATTGGTTTAAGAGACAAGCCATCCATTGGTTACAGGCAACATACTCTCTCTGCATCTATGGCCACATTTGCAAAATGGAGGGGCAGAGATACCTTAAAGGAGTTTTTTTTTTTAAAGATTTATTTATTATTTATTTATTTAATTAATTAATTCCCCTCCCCTCCCCCAGTTGTCTGTTTTCTGTGTCTTTTTGCTGCGTCTTGTTTCTTTGTCTGCTTCTGTTGTCGTCAGCAGCACGGGAAGTGTGGGCGGCGCCATTCCTGGGCAGGCTGCACTTTCTTTTGCGCTGGGCGGCTCTCCTTACGGGTGCACTCCTTGCGCATGGGCGGGGGACACCCCTGTGTGGCAGGGCACTCCTTGCGCACATCAGCACTGCACATGGGCCAGCTCCACACGGGTCAAGGAGGCCCGGGGCTTGAACCGCGGACCTCCCATGTGGTAGACGGACGCCCTAACCACTGGGCCAAAGTCCGTTTTCCCCTTAAAGGAATTTTTAAGAGCCTTTTAATTTTGAATGTTACTTATGTTTACAAGGTCAACTATGAGAGAAAATGGAAAGGGTCTTTGCCTTTATGATTTGCCAACCTCTATTATTATGGTCACCATGTTTGATCACAAGAGAAGTTTGGAAAAATGAGTTTTAATTTGTGGACAAGACACAGCTGGGAAAATTAGGTGCAATCAAGTACAGAAACCACTAATGCAGAAGTCAAAGGTTGTGAAACTATTAGCTGTGTTTAGGATGGCCCCATAATACTTCATCCACATCTTTGTGAATAAAAAGGTGTACTATTGAATAATTACACTGAGAAACCAGATGTAAACATGGACTGTCCTATGCAAACTGGTATGAATGGCCAAAACTCTACAAATGTTCACTCTTCAAAAGGGCCGGTGAACATATATTTTAAAGCCATGTACAGAAATTACAGACCATGTTTTGTTATAAACTATTGGTTTTAATGCTTAAAACAGATTGAAGAAAAATAAAACAATATAAAAGGCACTGAATGGAAGCATAAAGCTGAAAATGCCATTTAGAATTCTGGAAATGTCCTACTTTCAAACTCATAGAAATATTGCCTAATTAATGACACCCAGTATATACTAAAATATCTTTTGAAAGACACTAATATTCATTCTTGTGTAATTTCTATTTCTTGGTTATAGGTATTACAAAAAGGTCTAGCACATTTGTCATCACCTTTATAAAATGAAGCTTTTATAATTTTCATTCCATGAACTGTTCCTCATTCTCCTTCTTCCCATGAAAAATATTTTTATGTGTGTCTACCCCAGTAATGATTTATCAACTCAGTCAAAAACAAAGTCATTTGATGACAATAAAACATGAAATAAATTTCTTTCCTTAACAGATTCACCATTTGATCTGAAATATCAGCTAATTCAGATGAAATAAATAGCTGAGTAGCCCCATTTGGGCAGCTTTGTGGTACATGATCCATAACAAATTAAATGGAGATGTGCATTTATATTGCATTGCATTCTCAGGGCAGAACAGGTCTCATACTGACTGTATTTAGTAGGATGTTGTTCTTTTCCAATGATTTATCTGTCCCCCATATTTGAGACTTTGGTTGTCAGCTGGTACCATTTTGCTCAGGTTGATATTACCTGAAGGAACCCTTTTAACTAGGACCAAGGGAATTTAAAGAGTGATATGTGTATGTGATTAAACCCATATTATGGAACCACATGCAATTTACCTTAGGGCTCACTTAAGCAAACATTTGTGATAGGTACAGTATATATTATTTTCTACATTGGGAAGAACTTCATCCTGCTTCACAAAGAAATAGGTAAAATCTTCTAATAGATCTGAAGAAGGGAATTTTATCTGTCTTGGATCTGTTAGAACCCTCTTCTTTGGTAAAGCTGGTTCTAAGTTGTCCATTAACTTTTTACCCCATGCAAATTGCCCCACACTTCCCTACAGCAAAACCCGATATTCCATTCTATGAGGGCTTTTATATTAACTTCAGAAAATTCGGTCTTTCTCTTTACAAATCTTTCACACTCAGACTCTAAGCACAGAGTCTTAGGTAGCTGTATTTCTATTTTGATTCCTATTTTCTACTTCATGTGTTCTGCTACATATGTCCTACTGAAAAGGAGCAATGTGACAAAACTCATCTCTAAATAGGTGCTTTGAAAAAAAATGTTTGTTGCTTTTACTTCTTTTTCCTTGTTTTTCTCTGTATATTCTTCCTATGTGCATCATTTTTATGATTCCCTGTCTTCTCTCTGTGTGTCTGCCTCTCTGTCTGTCTGTCTCTGTCTGTCTCTCTCTTTCTCTCACACACACCAATGTCCATATTCACAACCTCTCTCCATAATGATCTGACTGTATGACAGTTAGAAAGATTACATAGACAAGGAGCATATAATTGGTCAATTTAAAGAGTTATCTAGTATGTTAAAAATACAGACACCTAAGCCCCATTACTTTCTCCCGAATCAGAATTCAAAAATTCTAAGGGAGGGACCCTGTACTCTGTGCTTTTACAAAGCTCCTTGGGGCATTCTGGTGGTCAACTGTATTTGGAAATCACTGATATAAACCACCAAAACTTTAATTAGGGAAGGAAACACTTTTTGTTAAAAAGTCTCTTACACTATGTAGGAATCATTGACTTCAAGACACTCCCAAGTTATATTAGCAGCCTGGAATTTTGCTGTTTTACCCCTTGAAGCTCACTATATGTGGACGTTTTCACATTAAAAAGTACCTAAGATATGCAGGGCTGATTTTCATCATGTGCCATGCTATCAGAAATGTTCAGACCATCTTCATAGTCTATGATCTAATCATACCCAAGAGGGAAACTTTGGTACTACAGAGTATTAATTCAATAGAAAGGGAATAATTTGGATTAGTATTATAAACAATTTTCTAGATTAAAATACCTGAAGCCAGAATCATTTGGATCCCTGCGTAACTTGATGTTTCAGTGAACTAAGATAAAGAGTATTGTGGCGGCTCTCACCCCCACAGACTAAATCATCATGACAGGCATAGTGAATTGTTCTGTTCTGGGGAACAGCAAAGGCAGAGAGCTGCAAGCTACCAATTATGAGAGGTGCCAATAAGAAGTTTGAGCTTTACTAATACAGGAGCTGGGGTTTCCTTTTCCCTCTTCAAAGGCTGTGATTGAGCACACTCTTAGACTGAGACATTGTCAGTGATCTACAGAGAATTACAAACAAGCAGATTGGAGATGGACAAATACCCCTCCATTTTTGGAAAGGAGAAAAATGGTAGGTGTATTATGTTTCTTTAGGGAAACAGACCTGAAAGAAATATCTAGAAATAGTATGAAATTTTATATGACTGTCTCACATGACTGTGCTGGTGCAGTAGCTCAAATTCCACAAAGTAAGCTGCAAGCCAGCAAGTCCAATGAAGGTCCTCTATAAATTCCCCCAGAGGAGCTGGCTGGCTGAAGTAGAGATGAAAATTCTCTCTTCTGACTGCTGAAATCATCACTTTTCTTAAGGCCTTCAACTCATTGGATGAGACAACTCTCAATGCTGAAGGCGATCTCCTCAGTTGATTGTAGATGTGATTCACCATAGATGCAATCAACTTAATAATGATTCAAAATCCACAAAATGTCCTCACAGTAACAATTAGGTCAGTGCTTGCTTGACCAAATTACTGGGGACCATTTCCTGGTCAAAGTGTCACACGAGCCTAACCATCACAGTCCACTCCTTGTCAACTTGGCAACCATACACATAATTTTAAACCATACTTTATGTTTAAATAAAAACAATAGCATACATGTTTTTCACCTAACAATACTCAATTGTTCTGTATACAACTGGAAATGCACGGTTGTATACAGAATAGTTCAGAATAGGGTGCAAGTCCTTGGGGAATAGTCATTCTAAAACTTGATATCCTCTAATTTAAATACTATAATATAAAACTAATATAGCTTATGTCATATAATAAGGGGATAAAGAGGAAAGAAAAGGAAGATATTTCTATGTACATATACAAACATACTCATAACCAAACAAGGAAGAAATATTCATAATCATTACAGTTCTCATTTCTATAACTGGTCACATGGTCATAGTTTGTATTTATCACACTTCTTCCACTACCCATTCCATGTTCCATTTATCCTCAGCAGGTACCTCAGCTGGCTGTGGCTCTTTCCCTGGTGAAGTGACCCAGACTTCATTCCTGTAATTTTTGGGCCATCAGCAGTCCAGACTAGATTGGATTGTTGCAGTTTTCCATTAACTTTAGTCAAGAGCAAGGTAGTACTAAGACATATCCTAGGGGATCTCCTATATTCCAGGCAAGCTCTTCTTTACCTCCATTGTGTAGTTGCAGTTCTATCTCCCCTTGATAGACAGGATCAATCACCCTAGCCAGAACTGTAATTTACTTCTTTGCCTATTGATTCAGAGGCGTGAGAAGAGCAAAGTGGCCAGGTGGCTGTCTTAACTTTTAGGTCAAGGGAATCCTTGTTGTGACTACTGGTGGAAGTCCTCCTCCTTTTTGAACTAAGACCTTTAGGCCAGGAAAGCATAAGATTGCAGGTACAAGAAGTAAACATTTTTCTAGTGGATCATGAGGGGTAATAGTAAGTGGTACCACTTCCATCTCTACCTCTTGATTCCTGGATCTGTGAATCCTGAAAATGGGAGAAACACTACCATATGTAGATGCTCATATAGAGCATACACAGTCTCCTGGAGAACAGTGCCCCAGCCCTGTAACATCTTTCCATTTGGTTGGTACCATAATTGAGTCTTCAAAAGGCCATTCCATATTTCTATCAATCCAGCTACTACAGGATGATGGGGAACATGGTAAGGCCAATGAATTCCATGAGCATGTGCCCATTCCTGCACATAATTTGCTGTGAATTGAGCTCCTTTATCAGAAGCAATGCTGTATGGAATATCACAGCAGTGGTAAGTCCATGGATGGTAGTTTTGGAAGAAGCACTGCCTACAGGGAAGGCAAACCCATATCTGGAGTATGTGTCTATTCCAGTTAGAACAAATCACTGCCCCTTCTATGATGGGAGTAGCCCATAGTAATCAATCTGCTACCAGGTAGCAGGCTGATCACCTTGGGGAATGGTGCCATATTGGGGACTAAGGGTGGGTCTCTGCTGCTGGCAGATTGGACACTCAGCAGTGGTTGTAGCCAGATTGTCTTTGGTGAGGGGAAGTCCATGTTGCTGAGCCCATGAGTAACCTCCATCCCTACCACTATGGCCAATCTATTCATGAACCCATTGGGCAATGGCAGGAGTAGCTAGGGAAAAAGACGAACTGGTATCCACAGAATAGGTCATCTTATCCACTTGATTATTAAAGTCTTCCTCTTCTGAAGTCTTGCTCTGGTGAACATTCATATGGCACAGAAATAGCTTCATGTTTTGTGCACTCTGAAAGGTCTAGCCACATGCCTCTTCTTCAGACCTCTTTGTTACCAATTTTCCCATGATGTTCCTTCTAAGTCCCTGACCGTATAGCCAAACCAATAGCAACATCATGTTAATCACTGTACAAATACACATCCAGCCACTTCTCCTTCCAAACAAAATGAACAACAAGGTAAATCGCTCGAAGTTACACCCACTGGGAGAATTTTGCCTCACTACTGTCTTTCAGGGACATCTTAGAAAGGGGTTGCAGTGCTCTAACTGTCCACTTTCAGGTTCTACCTGCTTATCATGCAAAAATATCTGTAAATCACACCCAAGGTTTCTCTTCTCTGTCAACTGATTGTAATGAATTCCCCAAGAGACCATAACTGTAGGCTGTGAAAAATAAGGTAATGTGACAGGAGTGGTGGCCATAGACATTTGGGCCACTACCTCTTACAACTTACTTATGTCTTTAGGACTCATTTGAGGCCTATCTCTTATATACCACTTCCATCTGATGATGGAGTGCTGCTCTGCACTCCCAACTTTATCGCTTGTCTGGTCAGAAAATAGGTATTTTCTGATTATGACAGGCAACTCAGGTATCATATAACCTGGTGACCCATGGTGAAGCATTCAGTCTCTACTAAGGCCTAGTAGCTGGACAAAAGCTATTTCTCAAAAGAAGAGTAGTTATCTGCAGAGGATGGCAGGGATTTGTTCCAAAATCCTAAGTCTACATAGCGACTCTCCTATAGGGGCCTTCCAAAGGCTCTAGGTGGCATCTCTATTTGCCACTGATACTTCCAGCACCACTGGATCTGTTGGGTCATATGGCCAAAGTGGCAAAGAAGCTTGCATAGCAACCTGGAACTGTAGCAGAGCCCCCTCTTGTTTCTATTGCCACTCAAAAGTAGCAGCTTTTTTGGTTACTTGGTAAATGAACCAAAATAACACACTGAAATGAGGACTATATTGTCACCAAAATCCAAAGAGGCCAACTAAGTATGTGCATCTTTTTTATTCGGGGGGGGGGGGCAGATGCAACAGTTTATCCTTCACTTTAGAAGGGATGTCTTGGCATGTAGTAGCTACTTCTTGCTCACTAGGTCCAATCCACATGATATTTTCAATATAGTAATGTCTTGGCAGAGGGAAAGGAAATCAACATCCATGTAGACAATATTGTGACATAGGGCTAGAAAGTTGATATACACTTAAGGTAGGACACTGAAGATATATTGTTGGCCTTGCAGCTGAAAGAAAACTTTTTCTGTTGGACCTTAATAACAGCAATTGAGGAAAAAGCATTTGCCAGTTCAATAACTGCAAACCAAGTACCAAGGGATGTGTTAATTTGTTCAAGCAAAGATTCCACATTTGGAAGAACAGCTGCAATTGATATCACCACCTGGTTAAGTTTGTGATAATCCACTGTCATCCTCCAAAATCCATCTGTTGTCTGTACAAGGCAGATAGGGGAGATGAATGGGGATGTGGTGGGAATCCCACTCCTGAATCTTTCAATTCTTTGATGGTGACACTGATCTCTGCAATTCCTCCAATTGGCTATTGCTTTAGATTTACTATTTTTGCTAGGTAAGCGTAGTTCTAGTGGCTTCCACTTGGTCTTTCCTACCATAATAGCCCTCATTCCACAAGTTAGGTAACCAATGTGGAGATTCTGTCAGTTGCTGAATATTTCTTTAACAATTATGCCTTCCAGAACTGGGGAATGGGTCTAGGGACTCAATGGACCCACTGTCAGTCAGATCTGAGCTAAAACTCCATCAATCACCTGACCTCTACAAGCCTCTACTCTGACTGATGGACCACAGTGATATTTTAGGTCTCCTGGAATTAATGTCACTTCTGAGCCAATGTCTAAAAAGAACTGAAATGTCTGATCATTTCTTTTTCCTCAATGCACAGTTACTCTGGCAAAAGCCATTATCTCTTTGGGGAAGGTTGGGAAGATTAACAGTATAAATTTTTGGCAGTGTAACGGAGCCCTTCTCTAAGGGGTTCTGGCCTTCTCCTCATCCAAGGGGATCTGGGTAAACAGTCTCAAGTCTGGGAATTGATTAAGGGATTGTTACTCTCTGTTTCTGTAATTCAAGTTAGACTTCTGTTCACTTGACCTAGAACTCTTCTGCTTACACAGATCAAGTAGGAATTTAGTAGACCATCCATCTGTTTCACTTCTATTTACCCTCACAATCTATTAGCCAACATCATAGTTCTCTGAGGCTCAGACTATTTTGATTACTGCTTTGAGTCTGCTGTTCATCATGGTAGCCACTCATGCACTGTCTTTGCCTATTAAGTGCTGCCACTTGGCTTCTGCCAACCAAGGATCTGATCATCCCCATAGTGTTTAAGGATTCCAGTTCAGTGACAGTAGTTCCCTAGGTAATATCTTACCTCTGGAGAAAAGCAACCACCAAGTTCTTCAGGGAAGATAGAGTTAACATCACAAATTCATTCCTCAAAGTCCTGAGGAAATGGGCATCCTCTGGACATCCCTGGGGTGGATGAGCAGGCCTTACATGATATGTGCATTCTAATATTCCATTGTCTCTAAGCCTTTGGATTCCTTCATCTACAGTATACCAAGGCAGTTCTGGCATTTTGACCTCAGGTAATGTTGGACATCTTTTGGTCCATGTTTCAGGCAGCCACCTGAACAAACTGTTAGAGCCCTTTCTAACCCCTTGAGTTTTAACAGTAAATCCAGAATCTCTACTTAGTGAGCCTAAATCAATAAATTAATCTTGACCCAACTTTATATTCCTTCCACCATTATCCCAAACCTTTAATATCCATTCTCATACATATTTTCCTGATTTTGGTCTATTTAAATTGGAAAATTCAGGCAATTCTTTTGGAGTATAGCATACTTCCTCATTAGTCACACTTTGTACCTCATTCTTTGGGGTCTGTTGGGGCATTAGTCTAGTTATAGATCTGGACGAAAAGAGTGGTGGTGGAAGTATGTAACAAGAAGAGTTTTAAGTTTCTTGCAAGGCAATTATCTTAGGGCATTCATTGCAGTTTTACCTGGTGAAACAGGATTAATCTCTTCAGGTGGAGGTTGAATGACAGACTCCTTAAGGAAGACTGGAGGTCAGGAAGCTATTTGCTCAGGACAGACTAGACGCCAGAAAGTTTTCTTCCTCAGGGTGAGCAGGAGGTTGGGTGTCTGTTTCCTTAGGACAGTCCATTATAGATTTTTCTGGCAAAGACTCAGTAGAATTCAGGGTTTCAATGAACATCATTGCCACTGCCATCATTATCAACCCATTATGTCTCCATTACAAATTTTCAGGATGCCAGTCCTTTTCAAGCAATAGCCTCACTATAAGAGAGGACACCCTGCAAGGTTGAGATTTTAGTTTCCACTGTAAATCTGCTACTCACACAGTGAGACTCTGGGTCTGATTTTCAGAGATATCAAGTCTTTAGCTACACAAATCAAGATTTTCTTTCAGGTGACTCATAGAAATTTTGCATCCTTCATGAAGCACATAAGTTGTAAATTTGAAGGCTTCAGCCCATTCCTTTATTGTAAAACTGTATCCAGCATGTTTAGGAACAAACAGCCAACATCATTATAACTTTTAAATCTATAAAACTCTGTTAAGGTGTCAAAAACACTCTCATCCAGAACCTTGTCTCTTATAAGGATGTGAGCAGCCATATCCAGTGGTGATGTTTTGCATGTATCTATTGCCAGCTCATGCCATGGACTATCGCTGAAATCTTGATCATTGGAAATAGAGTTATTAATGCCTTTGAATCTAGTCAGAGTACATAGCCACTTACAAAACCCCAGAAATTCTATTTTTAAGATTCCACTTCTCAAGAACTACTCTTGGTACCAAGCTGCATTTGTCAGGATTCTCTATGGAAACAGAACCAACAGGAGATATCGGTAAATATGAGATTTTGTAAGCTTGTCTCATAAAACCTGGGGATGCACAAGTCTGAATTCTGTAGGGCAGGCTGCAAGCTAGGAAGGTCCTCTCTGAATTCCCAAAGAGTTGCTGGCTGAATGAAGTAGAAATGAAAATTTTCTTTCTTCTGACTCCTGAAATCCTCACTTCTCCTTATAAAGACTTCAAATCATTGGATGAGATGTCTCTCACAGCTGAAGACAATCTCTTCAGTTGATTGTGGATGGAATCATGTGGGTGCAATCAACTGACTAATGATTTAAGTCCACAAAATGTCCTCACAGTAACAATTAGGTCAGTGCTTGCTTGACCAAACAACTGGGCACCATTACTGGCCAAGTTGACACAGGGGCCTAGCCATCACAGTAGGTCAAATCAGTGAGTTAGAATATATTAAGGGGAAGTCTGGGACCCCTTAGAAAAGGAAGCAGAAATCATAGAAACCAGCATCTATCACCAAGAACAACTTAAGTGAATCATTCCAGCTGTGCCAGCCCAGCTTCATTTCACACTTTGACAGGCTATTAGATAAGGTGAGAGGGTTTAACAGGCCTTCACTGAGAAATTTGCAAGAGTCTCTCAAGATATCCTTGCAAGTTATATGAAGAAAGATGGATTTAATGGTAGCTTTAAAAAGATTATAAAGTGGTTGAATGATCATAACTAAATGGATCTTTGTATTCAGTGATATGTATTCTAGTATATTGTCCTTGGTCTACTCAAATTCAACAAATGTATCAATGACATGGTAAAAAGACAAAAGAAAGTATTGTCATCTCTGAAGGCTCCATGTAAGTTAGGAGATAGCTAAATGAAATGGATGGAAGATTCAAGATCCAAAGCAGTCTTATAAGAATGAAATCTAATCAGTTGAAACTAGGATAAGTATAAACTCAAATATTTGGTCTACTCAGATCAACTATACAGTTTTATGCAGCAAGAAACATTTGAGCTAATGACAATCAGTGTGAAAAAGGACTTAAGGGCTTTGCTTATAAGCCATCAAAATAGCTAAGGCTTCATGCTTCAAGTTTCATGCACAATAGTTGAGTTTTCAGAATGTTATCAGAGGTCACCTGGAAATTCAGCCTTAATGGAGAGCTCAGTATTCCTGGATTCCTGTGCATGCTATTTTATCCTTTAGAAAACTCCCATATCTCAATACCTGTACTGCCCCACAGTGCTTTACCTTGGCTAATTCCCTAGTCTCTCAGTGTAGATACTACAGGAAGTCATCCTGACCCCAGGACCAAATTAGGTAGATATCCTTCCTCTGGGCATGTCTACTGCTAACAGTCATCAGATCACTTTTTACCCTGCATTATATTTTCCTGTTTTTAACTATCCATTTCCACCTTTATTCTGTGAACAGCTTGCTTTGTTCACCATTATATCCACAGGTTCACTAATGTCTCTCACCTAGGAGATGCTCAATAAACAATATTTATATAATGAGTGAGCCAATTCAGAGAGTAATCAGGATGATGGAATAATCTAAAAGCATACAAGAGAAATGTTTGAAGGAACTAGGAATGTTTAGCCTGGAGGAAAAAAACCCACAGGAGCAAAATGAAGGCAGTTCGCATTTACATAAAAGTTGGCCAAGTAGAGGAGTGAATTGATTTATTCTACATTGCGTCAAGGATAAACTCTTCAACAGCAGATATTTTAACATAGTTCAAGTGATGTCTTTCTAATAAGACCATGAACAATGGTATATGTTCCCAAGAGAGGAAATAAGTTGGCACATTACAGATGGGCTGGAGCACAGGCTATTTGACAGGATTGCCATAAAAGAATTTCACACATATGATGGGAACTTGGACAAGATGCTAAGTTCCCTAAGATTCCATGGATGTATGATCAAGCCACAACAATATATTCATTTATAACTTACACCCACTTCCTCTGTGCAATAGTCCTTTAGGAATAAAAGTTTGTCTAAGAGAAGACGTTTTCATGGATATATCAGTAGAATAGAAGAGACAATTGTCTTTATCTTGATCTCATCTATGCTAGGTGGCTGGGTAAACTTTTATAAGTAGAATCAAATATCCAACCTTATTGCTTTATCTGTATAAGGAAGAACTGAGTTGGACCAAATGACACTGAATTCTCTTTCAGATACATAATATATTTTATGTTATACAATACCTTTAAATTACTTACCCAAGGAAGGTAAGTTGTTTTTCAGAGTATGTCCATTATATTACACGTATTTTGTGCTGAGTCTTTCCGTTGTCCAAATCCACTGAGTTTAGAGCACCAGTAACTCAGTGTCAAGATGACTAGACTGATAGTTATATGTAAAATTACATTTAAAAAATGTTTTTTTGGGAAGTGGCTATAGCTCAATCAGTTGGGTTCCCATCTACCATATGGGAGGCCCTGGGTTTGTGTTCCAGGGCCTCCTTGTGAAGGCAGGCTTGCCCACATGCTGAGGAACGCTGCCTGGCCTGCAGACACCACAGAGCGCTGCCTGGCCCTCAAGCTCCATGGAGCGCCGACTCAGCAAGGTGATGCAACAAAAAAGAGAGACAAGCAAAAAAAAACCATGGAAGAGCACACAGTAAATGGACACAGAGAGCAGACAGCAAGCAAGCTACAACGGGGGAGGGGAAATAAAAATAAATAAATAAACAAGTAAATAAAATAAATATTTTTCCACATTAGCTCAGAAGGACTTCAATTGTCTTAATTACTATTGAAGGGAGTCTTGCTGTCCATGTTCCCAGAGTTACTACCACAAATGATGGTCATTAATATGCTACAATATGCATCTGGATAGAGGCTCAGCCTAATCAGGATTCATAAACATTAGACTTCTTTGCCTTGATATTGGAAAGGATAGCCCAAGCTTTATACATTTTCACCTAAGACTGCTCTTAGAAAAAGAACTTGATCTCAGCTATACCAGGTAGCAAAGTAAACTTGTATTAAGTAACATCGAACCTCCTGACCTCATTTTAGGATAGGCCATCCCTTCCATGGATACAGTTCCTTTTAAATCATGTCAAAATCAAATCAACTCTCAGGCACTAGTCACTATCTAGTAATTGCTACTCAATTCACATCTTGGCCTGAACAGACTTTTTTTAACCGAACACACAGACTCTCTGAAGGAGTGTCTTCAGAAGAAGCGGAGAGCTCTCAAGCCAGAATTTACATCGTTTATGGAAAGAACACACAAGTTGATGTAGTAATAGCCTCTTTGTCCCAGCATTACGAATAAGCAATGATGAAGCCCACCAGTGTGAATATGTGATTATATGCAGGCTCATAAACTGTTTTTCATTCACTAGGAGGAAAGAACATATTTTCTTTGCCATTTCTGTTTTCATTGGCTAAACTATTACTGCAAGTACCTGCAGAAACAACAAGCATATATCTTAATCACTATTTTATCTAAGAGAAATCTGTTAACCCAGAATTTCCTGAATTTTGCCAACCATAGTATATTTTCTGAAACATCCATTTGCATAATATGCTAGCACCCCCCAGAACACGTTTGGGAAACAATGACCCAGATAAACCTTCACTCTTCTCCCAAGAGTCTTCCGCCTCCCCCTTTTACGAATAAAAGTTTATCTAATAGAAGATGTATTCATGTATTCATCCCTTTGATATCCAACTCTTTCTGAGAAGCCATTTTAAACAAGCTAAAAGGTTGCTGGTATTTTATCCATTTCTGTGCAGAACCCTTTGTGTTCTCTATCTTAATGAAGTACTTATCTTTATTTTACACACCTAAATATCATAGGATTATGCTACGCAGGTTGCAAATATGTTATTCTTGCATATAATGGCCACTGAGGGATAGGGGGAGGAGAGGAGTTGGATTTTAAGCCTCTAAATTCAGCTCATACTTTGTGGGAACTTAAGAGCCTACTGAATCTCACTGAGCTTCTCTTTACTCTTCTTAAATAGAGTGGGGCTGAATTTGCTGATATATAAAAATCCTTCCAACACTAACATTATAGAACTCTCTATTTTCTGATTTCATATATAATATAGTGGTAAGTGGGCAGATTCTAGAGTAACAAAAAAAAAACTGAATTCAATAGCCTATTCACCCAATTATTATCTGTGTTCTGTATGCCCTTGGGCACTTAACTTTGCTCTTAAAATACTAGTTTCTTCATAAGTCGTGTCAGGATAATATTAATACCGTAGCACAGAGGGTTGTGAGAATCAAAAAAGATAATGCATGTAAAGGGTTTATTTAGCATGGCCAAATACATGTTAAATGTTCAATCATTATCTGCCATATTCTGCTTCTTGGTGGTGATGATGGTGATAGAGATGATGGAGGCTGGGGGAGGAAATAAGATAATATCTGTATATAAACTGTACATTTGCCCTATATTTCAAACGTGTAGATGACTAAGACCACCCACTTAGGGAGCACATAGAAACATAATGAATTAATTAATGCTGATGATGCTGTGGTGATGATGCTGAAAAATGATGCAGATAGACATGGTAAAGCTACTATGCCCTGCCAGACCACACTCGAGAGTAACTTGGAGATGGTTAAGGAAACAAAATAGTGACAATCGTGCTGTGGTTTAAAAATACTGTGTGGTGGGACTAAACACAGAAAATGCAATGATATAGGTCAAAGAAGAAAGAATTGACTCAAGTACCAAAAGGGTTTTGAGGGATGGCTACCATAAATAGGGTAAGAGTCATAATGAATGAAGATGAATAACTGCACCTTATATCCACTGTGGACCAAACAGGAACAAATGGGCATAAATTACTTTTGGATAAAATTAGACTGCCTATATGGAAGGGGATTTTAACTCTATTCTTGGTCAGCACCAGGGTATTTTATGAAGGGATACACTGGGAATTCTACTCTGAGACCCATAAATGACTAGGTGAATGCCCATCTGCTAAGAATAGTTAAGGGGAAGTTTATCTACAGTCAGAGGGAAGGATGCCAAGTAATTCTTTACAGTGCCCAAGCTTTCATGGTGATGCAATTTAACAGGCTAAATGCTGCTGTCCCCAACATAGGGCTGCTGACAACGAGATTTCTCAAGGGATTCCTTGGGCCACATTTCCCCTTTAAAGACACAAGGTGTAAGTCTGCCAGGGGTGGGTATGTTCAATGAGCAATAACAACCATTCTCTAATTAGACACAATCTCCTAAGTGAGGCATCAAAAGAACAGCAGAGACTGGTGCTAGTAAATTAAATTTTTAAAATCCTATTGCAATCACTCCCTTGATATTCCCCCTTCTTTAAGCTCCATTCTTGGTTATTTTTTATTTATTGTAATTACTTTAGTTATAAGATTTGTTTCCATGTTATTATATACATTATTGTGCAGAGAAACAAAAAAAATAGTAATAATAGCTGAAAAGAGTTATGTTTCTTTTTTATCTCCTTGGCTGTTATTAGACCAGAGGGAAGGGTGGAGAGCAGGGAGAAGCTGTAAATAGAAAAGAAAGTGTTTCCTACAGAGTGAAGATGTATGGGAGCATATTTGCAAGAAGAAAGCAGGGCAATGAAGGAATAAGGCTAATAATTCAAAAGAGCTAGGTGGCTCAGAGAAATAAATAATCATGGAAAAGGCAACCTGGAAGCCAAGGCGGGGGGGGGGGGGGGGTCACATCACCAAGGTTTATGCTGCCTTTGACTTTCCTGTTTATAAACTCTGGTCTGCCAGGAAGAAGGACCCAGAACTAGAGAACGTAAGGCTTTGTGTTAATTCCTATTACCTGTCTTGGAGGTGCAAATCCTTCTGATTCCTGAGTGGCCATGCTTTCCCAGGAATCTGAGCTTCTGTGGGTGGGTGGGCTGTGATCCTCAGGCTGTGTACACCCAGAAGGCAGGCAGACAGACCCCACCAATCTCAGACACTGTTCATTACAGCTGCTTTAAACAGCTCTTAAAGAAGCCCTGATGGAGGCTGAAGATGACTATTGGCTGCCTTCTAAAGGGCGAGATTCCAGGCTTTTGCCCATTCCAAGAGGCCAACTGAACCTATTTAAAGAGTAAGCATGAGGAGGAGAAAAGGGTATTAGCTGAATAGCCCTATTCCCAAGTGTTTTCCACGCTGCACTTTTTTTGTACTATTTATTCAGTCCTACACCCAACCATGATTTTTAAATTGTAAGGACAACCAAAAGCTTTAATAAGATATATGTAAAGGAGCCTTGCTCACCTTTCAGCATGTCCTTCCCTCTGCAGAATCCCTATCCCAGTTTATCCTGGATCTCTTTGAGAAAATGAGAAAGGAAAGAGACCATTAAGCCTGCTTGTGCTGGCCACTGAGTAGAGCCTGGCATGCCCACTACTAAAACTCAGCCATCAGTGCTCAATAACAACAACCTTCACATCTGTACAGAGATTCCCAGTTTCAAAGTACTATGATACTTAGTCTTCATGCCAATCAGGTGAGATGAGGTGGTTAGGGCTTACTGATTCCTTAAGAAATCAAAAAAACAGAGAACAGAGAGGTTAAATAACTTGTCCAAGGCCACGTGGCTGGAAAGGCATCAGCTTTGACCTAAGTCTGGGTCTTCTGTTCAATGGATCGGAATTCTTCCTATTACACTATTGCCATAATCATCTCAAATGGGGGGGAAAGGGGGCTGAGGAGAGTGAAGGAAAAGCAAAAATTGTGCCCCTTGAGAAAGGCAATGATATCTCATTATAGCCCTGATAACAAGGGGACAGGAACTCCCTCTTCCTTCACTGAAGCAGAGCACCTCTGAGAGTAAGTGACAGAAGGAGAAGCACCTTTGACATTGAGGGGTCTGGCAGGGCTGTGCTTCCCTAATCTCCAGTTACATGAGGTGGTCATGTAATACATATCACTAAATACATGGCAGAGGTGAGAAATAACAAGTCTATTTAATAACCAAGGGTTTGCTTTATAAAGACTTCTCAGTAAATGTTGAAAGTATTAGGACTGGGGATGCTAAGAAGAAAGATGCACAAAGGGGAAACTGAGAAGAAGAATAGACTCGGAGGCCCCTGGTCCCCTCTCTTCCTTCTCAATAGGAGTGGAGGAGGAGAAGAAGAAAAGGAGAAACGCCAGAGCGAGACAGACCTTTGAAGCTGCCCAGCCAATGAGGGAGCGAAAGCATTTAACAAAACAACTGCATTTCACCAAGAGCCTCAGCCGGGACTTGATCAATGATTCTGCAACATTGAGTCATTTTTAATTTAATGCTTCTGGGAAGTGAGGGGGGAACCCATCAACTAGCAGCACAGTTGGCAAGAGCTGGGTATTAGCATTTGGCAGCATTTATTATCGCTGTTTATGATGGTGTAAATTAGGTTTATGCTGATATAATTAATAACCCTAAATTTAGGAATAATAAATAGTAATATTTAGTCGGAACCGCAGGGTCTGAGGGAGACAAACAGGCGCTCCAGCTCCTGACTCCCCGTCGGTGTGCAGGCAGTGGTAGGAGCAGGGTGCAAGTGCAGAAGCCCTTGGGAACTCCCTCCCAGCATGCTTGGCCCAGTGATATGGACCACTTAACAGTATGCAAATGTCTTAGCAGTAGGACCTTAAGAGTTCCCACAGAAAATCATTTCCATTTTGACCTCTGTGAACAAGTTCATCAGCAAGATTGAGAGGGCTGCATTTCTCCCTAGAACCACGGCCAGAGCCGTGGACTGCTGCGTCGAACGCCGTGTTCTTCGCGGGTTTCTCCCCCTCCTTCTACCTCTCAAGAGGCTTCAGAATGTCCTGCAAATTCCCCACAGACCATGATTTGAGAATTACTGACAGACATTTGAAAGGAAAAAAATTTAAGGCAGGAAACAGTTCCTTCTGCATCTCTTTAGGAATTAAATATTTTTCATTTTATGAAGTTGTAAACAAAATCTGTGAGATTGAAATATTCCTATAAAGATTCCCTTTTGTGCTAGGAGAATATCTTAGCATTCAAAATGGACTGGAACCTCTATTCTTATATTTTTCCAGTGAGGGAAAGATGTAGATGGAGAAAATTATGGTTCCTCAGACTAAATTATCTCTTCTGGTCCAGAATAAATTGTTTCCCATTTTCAAATATAATGAAATTAGAGCAAAGAGAAATTGAATACCCATTGCTTACCTCTCCTCAGAGGTCCAAGTATGTGCAGCCATTGTCAGGAAGAATGTTAACCTGTATATTTTCTAAAGAATGGAATCTGGCAGTGATATGTGTCAAATATAAAAGATGTATAACATTTGATTCAACAGACTCTTTTGGAAAATTTATCTTAGGAAATGACTAGCAAAATCTACTACAAACATAAGAAGAATATCCATGTGTCTATTGTTTGTAATGGAGGATTGTTTAAATTAATTATGACCCATCAATATCATGGGATTGCTATCTTAAATATTGATCATGTCATTGGTATTCATTGCCACAGAAAGCTATTGCTTGTTTATAACTTATACTAGAAAATATATTATCTTACAAAACTTTAAGTATGGATATAGAAATATACATTTTTTTTAAGATTTGTTTTTATTTATTTCTCTCCCCTTCTCCCCACCCCTGTTGTCTGCTTTCTGTGTCCATTCACTGTGTGTTCTACTGTGTCCGTTTGCATCTTGTCAGTGGCACCGGGAATCTGTGTCTCTTTTTTGTTGTGTCATCTTGCTGTGTCTACTCTCCATGTGTGCAGCACCACTCCTGGGGCAGGCTGCGCTTTTTATTTTTCTCACAAGGCGGCTCTCCTTACAGGGTGCACTTCTTGTGTGTGGGGATCCCCTACAAGGGGGACACCCCTGCATAGTGCGGCACTCCTTGGGCACATCAGCACTGCATGTGTGCCAGCTGACCACATGGGTCAGGAGGCCCTGGGTTTGAACCCTGGACCCTCCATATGGTAGGCAGATGTGCTATCAGTTGAGCTAAATCTGCTTCTCTAGAAATATATTTAAAAATCTAGCCGATATACCTGTAGCTGTCAATTTACAGACAAAAGGGCTAAAAGAGCTTATCTACCTTGTTAATAGTTATCTCTTGGCAGCTGGATTCAGGGAGGGACTCCATATTACAAAATTCCAGAGGCACTATGTAATTATAATAAATCATTAAAATGCAATGTATTAGCCCTGAATTTAGGTGCTTTTTACTTTCTTCATTAAGCTTTTTCTATATATTTGAATTTTCTATTAACCACCATGTATCATTTTTCTCAATTGGAAAAATTAAACATTTTATTTTTGGAAACAAGTCTCATGCACACTGCTAAGCAGAATATTCAGTACATGCTGGATACTTAGTAAATGGAAGTTTTATGCTTGCTTCATTTTTCACCTGTTGTCTCTCAGCTCTCAGCCCATATTCTGTACTTTATTCTGTCACACAGGCTAAATCTCTGCAAACTACAGTGCCAGACACCCTTATGATTGGTTTCCTGTTAGTTTCTGTAGGTGAGAGGCACTAGAGAGAGCCTGGAATGCAGGAGGAGGGGGAAAAGGATACCTTTTCTGTTTTCCAGTTGAATTAATGCTTCTGGAGCAACAGCAAGCAATTGTCTTGAGGGCTTGCTTCTTTGTACCAGTTGGTAGAGAGATGCACCCCTTTTCCATTTGCATCGCAGCCTCTCTACACTCCTTCACCCTATAGGTAGTGCCCTCTGGTCCAATGAAGCACTTGCCAAGTCACACCCCCTCCTCAGGGTTCCAAGCACCACCTCATACAGCCCATCAAGCTCCTAGGTTCTGGTTACTCTACCTTTTCCCTTTGGTTCTCCCATTCTTACAGGTGGCAGCTGCTTCCACAGTTACTAATTTCTTGATCTCCTTAATATCCCCTTTTTGAAATTTCAGACATCTCCCACCTGTATGAACCAATTAAATCTCTTTTGAAATGCCTAGTATCCTAGCTGCATCATACATTGTTTTATAATTAGAAAACAATAAAGGTAGTTTAAACTTTTAAAATGTCATAATCAGACTGAGTATAACTCTTAGAACATGTTAGCTATCATATTTATTATTTACTTTTCCCTTGGAAATTTTATTAAGTACCACTGCCACTTTTCTCTTTTATCAATCTTGGGTGGAGACGTTTTCTTTAAATTTCTGCAGCACAGCTAAAACAAGACTGAAAGGCTTCTAAACACTTATCTAAAGAATAAGTGATATAATAGAAGATAACTACTCTCAGAAAATTTAAAACCGACTGTTGGTATAGCTGGACTTATCCTCAGATGGCTACTTAAGGGATTGCTTCTCCTGGCCTCCTCCATGTAGCAAAAGTCATTTTTCCTCTATGACCTAGAGGACCCCTTTGTTTAACCCAGAGTCTCCTCTACTTCAAGCTCAGTAGACTTCTCTCTTCTTCCTAAAGGTTCCAAGAACTGCCCTTTTCCAGGCTGATTGACAAGGAAAACAGCCAATCTGTTCAGGGTCTCCACTGCTCCCTACCCATAGGGACGTCTTCATGGGTTCCAGCACAGTGTATCATAGCAAGCATGATCACTGATATGATCTAAAGATCCAGCAGCACATACTACTGTGATACTTGTATGAGGTAAGGAGGTAGCCCAAGTAATGACTGAGGTTGAATTTCTCACCAGTCTGTTCTTAGGGAGCTCAGAGGGTATCTTCCATTGTTACTTGTTCACATAAAAATAATGACATATGTATGAACCAGTCCACCAATTAGTAAATGTAACTGATCTACAAAATCCAAAAGTCTGAGAAGCACTGGCTGCTACATGTTATTATATTGAAGAGATTTGAAATACATTAAATGGTTAGAGCTGAGTTTACATCACAGGGAAGAGAAGACAGGAGAATATATCAAAACAGGAAAGAAGAGGTATGGTCCAGCTAAAAGGTGAAGTGAGCCCAGTGGGGATGTTGTGATCCTGAACAACTGAATGAAGATATATTACAGAAATGGACAGTGGCAACAGTAGCCTAGTGACAATAAATATACAAAGTCTGCTGGGTATTGTTTACAGTCAGAAACTGGCAATAACAGGAAAGGATGTATTCCTTGAAGGAGAAGGCTGGCAGGCCCAAGGCAAACCGGGAACTTAATACCATGAAGTGGGACTGAGGATGAATCAATTCATTCATCTTATACCAAAATGACAAAAAACTGGGGAAGGTTGGGCCTTGGTTCATCCAAGTCATGCTGGGCATGGAAGTCTGGGTCAAAAAAACTAACTTCAGAGACCATCTGATGATCACCTTGTATCTCAATCCAAGGTTAGGAGGAGCTGATAGGCTGAAAGAAACATGGAGTTTGGAGCTAGACAAAACTGTTCAAATCTCAGTTCTAGTACAAGCTAGCCATATAACTTTGAATGTCTGTGTGATTTTTATTACATTGAGAAGTTTTCTACCAGATCTGCATTGAACTAGCTATATAATCATGGATAACTCAATTTAACTCTTTAGTAATATTCAAACAAATAATGAAAGAGAACTTCCCAAACATAGCAAAAGATGTGAAAATACACATCCAAGAAATTCACAGAACACCAACCAGGATAAACATGAAGAAGAATATACACCATCATATATTGATTACACTGTCAAATTCAAAAGACAAGGAGAGAGTTCAGAAAGCTGAAAGAGAAAAGCAATGTGTTACATACAAGGGAATCCCAATAAGATTGAGTGTCAATTTCTCATCAGAGCAATGGAGGCAAGAAAGCAGTGGGCTGAAATACTTAAAGTGCTAAAGGAAAACAACTGCTAGCCAAGAATTTTATAATTGGTGAGACACTCTTTCAAAAATGAATCTTGTTTCAAAAAAACGAAAAAGGAAATAAATATAAAAATAAGTTTAATGGAAGCTAGGGACAAAAAAGGTATAAGACTTACAAAGGATATATATCAAAATGGTAGAGGAAAGACCTATATTATCAGTAGTGACTTTAAATGTAAATGGACTAGATTTCCCAGTCAAAAGTCAGAGACTGACAGGTTATAAAAGCATGACCCAACAATATGCTGTCTGCAAGAGATGCACCTTAAAGTCAAAGATACAAATAAGTTGAAAATGAAAGAATAGAAAAAATATACCATGCAAATAGTAACCAAAAGAGATCTGTAGTGGTTACATTAATACAAAAAAAAAATAGACTTTAAATCAGAATGGTTACTAGTGACAAAGATGATCATTACATACTGATAAAGTGGGGGGCAATTCAACAGGAACATGTATATTTTTAAGTATAAATGCACCTAACAGTAGAGACCCTGAACATATGAAGCAAATACTGAAATATTTCAAAGGAGAAACTGATGGTTCTACATTAATAGTAGGAGACTTTTGGCATAACATGTTCAATAATGGATAGAACATCTAGTGAGAAGATCCATAAGGAAATACAGGACTTGAATATTACACTCAACCAACTAGACCTAATTGACTGCAATGAATGAAAACAGAATACATATTCTTCTAGAGTGCACATGTATCATTCTCCAGGATAGACAATATATTGGGTCACAAAATGAGTCTCAATAAATTAAAAATTTTTGAAATCATCATTGTATATTCTCTGACCTCAACTGATAAAGCTAGACATCATAACAGAGGGAGAAAGGGAAAATTAACAAATATGTGGAAATTAAACAACATACACTTAAATATCCATGGATTAAAGACAAAATCAGAAGTGAAAATAGGAAATATCTTGAGGCAAGTGAAAATAAAAATACAACACAGCCAAACTCTTGGGATGCAGCAAAGTCAGGGATGAGAAGGAGATTTATAGCTTTAAATGCTTACATTAAAATGGAAGAAAAACTTTAAATCCGAGACCTGACATCAATACTGGAAGAACTAGAAAAAGAAGAACAAACTAAAGCCAAAGCTAACAAAAGGAAGGAAATAACAAAGATTAGAGTGGAGATAAATGAAATAGAAAACAAAAAACAATAGAGAGAATCAATAAAATTAGAAGTTGGTTCTTTGAAAGGTCAACAAAAATTGAGAAACCTTTAGGTAGATGAACAGAAAAAAAGAGAGAGGATACAGATAATGAAAAGAAATTAACTCCTACCCCACTGAAATAAAAAGGATAGTAAGTGGATACTATGAACAGCTGTATGCCAATAAATTTGATAACCTAGATGAAATGGGAAAATTCTTAGAAACTCACATACTGCCTACATTGACTCAAGAAGAAATCAACAAATTATTAATAAAGAGATTGAATTAGTCATCAAAACCTCCCACCAATAAAAGTCAAGGAGCAGATGGCTTCACAGAGGAATTCTACCAAACATTCCGAGAATAATTAACTCCAACTCTGCACAGGCTCTTCAAAAAAAAAAATGAACAGAAGGGAACATTTTCTGACTCATTCTACAAGACCAATATTGCCCTCATTTCAAAGCCAGATAGAGATACCTCAAGAAAAGAAAATTACAGGGCATTATCTCTTATGAATGTAGATGCAAACATCCTCAAAAAAATACTAGTAAACTAAATCCAACAGCTTATTAAAAGAATTATACACTGACTATC
The DNA here is from genome assembly GCF_030445035.2 of Dasypus novemcinctus. Taxonomy (NCBI): domain Eukaryota; kingdom Metazoa; phylum Chordata; class Mammalia; order Cingulata; family Dasypodidae; genus Dasypus; species Dasypus novemcinctus. The sequence continues at coordinate 167,890,414 of NC_080675.1, read as the reverse complement.
AAATGGGATTTATACATGGTATGCAAGGTTGGCTCAACATTTTACAAATCAATTAATATAATACACTAAATTAACAGAAGGAAGGGATAAAAACAGATGACCATCTCAACTGATGCAGAAAATACATTTGCAAACTACAGCACCCTTTCTTGAAAACACTTAGAGCACTAGGAATAGAAGGAAACTTTTTCAACATGTACAAGGACATACATACGAACCACTGGAATAGAATGGAGAGCTCAGAAATTAACATGACATTAATGCCAACTGATTTTTGACAAGGTAGGTGGTAAAGACAATTGAGTAGGGAAAGAATATTATGTCAACAAATCATGCTTGGAAAACTGGATCTCCATTTGAAAAAAAAAAAAGAGGAGAACCTCTATCTCGCACCATATATAAAAATTAACTAAAAATAGATAAAAGACCTAAATATAAGTATGGGAAATTATCAAATTCCTAGAAGAAAATGTTAGGAAGCAGCCTCAGGACCTTGTGTTAGGCAATGGTTTCTTAGACTTTATACCCAAAGCATAAGCAACAAAAGAAAAAAATCAATAAGTGAGACCTCATCAAAATAAAAAACTTTTTTGCCTCAAATGACTTCATCATGAAAAGTAAGACGACAACCTATGCAATGGGAAAAAATATTTGGAAACCACAAAAATGATAAAGGATTAATATTCAGTATACATAAAGACATTTTTCAACCTAACAAGAAAAAGACAAATAACCCATTTTAAAAATGAATAAAAGGGAAACAGGTTTGGCTCAATGATAGAGTGTCCACCTAGCACATGGGAAGTCCAGGGTTCAAACCCAGGCCTCCTGAACCATGTGGTGAGCTGGCCCACATGCAGTGCTGATGCACACAAGGAGTACCTTGCCATGCTGGAGTGTCCCCCAAGTAGGGGAGCCCCACACAAAAGGAGTGCACCCTCTAAAGAGAGCTGCCCCATGCAAGAAAAGTGCAGCCTGCCCAGGAGTGGTGCTGCACACATGGAGAGCTGATGCAGCAAGATGACACAACAAAAAGAGACACAGATTCTTGGTGCTGCTAATAAGAATACAAGCAGACACAGAAGAACACACAGCAAATGGACAGAGAGCAGACAACGGGGTGGGGGGGGAAGGGGAGAGAAATACATTTTTTTTTTAATGAGTAAGACTTGAACAGACATCTCTCCAAAGACGATGAGCAAATGGCCAGAAAGAACATGAAAAGATGCTCAACATCATTAGCCATCAGGGATATGCAAACCAAAATTACAATGAGACAGGTGACTTCTGGGAAGATGGTGTCAGAGTAGGTAGGCAAGGCTCTACTCTCACAAAAACAATGAAGGAAGGGCAAAAAGCTGTCTGAGGGAGCTGCTTTGTGGATCTGCAGACCAGGAGAATTCTGCATATCATCCAGGAAGAAGAGGAACAGAGAGACGAGGGCACCAAAACAAAAACCAATATAGAATAAGTGGAACTAAACAAAATGAAATAAAATCCTAGAGTAGAAAGAGGAGCTAACCACCTTAAAAAGCCCATCAAGATAAACAGATGCCTAGACACTAGCAAAAAAATCAAAAGTCAAACTAAGAAACAGGAAGACATGGTCTAGTCTAATAAACAAACTAAAAAAGAGAAAGAGACAGAGAATGTGGAACAAATTATCAAGGATGTCCAAACAAATATCATGAATTAACTCACTGAAGGGAAGGAAGAAGTAAAGGATATTTAAAAAGACATTAGGGGAACAGACAGAAGAAATCATAAATGTACATAAAATATAACATCTGATGGTGATGAAAGACACAATTTGAGAAATTAAAAAAGAACTGTAAGCACATAACAGCAGATTTGAATAGGCAAAGGAAAGAATTACTAATGTCAAAGGTAGAACATCTGATATCACACAGAGAGTAGAACAGATAAAGAGATAGAAAAAACTCAACAGGGACTCAGAAAATTGAATGACAACATGAAATGCACAATCATATACATTACAGTAATACCAGAAAAAGAGAAGGGAAAGTGGGCAGGAGTGTTAAGGAAATAATAGCAGAAAATTTCTCAATTTTTTTGAGGAACAGGGATGTACATGTCCAGGAAGTGCAGCACCCTCCAAACAATAAAAATCCTAATAGACCTATCCCAAGACACATACTTATCAAGCTGTCTAACATTCAAGATGAAGAAAAAATTCCAAAAGCAGCAAGAGAAAAGAGACCCATCACAAATATGGGAAGCTCAATAAGATTAAGCACTGATTTCTCATCTGAAATCACAGAGGCAAGAAGGCAGTGGTATGACAAAACTAAGGTGATAAAAGAAAAATAACCACCATCCAAGAATTCTGTTTCATGCAAAAGTGGCATTCAAAAATGAGGAAGAGTTCAAAATATTCACAGAAAAACAGAAATTAAGAGAACTTGTCACAAGGTGCCTGCCCTTCAAGAAATACTAAAGGGAGTGCTGCAGGTTGAAAGGTAATAAAACCAGTAGAGAGAAGGTTGAAGGAGAGTATATAAAGGAAAATTATTACTAAGAATAACTAAAAGATTCTCTTGGCAGTATGGTAAGTGAGGATTGCTGGTTTGAGGTGTTGAATGTGGGGGCCATTAGGGGCAAGGAGCACCTGGGGCAGGCTTCTAGGGAGTATGTGAGTGTTCATCTTGCCATAGTGGGTAAAGACTCATATAATGAGCAACAAGGTGGTGAACTCCCATCCTGGGGAGGCCCACTATGTTCTCAAATAGAGAGGCAAGAGTCTCTTGAGAGCATGGGTGGTGCCCAATAGGGGATGACAGATCAGTGTATCAAGCCCTCAGTGTTATTGCAAGTAACTATGAATCTTGTCCTTCAAGGAGTGAAGCCTGGTTGTAGCCATGGGTCCCAAGGGGAGAGGGAAGGAGGAATAGAATAGAAGGAACAGGGGCATTTTGGAGGTGATGGAGGTGATCTACATGATCTTGCTATGATGGATACAGGCCATGTTAAATTACAAAAAAAATTTATAAAAGTGTATGGTTCAAAATGTAAACCATAAAGGAAACCATTGACCATGGTTGGTAGCAATGTTTCAGTATTTGTACATCAGCTACAACAAATATACCATCACATATAAAATGTTATTAATAGGGGAAGGGGGAAAGGAGGAGGACGTTGGGTATATGGGATTTCCCTGTATTCAGTACATGAATTTTCTGTAACCTAAAACTTCTTTGAAGACAAAAGGAAAAAAGTAAGATACTGGGAATAAATGGAAGAAAATGTCACCATACATATAGGATGACAGATCTTACAGTGATGAAAGGAAAAATGTAAAAAAATTTTTATTCTCTTAAATATTTTTTCATTAGTTTCTATTATCCCCAATTTTTTAATTAATTTCTTTTGTATTTTATCTCTTATTTTTTAATCAGTCATTATTATTTCATTTTCTTATTAATTGTATTTGGCTATTTTATTGCCGAATAAAATAAATTTTATTGCCAAGTAAAATAAATAAATAAATTTGGCTTCATTTTTTAAGAAGTTTTGGATCATAGAAGGGTTTTAACCGTGGCAGGGGATGATCATTGGTTCAGGGTGTCAGTGATGGGGGATACATGGGAGGAAGTTCACCTAGGTAAATATATAAGCATATAAATGTGTTCAAATGTTCATGGGGCATTGTATCAGTGGGTGAAAATTCATACAATAATGGAAGGAATATCAAAATCCTACCCTGGGAAGCTCTGCCACATTCTCTAATAAAACACTAAGAATCCCCCAAGTACAGGGGCAAGGACTAATGAAGGAGGATGGCCCACTGATGGGCCCTTGATATTGATGACTGTGTTTATGAATCTTTACCCTTGAAATGGAAACTTAGCCTATTATAGAGGGTGCCTTAGAATTGCCTCCTGGGAGCCTTCTTGTTGCTCAAATGTGGCCACTTTCTAAGCTGATCTCAGCAAATAAATACTTTACCTTCCCCTCAGCATGGGAAATGACCCCTAGGGATAAGCCTCCCTGGCATAGAGGGATTACTGCCAAGCACCAACCAGCAATGCAGCTGGAAAATGTCCTTGAGCAAAAGGAGGAAAAAGTAAAGGCAGATAGCTTATGAGTATGGTGCCTTGCCAGTGGGCCCTACTTTGGAATTTATGCTCCCCAGGGTAAAAAAGTTGGACTCAGTTGTGGTTTCCCTACACATGACTTTTCTGTTCTTCTATTTGAACCTATAATTAGTACTAGAGTTGATAGGTACACATCTAAGAGACTTAAATCTTTGGGCTGTCCATGTGCCAGCTGCACCTCACATCTCAACAGAGTTGCAACAGCTACTCTCCAGTTCATTGGACTCACCCAGGACAACTAACAAGGAGGGGATAATGGAAAATGCCCATTCCAAGGAACAGATAGAGTCTACAACTGCAAGCAAGAGGGCCCCATCCATCAGTTGTAATGTATTGCAGACCCATTCAATTAGAGGTAAAATAGATATCATCACCCCAGAGTCCTAGGATTGGGGAATGAACTATGGACTAAAGTAGACTTAATGGTATTCTGCTCTAGACTTCTTGTGATTCTACCAATGGAAGAAATTATATCATTGATGTGGACGCAATGGCCACTGGAGGTTCTGAGGGCAGATAGAAGGAAAAACAGGTATAATATGGGGGCATTTTCAGGACTTGGGAATTGTCCTGAATGACAATGCAATGACAAATAAAGGCCATTATATATTTTGCCATATCCATAACCTACAGAATTGGGTGGGAGAGAGTATAAACTACAAGGTAAACTTTAATCCATGCTTAGTGGCAATGCTCCAAAATGTGTTCATCAACTGCAATGAATGCACCACACTAATGAAGGATGTTGCTAATGTGGGAAAATGTGGGAGGTGTGGGGAGCGGGACATACGGGAATTCCCTATATTTTTTATGTAACATTTATGCAACCTAAGTACCTTAAATATATATATATATATATATATATATATATATATATATATATATATATATATGTATGTATATATAATATGGTGGCATTTTCAGGACATTGGAATTGTCCTGAATGACCTTGCAGTGATGGATACAGACCATTATATATCTTGTCATAACTTACAAAAATGTGTGGGAGAGAGTTTAAACTATAATGTAAACTAAAATCCACACTTAATGGCAATGCTCCAATATGTGTTCATCAATTGTAACAAATGTACCACACTAATGAAGGATGCTGTTAATGTGAGAAAGTGTGGGAGGGGTAGAGAGCAGGGCATATATGGGAATCCCCTATATTTTTATGTAACATTCATGTAATCTAAGTATCCTTTTAAAAAATAAATTTAAAAAGCAGGAAAAAAATTTAAATAAAATAAAAAGTAAAAGGATAAAAAGAAATAAAAACAAAATATGACATTTATAAACCTAAAGAAAAAAAAATGGCTAATGTCAGTACTACCTTGACTGTAATAACATTGAATGTTAATGGAGTAAACTCTCCAATCAAAAGACACAGATTGGTAGAATGGATAAGGAACTATGACCTATCTATATGCTGTCTACAAGAAACTCACCTTAGACACAGAGACACAAGGAGGTTGCAAGTGAATGGTGGGAAAATGATTTTATATTCAAACAATAACTTAAAAAGGGCAGGAGCAGCTATACTAATATTGGACAATATAGACTTTAAATGCAAAACTATTGTAAGAGACAAAAAAGGACACTATATATTAATAAAAGGCATAATCTATCATGAAGAAAAACAATCGTAAATATTCATGCACCAAACCAGCGAGCCCCAAAATACATTAGGCAAACAATAGAAAAACTAAGGAGAGAAATAGATGTCTCTAAAATTATAGTGAGGGACTTTAATACACCATTATCAACATTTGGCAGAACATCTTTACAGAGGATTAATAATGAAACAGAGATATCAAATACTTTAGAGGATCTAGACCTAATAGACATATACAGAACATTACACCCACATACAGTGGGATATACATTCTTCTTGAGAGCACATGGATCATTCTCCAGAATAGACCACATGCTAGGTCACAGGACAAGTGCCAATGAATTTAGAAAGACTGAAATTATACAAAGTAATTTCTCTGACCACAATGGAATGAGGCTGGAAATTAATAAGGGGCAGAGAACCAGAACTGGCACAAAGATATAGAAGTTAAACAACACACTCATAAATAATCCATGGGTGAAGGAGGAAATTGCAAAAGAAATCAGTAACTACCTTGAAATGAATGAGAATGAGATCACAATATAACAAAATCTATGGAATGCAGCTACAGCCGTGCTGAGAGAAACTAAAGCCATAAATGCCTATATTAAAAAAATGAAAGAGGAAAAATCAAAGACTTAATAATACACATGGGGGAAACAGAAAAAGAACAATAAACTAATCCCAAAGTAAGCAGAAAGAAGAAAATAATAAAGATTAGAGCAGAACTAAATGAAATGGAGAATTAAAAAAAAAAGACACTAGGAAAAAATAAAACAAAAGCTGGCTCTTTGAGAAGATTACTAATATTGACAAACCCATAGCTAGACCAACAAAGGAAAAATATGCAAAGAAAATTAAAATGAGGGAAGGGATATCACTGCTGATCCTACAGAAATAAAGAGCATCATAAGAAGATTCTTCAAAAAATTATGTCAAGATGGATAACATAGATGAAATGGACAAATTTCTAGAAACACAGAAGCAACCTACAATGACAAAAGAAGAAACTGATGAAGTCAACCGACCAATCACAAGTAACAAGTTTGAATTACTCATCAAAAACTTCTAAACTGAGAAAAACCTAGGACCAGATGGCTTCACAGGTGAATTCTACCAATCATTTTAAAGAGAACTAACACCTATCCTGCTTAAACTCTTCCAAAAATAGAAGTGGAGGGAACATTGCCTAACTCATTCTATGATACCAACATCACTCTAATACCAATGCCACATAACAATGGCACAAGAAACCTACAGAACAATCCCTCTAATGAGCTTAGAAGCTAAAATCTTCAACAAAATACTTGCTAATTGTATTCAACAACACATCAAACAAATTATACACCATAATCAAGTGGGTTTTATGCCTGGTATGCAAGGATGGTTCAGCATAAGAAAATCAATCAATGTAATACACCACATTAACAGATCAAAAGAAAACAATCACAGGAACATCTCTACTGATACAGAAAAGTCTCTGACAATATACAGAATCCTTTTTTTTTTAATTCATTTTTTAAAAATATTACATTCAAAAAATATGAGGTCCCCATTCATCCCCACCACCCCCACCCCACCACTCCCCCCACAGCAACACTCTCTCCCATCATGATGACACATCCATTGCATTTGGTGAGTACATCTCTGGGCATCGCTGCACCTCATGGTCAATGGTCCACATCATAGCCCATACTCTCCCATGTTCCATCCAGTGGGCCATGGGAGGATCTACAATATCCGGTAATTGTCCCTGCAGCACTACCCAGGACAACACCAAGTCCCGAAAATGCCTCCACATCTGATCTCCTCCTCCCATTCCCTGCACCCAGCAGCCACCATGGCCACTTTTTCCACACCAAAGCCACATTTTCTCGATTACTAACCACAATAGTTCATGAATAGAATATCAGTAAGTCCACTCTATAAAGGGTATATATGAAAAATCCACAGCTAACATCAGACTCAATGGTGAAATGCTAAAGGCTTTTCCTCTAAGACTTAGAACAAGATAAGATCTGTCACCACTTTTATTTAACATGTATTAGAAGTACTTGCTTAAGCACTCAGATAAGAAAAGAGAAAAAAGCCATCCAAAATAGAAAGGAACAAGTAAAAATTTCAGTATTTGCAGATGGTGTGATCTATACATAGAAAGTCCTGAAAAATCTACAACAAAGCTTCTAGAGCTGATAATCGAGTTCAGTAAAGTGGCAGGATATAAGATTAACATGTGAAAATCAGTAGCATTTCTGTACACTAATAAGCAATCAGAAGAGGAAACCAAGAAAAAAATCCATTTATAACAGCAACTAAAAAATCAAATATCTAGGAATAAACTTAATACTAAATGTAAAGGACTTGTACACAGAAAATTACACAACATTGTTAAAGGAAATCAAAGAACACCTAAATAATTGGAAGAATATTCCCTGTTCATGGATTGGAAGACTAAAATAAACATCATTAACATGCCTGTTCTACCCAAACTGATTTACAGATTTAACACCATCCCAAAAAATATTAAACATTTTTTTACTGAATTGCAAAAGCCAATTATGAAATTTATTTGGAAAGACAAGGAGCCTCAAATAGTTGAAAACATACAAAGATACAAAAATAAATTTGGAGGAATCATGGTACCTAACTTTAAAGCATACTACAAATCAACATTGGTCAAAACTGCATGCCCTTGACACAAAGATAGACATACTGACCAATGTAAAGAAATTGAGAGTTCTGAAAAAGATTCTTGCACACATGGTCAACTAATATTTTACAAGGCCACCAAGCTGACTCAACTGGGACAGAATGGCCTCTTCAAAAAAAGGTGCTGGGAGAATTGGATATCCATATCCAAAAGAATGGGAGAAAATCACTATCTCATGCCCTGTACAAAAATTAACTCAAGATGGATCAAAGATCTAAATATAACAGCCAAGACCATAAAACTCCTAGAAGATAATACAGAATATCTACAAGATCTTGTAGTAGGAAATCATTTCATAAACTTTATACCAAAAGCATGAGTCATGAAAGAAAAAAAATAGAACCTACTCAAAATTTAAAATCTTTGCACTTCAAAGGAGTTTGTCAAAAAAGTGAAAAGGCAGCCTACTTAATGAGAGAAAATATTTGGGAACCACTTGTCCAATAAGGGTTTAATTTACAACATATATAAAGAAATTCTACATCTTGAAAATAAAAAGACAAACAACCCATTTTAAAAATGGGCAAGAGATTTGAATAGACACTTTTCCAAAGAGGAAATACAAATGGCTAAAAATCACATGAAAAGATGCTCCACGTTGCTAGCTATTAGGGAAATACAAATCAAAATTACAATGAGATATCATCCTACAACAATAAGACTGGCAGCTAAAAAAGAGAGAGAACTGCAAGTGTTAGAGAGGATATGGAAGAAAAGAAACCCTCATCCACTGCTGGTGGGAATATAGGATGGTGCAGTCATTTTGGAGTATGGTTTGGCAGTTCCTCAGGAAGCTAACTACAGAATTGCCATATGATCCAGCAATGTCACTGCTGGGTATATATCCAGAAGAATTGAAAGCAGAGACAAGAACAGATAGAGGCACACCAATGTTCATAGTGGCATTATTCACTATTGCCAAAAGTTGGAAACAACCAAATGTCCATCAGCAGATAAATGGATAAGCAAAACGTGCGGTATACAATGGAATATTACTCAGCTGTAAGAAGAAATGTAGTGTTGACACAAACTACATTGATGAATCTTGAAGACCTCATGTTGAGTGAAATAAGTCAGTCAATAAAGCACAAATATTGTATGACCTCACTGATATGATCTAAGCATATTGAGCAAATTCACAGAGCTAGAGTATGGAAAATAGGTTATCAGTAGAGAGTAAGGGAGTAGAGTGTGGTGAGCCAATGTTCAAAATGGGCAAAACCCATGATATGGTGGAAGGAGGTGGTTTGAAAGTAGATGAAGGTGATGGTGGTGCAGGAACATGAGTGGGGTCGACAGTGCTGGAATATGAAGGTGAGCAGAATGAGGGGATTGGGTTGGACCATCCTTGGAACTAAGGGAATGGATAGAGGAAGGAATAGGTGAATTCTGGGGATTTGTGGTTGAAACCACAATGGTGAGGGTGTTCTTTCGGCAAATATGAAGGGGAGGGTCACTGGTGCAGGTGTCAATGGTGGGGGGATAGTGGGATAGGGTACACCTGGGGCATGCTTCTATGGAATATGAATGTGTTCACCTTGCCATAGGGTGTCATCTCAGTGGGTGGAGACCCACATAATAACCAAGAAAATATTAAACTCCCTACATGGGAAGTCCTGCTATGTTCTCAAATAGAGGGGCAAGAATCTCCTGAGTACACAGGCACTGCCTATTAAAAGAAAACATACCAGTATGTCAAGACTTCAACGTTAATACATGTGACTATGAACCTTATTCTTCAAAAATTGAAACAGTGGTTGCTATAGGTTACAAGGGGACATGGAGGGAAGAATGGGTAGAACATAGGGCATTTTGGGGGCACTGGAATTGTTATGTATGATCTTCCATTCATGGATACAGGCCATTATACATTTTGTCAGAATCTATAAAAGGGTACAGTGCAAAAATGTAAATGATAATGTAAACCATTAACCATGATTAGTAGCAAAGCTTCAATAAATGTTCATCAGTTGTAACTAATGTACCATACTCATGTAAGATTTTATTGATGGGGAGGATGTGGGGGGTGAGGGGGTATATGGGATTCCCCTATATTTTCTATATGACTTTTTTGTAACCTAAAGCTTCTTGGAAAATAAAGTAGAAAAAAAAAAAGATAGTGAGGGAACAAACAAAAGAAATTGCCAATTTACATAAAAGATCTTAAGGTGATGAAAGGCACAATGCAAAAAAATTATTTTTTATTTTATTTATTTTTGGCTTTTTTTTTTTGAGGAGGAGGTTTTGGATTGCAGAAGGGTTACAATTGTGGCAGGGGAGGATTACTGGGGTGAAGTGTGGGTGGTAGATGGATATGTGGGGAGGGGTGTATGCACCTGCAGCATGCCTCTATGGAATATGAATGCATTCATGTAGTCATAGGGTGTTGTCTAAGTTGGTGCAGATCCACACAATAACTGACAGGAAATTGAATTTCCATCCTGGGAGTCCTGCTACATTCTCTAATTGATTGGAAATAATCTCTAGAGTACAGGGACAGTGCCTAGCAAAGGAGAACAGACCAATACGTCAGGCCCTGAATACTGAAGTGCGTATTTATAAACTTTGTTCTTGTGAAATTGAAACTTAGCCTAGTAATATATATTGCCTGAGTTACCTCCCAAAAGCCTCCTTGTTTCTCAAATGTGGTCTCTCTTTAAGCCAAACTCAGCATATAAATGTACTACAATCCCCCCAGGAGGGGGCATGATTCCCAGGGATGAGCTTCCCTGGCACCAAGGGATTATTACCATGCCTCAACCAGCAGTGCATTTGGAAAAAGACCTAGACCAAAAGGGGGAAATATTAGATGCAAATGAGCTATTATGGCTAAGAGATTTCAAAGTGAGTTGAGAGGTCATTGCAAAGGTTATGCTCATGCATGTCAGGAAAATCTCACTGACTGCCACAGTAAACTGTGCCTCAAGCAGGGGTGCTCTTGAGGGCTCTAGAGACATCTGGACACTATAGGCAGGGCAGACAACCCCAGGAAACTGGCACTCCATTTGGGGGCCTGACATTGGAATATATGGTAACCTATCTCCCCATTGTATCAGAGTTAGATTCATTTATAATTTCCCTAACCATGGTACTTCTGCCCCCTTTTTTAAAAACTTATAATTAGCACTATACCCAATAAACATATGTCCCAAAGACAAATCCTCCAACTTTTCATATGCCAATTGAGCCTTGAATCTCAGCAAAGTTGCAGCCAACATCTACTCTCCAGTTCATCAGACTCACCCAGGACAACTAAGATGAGAATGATGATGGGCAATGCCCATCCCAAAAAAACAGAGAGTTATCTACAACTGCAAGCAAGGCAGTTCCATCTATCTTCCCTATGAGATCTAAACTCCTTGAAAAGGGAAGCAGAGTGGGCATCACCATCCCAAATTCCTCAAGCTTGAGGAACAAACAAACATAAGGCGGGAATGCAACTATGGACTAAAGTAGACTTATTATTATAGTAGTGGAAGAACTTGTAACACTGATATAAAGATAGTAGTCACCAAAGATTCTGAGGGGAGGAAGAGGGAAGAACAGGTAACACATGAGACATTTTGGGGGCATTGGAATTGTTCTGCATGATACTATAGTGAAGGAGACAAACCATTATACATTTTATCAAAACTTATAAAATTTTGTGTTGCAAAGGGTAAACCATAATGTAAACTATAGACCATGCTTGTAGCAATGCTTCAATACATGTTCATCAACTGTAACAAATGTACCATGATAATGAAAGAAAGTTAATGGGGGAAAAGTGTGGCAGGGGGAAAGGGTGGGAGTGTATGGGAATCTATATTTTCAAGGTAACATTTACATTTATGTAACCTAAAACTTCTTTAAAAATAAAGAAAAAAAATGAAAAAAGTCATAATGAGATAGCATTTCTCACACATTAAAAGGATGCTACTGAAAAAAAAAAAACAAAATATTAAGCATTGGAGAGAATGTGGAGAAATGTAAAAGATATAGCCACTGTGGAAGACAATTTGATGGTTCCTCAGAAAGCTAAGTATGGAACTCATAATAGTGTATTACCTGGCAATCCCACTTTTAAGAATATATCCAAAAGAATTAAAAGGAAGGACTCAAATAGATATTTGCACATTGAAGTTTAAAGTGGCATTATTTACAATCGCCAAAAGATGGAAGCAATCCAAATGTCCATCATCCAATGAATGGATAAATAAAACATGGTAAATACACACCATGGAATATTATTCAGCCATAAAAAGGAATGAAACCCTGGTACATGTGACAACATGGATGAAACTTGAAGACATCATGTTACATGAAATACACCAGACACAAAAGGACAAATATTGTATGACCTCACTGATTTGAAACAATTAGAATAAGCAAACCCTTAGAGTTAGAATCTAGAATAGCAATTATCAGGGGATGGGGTGGGTACAGGCAGTGACAAGCTAAGGCTTAAAATGTGCAGTGTTCCTATTTGGAATGATGGAAATGTTTTGGAAATGGATGGTGATGATGGTAGCACAACATGTGAATGTAATTATCAGCACTGAAATATATATCTGAATATGAGTAAAAGGAGAAATGTTAGCTTTTGTATATCGTAACAGAACAAAAAATTTTTTTTAATTCATGGAACTGCACTATACAAACAGTGAACCCTGAGTTAGAGCATGGGCTTTATTTAATAGATTGTTATAAAAATGTGCTTTTATCAATTGTAACAAATGTACCTTATCCATGCAAGGTGGTAATAATAGTGTGGTATATGAGAATTCTGTATTTTATGCACAACTGTTCTGTAAACTCACAACTTCTCTAGTAAAGAAAAATTCTCCATAGCAAAGCAGTGTAGGATAGACTTGAATTCTAGAACTGGCTCTGTGGTACCAGCTGTCTAAACTGTATCCAATACTTAATCCTTTCATGCTCAGCTTTTCTTATGTAGAAATTGAATAGGAAAAACCTACATTTACTGAGCCATTGTAAAAATTAAATAAGACATTATACATAAAAATAATCAGGTTTTTTTCTTGGCCCATAACATTTCTGAATAAATGTGTTTTACATTACATCTGTGTATACTCATATTGCAGTAAAATGAAGTTTCCACAACAGTGAAAGTAAGCAGTGGAGTAAAGACTATTGGCACTAACTTAAAATAGTCCCTGGTTATAAGGATTTTTAGATTTTTAAATCTGATTTTTGTAGTTTAACTCATTTCCTCTAGTGTGTTCAGCTATTATTTCTTAGCATTTTTGCATATTTACTTACAGTAGGTCTTCTGTTCTTTACTGCTGTTTGTGTCTGCGCCACAATGGCCTTAGATGAGATTTTAGAATTGTAAATGCTCCAAAAATCAATATGTCCTGATTCTTCTATGAATAAAATATTGGGCTGTGTGCTGATTTTATAAAACTTATTTTGTCACTATTGTCCCCCAATAACCACATTCAAAAAATTGTAAATCATGCTGAACTTATTTCTCTCCCTCACCCTGTCCCCCATTTACACATCCTTTTAAGTAGTTCTGGAGTCACCTTCCCCCCACTTTCCACTCTAATCAAGCCACAATGATCACTTTTAGTCTAACTCAATATGCTGACTCCCCATTCAATTGCATCTCACACTGGGAAGAGTTATAAGGGTAAGGGGTCACTCCAAATCCCTGTCCTCCTGGATTGCTTAGAACTCAGCCTACGTGGGAGTAAATTACCAGCCCAGCCAGACTGAAGATTGCTTCTTTTTGGAACTCAATATAACCAGCCACATTTGTATTTTGTTTTCCTGTTACAGACATGTGTTCCTAAGAGATCCTTAGCTTGGCAAGACCCACTCTATGTTTGCTAAAATCCTGGCTTTGTCTCCATAACCGCTGTAATCAAAACTTCCAAGTCATCCTCACAGATTCCACCACCTTCACCACAAAAGGAAACTACTCTACTTTTACACATTCCTGCAAGCTCCTTGGGGTCCTATAATTGCTTATGAAATAAAAAAGTACAATCTAGGAGGTTAAGTACCAAATTCAGGTTTAGGCTGTCTGATCTTTATGCAAGGATTATTTCTTTGCTGGTCAGACCACACACAGGGCAGTGCTATCACCTTTAAGAAGCCCATTAACAGGAGCTTGTCCATTAGAAGTACAGGAAGATGAGTGCATTAGAAACCATATCACAAAAGCATGTTTAGGTGAACTGCCTCAAGCTTGGAGGGAACTCTATATGTGGAAGTTCAGTCACATAAAAGGGAGATTCGATTTTACTCACAGGCTCCCTCAAGGAAAACTGCACATTGGGTGGAGCTTACAGGGCAAAGATCAAAAGATAGTAAAACAAAACACCACCTAATCATACAAAATGGAATGGGGATGCCCTGAAATAGACTATGCAATCATGGAAGGAGGTCTAGTGGAAACCAGATAAACCATATATGCACCCATGAGTGGAATAACACTATGATTTCCAAGCCCCGTTCAGCAAAAATTGTTCAGGTGGTCACAGTTATATACAAAGTGCTTCAAGTTCCATGATGAAGGATGCAATATAAATAATAACGGTAATTTTAGTCATAATAAATGGTAATGATGACAAATGGCAGTGTCACTGGAAAGAAGTTGGCCTGCCATTTGGGAGCTTAAAGCAAACAGCTGTGAACTGGAAATAGTGTTTCCTGGCTAGGAGGATACTCGGTGGCTGAGACCACATTAACCTTTGAACCAAAGATCTGGATCCAAGCCCCTGATTTGGAGATGTGCGCATTCAGAGTGGAAGAAACTATCGAACTTATCCCTGAGCTTGATTAGTCCTTTGGGTTTATGAGACCTTTTCCCAGAAAGATGGACAGGGAGTGTGCTATCTCCCTCTTCCTACAGAAAAGAAAACTGAGTAGATCAGGAAAGTGCTAGAATTCCCAAATGGAGTTTAAGACTCCAAAGTCAGCGCTTTTTCCATTATATTCCACACAGGGAACCTTCTCTACCAGACTCAGGACAATTTGATGGAAGGGAAAACTTCATAAAAGAGCCAACTTGGACTAGAAAAATGTCAAAATGGGCTTATCCATTTAGTGTAAAAAGGCTTGCCAATAACGTCCTTGACCCCTCAAACAGTGAGAAGCCGTTCATAGATGTTCCAGAGCTAAAGGAGTACTTAACAGGGGACAGCAGAGTTCTGTTCTACCAGAAGAAGCCACTACTTTAGGGCCTAGACCAGTTGAGATCTATGGAGGTTTGAATGAATGCTCCTTTATGAAAGCCTTGGCTGCCTGGCCTTGCACGCTCGAAGGCCAAGCAGACATTAGAGGCAAAGAGAAGGGACCCTGCTCTCTGCTCCACGTTCCCTGTCCTCCAAAAAAACCATGAAACCAGGCAACTGCTAAGCAAGGAGGACCTGTTAGGAACACATGGAATGCTTTACTTCTCTTTCCTTCTCTTTTTTTTTTTTTTGGTATCAATTGAAAATTTATTTTTACAGTCTTTAAAATAAAATTTAAATGATCTGCTTACATTTTTGCATAGTTTAACATATTTTATCATTCAGAATTTATGTTCCTCTATTTTTATATCTTATCTTTAAATTTAAACCTTTTAAACTTAATCTTTTTATGCTTATCATTTGAAGCTTGTCTATTCTTGGCTGTTTAATATTTATTTAATTTTTCTTCTAAAGAAATTAATTACTATTTCATCTTATCTTTATTAAATCATTCTCTTGTTTAAATCATTTCAAACTCATCTCTTTGAAGTTTTTATTTTCTTCTGTTTCAGTATTTCTTTTTATTTATTTATTTTTAAAGATTTATTTTTATTTCTTTCTCTCCCCTTCCCTCCCCCCTCACCCCAGCTATCTGTTCTCTGTGTCCATTTGCTGTATGTTCTTCTTTGTCTGCTTCTGTTGTTGTCAGTGGCACAGGAATCTGTGTTTCTTTTTGTTGCGTCATCTTGCTGCATCAGCTCTCCATGTGTGCAGTGCCATTCTTGGATAGGCTGAACTTTCTTTCACAGTGGGTGGCCCTCCTTATGTGGCACACTCCTTGCGTGTGGGGCTTCCCTATACGGGGGACACCCCTGCGTGGCGCAGGCACTCCTTGCACACATCAGCACTGCACATGGGCCAGCTCCACATGGGTCAAGGAGGCCCGGGGTTTGAACTGCAGACCTCCCATGTGGAGGTGGACGCCCTATCCATTGGGCCAAGTCCGCTTCCCAGTATTTCTTTTTAATTCTCATTTTATCTTTTCCATTTTACCTGGTCAATATTATCCTATTTCTTAGTTTTCTGTACTTATGTTTTGGAATCTTTTCTATTTTTCTTTTAAATTGTATATTCTTCCTACATTTTTAGCTTTTGAAACTATAGTCCTTTCAACATTTTGTGTTTGCTATGTAGTCTATATTTTTGATAAGCTAGAATGTCCATTCCCATGGTAAGAAACATCGATTACCATAGGAAAGGACTCCAGCCTCTTTCCATAAGTTTGCAATAGGGACCTGCAAGTGCTAGGCCTGACACCTCAACTCACTGGTTGTTGCTGTTTTCCTATATCGCACTAGCCATGTGATCTTGGGGACCTCATGTGACCTCTGGACCTCAGCTCATAAACTCTGAGGACGCTGACCCCTTCCAACAGACCTTATCAGACACTGGAATTCATCTTTCCCATATTATGCATTTCAAAGGCATATCGGGGCTGGGCAAGAAGTCTTCCCTCAATCTCTCTTTCAGCCATCATTCCATATAGCAGGGGTGTCACCTTCATTCTAGTTGTATCCAGAATCCAGTAAAATACAACTAAGCACAAAGATTTCTGGGCAGGAAACATTAATAAGGCAATAAAAGCATTGGTCTTACTGTAAGATCACAGTTTGAGCCTTGACTTTGCCCCTAACCCACAATGTGACCTGAACAAGTAATTTGATTATTTGGAGCATCAGTTTCCTCTTTTGTAAAAGAAGAGTGTTGGTCTAGATTACTTCTAAACACCCCTCTGGTATTAATTGTCCATGGACCTATACCCATTCAAAGAAACTGAGACTGACATCAAAGTGCATAGACAGTACAATGTCATTGGTACCAGGTGGCAATGTATTGGGTAGAAGTCCAAGACAAGGTAATTCTGCCACAAGGATCAAGGCCTCTCCAAGCACGCCCCTTGAGTGAAACGACAGTGTGTTGTTGACACCCCTTGGGTGAAACAACAGTGTGTTGTCATGGTAACATAAATGACGGCTGGGTCGGGCTAGGTGCCTGACGTACTTGCCATTGATGACACCATCTGGGTTGAGCATGGGGATGATCTTGAATATGAAATTTCCCCTCAGGAGCCTCGCTGCAGGGTCACTGCTGACCAGGAACTCCAAGGCCCCCTTCATCACCCAGCTAGCATTGCTCTCTCCTGGGTGAACACGGGCAGTGATCACCTGGTACGGACGCTGCCCTGCAGAAAAAGGGACACAAGAAAATTAAACCTAAAGGCATTTTTCATTTCCATCCAGATAGTCTCCAGGGGGGGGGGCTGGAACTATGTCTGGGCGGCATAAAGTCGTAATAGGTTGACTGTCCCTAATACATATCTGATCTACATTAATATATTGTCCATCTGCCTCCATTTTTAAGATCTACAAGACTCAAGAGAGTATAAAGTTAGAGCTCAAGTTTGTCATTTAAAGTATAAGTACTTAGTGGTATGAAAAGAGGCCAAGAGTGGATTTTATCAAGACCACCTAAGAAAACATTTAATCCTCTAGAATGCAGTCCAATAGCATGATGCTGAACATCACAGATCTGAGATTGAATCATATTTTCATCACGTACCATCTGTGAGATCTTAGGCAAGTGACTTAATTTCTCTGAGGCTATTTTCTTCTCTGTAAAATGGGGACAATAATATTGCCCTCAACTGGTTGTTATAAAAACAAAAGATAAGAATGTAAAACACTCAGCATATTGCCTGTCATTCAGTACATTTGGTAATGCTAGTTCCCTCCTTCCCAATTATAAAGTTTGTAGGTAGTATGATTCCTCTCATTCCCAAAGAGAAATAGGAGTCAAGTACAGAAGTATTTTATTGGGAGCTTTATGAGTATAAGTTAAGACTTAACCCAATTTGACAGAAGAATGCAGTAGAAACAGGTCAGGATACTTCCTTTGCTTCTCAGAGGGAGTCAGAAAAATACTCTCTGCCAAGTCACAGGGAGTGAACTGACTTCAACAGACTTAAGGAGAACTCCTTGATGAGGGAATGAATCATAAGTGTATCTTTCTTCTTTTGCTGAGAGAAGATATCTGGGCATCATAGTGTTGAGATATATGGTAATACCAGGAATTCACCAAATATACTTTAACCTCTTGCCCCATTTTTTCAACTCTTTTTTTCCTTTTGTAACCACAACCAATTCCGTTTGGCTCCTGAGCTCATTCTAATGACAACAGCAAAATATTTGGCAACTATAATACCCAGCCACTAAATAGCCAGATGTTGGTAATCCAGTAATTTCTTCCTATGTCATTCAAATAGCTATGACTTCAGTGTATCTCTTTTTGTCCCTTAAGCAGTAGGCATTTTGAAGCCACAATCTGTGTCTCTAATACTGTGCAAAAAAGGGCAAACTGAATAACTCAATAACAGAGCTAAAGAACAGGTAATAGAAGGTACAAAATGTTAAACTTTATGTTACTGAATTACGTTATCAACTGAAACAAAAATACTCTGTCTCTTCCAAATTTCTGCTGACAGACATTACTTCACTGAGATCTAGGTTTAGTCAGTATGTTTTCACTGACTATAGTGAGGGCAGGTCACCTCAGCTCCTTGTAAGTCATCTATGCGTTGGGTTTAAGATTGTTATTTTTTTCCTTAATCGGATTATCTTGAGCATTTTCCAGAAACTGCAGCAGGCAATGGGTAGTAAAAATTGAATAAATTATTCTTCTTGTTCTCTAAGAGGCCATGGCATTTGTCAGTAGCACCAAATATGTAAGCAAACCATGACAAGTGAGCTAATGGAGGTTTATATAAAGGACCAAAAATAGATCTGACTGAAAGAGATAAGGGCATTTTCAGAGTTGTGGTGGTATTTGGACTGGGTCTTGCAGAAAAAGTATCATCTTACCAGAAGAAGAAGGTGAGAAAGGGTTTTCTAAGCCAAGAAAAAGACATGCACAAAAACACAGAGGAATAAAAGTCAGTGACACATTCAAGAATGAAGAACAGCTATACATGGCTGAAGCAAAGGGTTTGGGATGGTGGCATATGAATTTAGGAAATCAAAGTCACATGCCAAGAAGGTGGACTGAAAAGGCAGGAAGAAACTAGGTTCTTGATAAATTCCTTGAAGAGCTACACCACACTTTCACTGGCTTCTTCCTTATTTATGCATATTTGAGAAGAATACATTGGCTAAGCCATTAAAATCATTTTCTGTTACATGCTGTAAAACTCTAGTCCTAACATATGAAATAAGATCAGATTTAAAGCTATCCCTATAATGATGTCATCTCGAATGGCACACATCTTGGTATGATTTCTAGACTGAGGAGGAAAGAGTGAAAAAGAGTATTGCAATGAGAATAATAGTTTACTTGTGTATCCCAGAAAAGAACAATTGAGCCTTATTTTTAAAAACAGGGAATCAGTGATGGTTTTCCATCAGGAGAAAGGCATGCCAAAAGCCTGTGTTTGAGAAAAAAAAATTCTGATGTTATTGTACAAAATATATTTGCCTAATCAGAGACAGTATGGCATAATAGATTCGAGAACACATTTTAGAGCCATATTTCCAGGGTTCCAATTCCAGGCTTGCCATTTTCTACCTGAGTTCTATACTTTGATGCCTCTTCATCTCCTATAAGTTAATGGGGAAAATAACAGCACCTAAGTCATGCATTTGTAGTGAAGATTAAATCAACTCAACATGCAACATGCTTGAGGAGAATTGTTGACACATGGTAAGTGCTCAAAAAAGATTAACTATTGTTGCTGCTGCTAATGATGATAATTATTCCCAGAAACATTCTGAGTTTCAGTTACCTAAGAAGCTCTCTGACACCAAATACTAAGAGATTTGATCAACAGAGTAGATTATTATTATATCATTATTTTACTTACCAACTGACATAATAAAAAAAATTTTTAATACCTGGGCCATCCTTAACACCTCTACTTCACTCATCAAAGAGAAAATGGGACAACTTACTTTAGAAAAACCAAAGAGCAAAGGAATGGATGTTTGAAAAGATTTTTTTTTTTACAAAATTCAGGCAGTTTCTGAAGAAATTGAGCATTGGATTGGGTGTTCCGTATGTAAAACTAATGATTCATAACTGGAACTTTCTATATAAGCATATTGTTGGATGGGGGAGCGGAAAGAGCGCTATATGTTTAGCAAACGGAGCACAGTTGAAATTAACTGAAGGTCAACTTTTCCACTATGATTTTCTCACAGTTGCTTTTCACTCCTTCCAAAGTGAGCCTTATTGATATTCCAATAAAAGCTTGTTGAAAAATAAAGAGGCTTGATGAATTCGTACCAAATCAGTAACCTATTTTCAGTTCTATAATTCCATATCATTCTCTTTGTGGTTCTTAAACTATTTTCATTTGCAGCATATTGAGCAACAATAGTTAAGTGCTCCCAGCCCAGCAGAAGAAATTTCAAAAAATAGCTTAAGCTCTTTTTAATTTTTGACACCAACTGAACACTCATTGTCTGAGCCAGTCAACTTACATTATCTGATATACCCAGGACAATGCAGTGCATTAGTCAGTAAAACCAAAGTCAAGTCCTTGCAGAAGACTATGGGGAGTCATGGCTGGGCTATATTCTAATTCTTAAAGCCATGTATTGGCAATTACATCAATTGTGACATCTGTAAAGAGACATTAGGAACAAGTAGGGGGTTGTATTGTGCCTGAGAAAAATCAAGCTAAAGACCCTAAAAAAAAGGTTGAGCAAAAACTGAAGATATGTATGATGACATACATATCTACTCAACTACATAAACATTCATACATTCATTCCTTTCTTTCAACAATATATTAAGCTCCTACTGATGTTATCGGCTTTCACCCTCAGGGAATTAATAATATCTGGTTCCAAAGAAAGGCACAGATGATTATGAGCCAAGGTAATCAGGATATTTGTCAATACATTTTCAAAGTACAGTGAATGCTCATCAAAACTTTCTTTATAATAACCCAGGCAATTGGAAATGACTTAAATGCCCATGCACTGGAAACTAGTTAAGGAAATGATCATAAAACAGGCTACTAGGTAGCCATGAAAAATGACAGATCTTTTTCTGTTGGCATGAGAAGATGTTTATGATATAATGGGTGACTGAAAAAACAGGTAAGATAGTGGCATCAAAGAAGGATTCCATTGGTATTTGTCACATTTAATTAAAGGTATCTATCAAGGGGGACACATCTGTGAATGGAGATCATCTCAGTAATTTTATGTCTTCTTTACCCTTATCTGGAATGTTTGCCTCTTCAAAAAGAAATATCGTATGTCAATTTTCAAAAGGGAAAATTATTTTTAAAGAGTAGGGCATCCCAGACCCAGAAGAGGAGAGTGAAAAATGAATTTTCACAGAAGAGGTAACATTTGATCTGGTTGGTCAAATTTGAGTACAAGTTTGCCAGATGAAGAAAATAATAGGAAGGAGGTGAAAGGAAAGAAGTTAGGAAGTTAGGAAGTTAGGAAGGAAGGAAGGAAGGAAGGAAGGAAGGAAGGAAGGAAGGAAGGAAGGAAGGAAGGAAGGAAGGAAGGAAGGAAGGAAGGAAGGAAGGAAGGAAGGAAGGAAGGAAGGAAGGAAGGAAGGAAGGAAGGAAGGAAAGGAGGGAGGGAGGGGAAGGGAGGAAAGGCTTTAAAAATATGTTTTTTAAAAATCGTGGGTGGACTTTTATTTCTTAAAGAGTCATTGATTTATTTTTCCCCCTTCTCCTCCTCTCCCTCCCCCTCCCCCACGCTGTTGGTTTTGCTGTCTGTGTCCATTCACTGTGCCATCCTTTGTATCTATTTCTCTTTTTGTCCTCTCTTCTCATTTTTTCTCCTCTAGGATTCACCAGGGTTCCATCCTGGAGACCTCCGATGTGAAGAGAAGTTCCCTGTCAGCTGTGACACCTCAGTTCCCGGTTCCTGCTACACTTCACCTTGACTATTCGTCTCTCTTTTGTTGCATCATCATCTTGCTGAGCGACTCACTTGCACAGACACTGGCTCACCGCTGTGAGCACTTGCTCACACGCGGGCACTCAGCTTGCCGCATTGGCACTCACATGGGCACTCGGCTTGCCACATGTGCACTCGGCTCACCACGCGTGCACTGACTTACCACGCAAGCATGCTTTCTCTTCTTTTTCACCAGGAGGCCCCAGGGATTGAACTTGGGACTCCCATATGGTAGATGGAGGCTGCATCACCCAAGCCACATCTGCCTCCTTGGTTGGGTTTTTACTGTAATTCCTTAGACCTTACTTATCAATTTGAGGAAAGCTGATATCTGTACAATATTGAGTTTTGTGATCCAAAAACATAGCATGTATTTAGGTATCCTTTAGCTTAATGCAGGATTTTTTTTTGCAGTTTTTAATATACAGTTCTTCAATATCTATTACTAAATTTATTTCAAGACATTTGATGCTTTTTGATGTCAAACTAATTGTCATCCCTTTTTAAATATTTTGTTTTCCAACAGTGTATATAAAAATATAATTAATGTTTATATATTGACCTTGTATCCAGAAATCTTGATAGACTAATTTATTAATTCTAGTGATTTATCTGTGTATACTTGAGGATTTTCTATACATTAAATCTTCTGCAAATAAGAATTTTATTTTTCCTGTCTTATCTATTTTCCTTTTTCTTGGCTCATTGTTTCTCTTGGTTCTCAAAGCAGGGGGGTGGGGGGAGGCTTTGTCATCCAGGAGACATTTGACAATGTCTAGAGACATTTTGGTTATCACAGCTGGGGGATGAGGTAATACTGGCATCTACAGGGTAGAGGCCATGGATGCTGCTAAACATTCTAAAAGCACAGAGTAGCCCCCCTGCAGCAACAAAAAAAGTATCTGGCCCCAAATGTAAACAGTGGTGAGACTGAGAAACCCTGGTGTATTGCACTAATTAGGTTCTCCAGGACCATGCTGAATAGAAATGTTAATAGAGACAATCCTTGTCCCAATCTCAGAATGAAAGCTTTCAATATTTCACCATTAAGCCTAGATTTAAAGGATTCTTCATGAAATTAGGTAAATTCCCCTCTATTCTTAGATGATAAGAGATTATAATCTTAAATTATATAAAAAATTTTAGAGACTTTTCAGCATCTATTGCGATAAACTTATTATTTTCTCCTTTATTTTGTTAATGTGTTAAATTACATGGCTTTTTAATTTGTGCTTCTTTTCTTGAAAAACTTCATAAATACACAAATGTATCAATCACCTAGGTACAACAATCATCAATTTACAACTACTCTTGTTTCGTCTATACTCTCACCTACTCTCCTCTCAAAAGATTTTTTAAAGCAAATATCAAGCATCATATTATTTTAACATTTATTTTTTTGTCAAATTGTATCATCCTCACACTCCTGGATTAAAATAAATTTGATTATGATATATTTTATGTAATTCCAATTCAGTTAATTATTTCTTTAGGATTTTTGCATATATGTCTCATGAGAGAAATTGGCCTGAATTTTTTCTTTTCTATAATATACTCTTTAGGCTAATGTATCCAAGTTACAAAGGGCTGGAAAGCATTACCTCTTTTTCTGTTCTCTGAAAGATTTTCATAAGATTGGAATTATTTCTTCTTTAAATGTTTGGTAAAATTCCTTGGTAAAGGCATCTAGGAATATGTAATTTCTTTTTCAGAGGATTTTAATAACAATCCAACTTATATAATAACAAATCCAAATTATTTAAAAGCACATCCAAATTACTTGATAACAAATCCAACTATTTAAATTTTCTATTTCTTCTTTTGTCTGTTTGGTAATATACATCTCAAGAATTTTGTATTTTTAACCTATATTTTCAAATTTTGGGCAAAAAGTTTATAAAAATATTATATTTAAGTGTCAGAATTTTTTGTGATGCCTCTTCCTTATTTTTATTCCTGATATAGGGGTTTATTTCCAGACCAATCTCAAAAGGAGTTTAGCATGTTTAATGTTTTCCAAGAATCAACTCTTTGCAACTTTTCTTTATTTTAAATTTACTTTCTATTTCATTAATTTCTGCTCTTAATTTTTATTTTTCTTCCCTTTCACTTCTTTTGGAGTCAATGTTTTTGTTCTTTTACCAAGAAATTGAGATGGTACTTAGATCACTGACCCAGAAAATGATAAAATTTTGTAAATGCTACCCATGTACTTAAAAGAATGTTGTTGAGTAAAGTATTCCACTTAGATCAAGTTTATAAATCATTATGAGAGTTTGAAGCTGGATGGATCCCAGAAAATCATGTTCTTATAGCTAATCCATTCCTGTGAGTGTAAACCAATTGTAACTAGGGCTGTATGAACAGGTTACTTCAGTTAAGAGTCTTTTGATTAGCTTACTTCAGTAAGGCCTAGCCCAGGGTAAGCCTTAATCCTCTTAACTATAGTTCTTTTAAGAGAATGAAATTCATACAAAAATGGAGAAAGCAATGGAATCTGGAAGCTGAAGCAACAAAACCAAGAAGAGAAGGAAAAGACCAGCAGACACTGCCATGTGCCTTGCCATGTAACAGAGGAGTTCAGAATCACTGGCAACTAACTGATCTTCAGGGAGAAAGCATAGCCTGATAATGCCTTGATTTGGACATTTTTCTCAACCTCAGAATGATAAGCATGTAAGCCAATAAATCCCCATTGTAAAACTCAACCCATTTCTGGTATATTGCTTTCAGCAGCCTAGCAGACTAAAATTATAATATTGTTCAAATAATCTTACTGATATTTTGTCTGTTGTTCTAGTAATTACTGAAAAAAGTATATTTTTTAAATCTCCAAAGATGATTGTGGGATTTTCTATTTCTCCTTATAATGTTACTGATTTTTGATTCATTTATTTTAAAGTTGTCTTAGTAAATGCATACAGATTTAGAATCATTATATTTATCTGATTAACTAAACTTTTTATCATTATGAGGTCTCTCTCTATTTCTCCTAAACAATTTTCCCTTAAAGCTATGCTGGCTTTTTTATTACCACTTACAATGTATCTTTTTCCATTCCTTTACTTTCAACCTTTCTGTAACTTTTTGTTATCTATTTGTCTTATAAACACCATGTAGTTGAGTACTGTATTTAATCCATTCTGACATTATTTTATTTTAACTGGAATATTTAGCAATATGCATATAAGGTAAGCTACCATTTTATTATTTGTTCTGTTATTTTCTTAACTATTTTCTTTCCTATCTTTATTCAGGTTGGCTTGGTATTGTTTCCTCATTGTTCCCTTACCTTTGTAGTTATATACTCTTTTATTCTACTTTAATTGGTTATCTTAGAGATTATAATATACATCTTTGACTTACTACAGTGTAATCTAATCTATTTTAATTCCCATTGTATATCTTAAAATCCATATTATTTGATAAAGCCAATATTAATTTAGATTAAATCATATATTTATCCTTTTAATTGCTGTCTCCTTATTGCTCTACAAGTTTCCATCATATTTCATTTTTCTTCTTCCCAAAAAGTCACACTTTAATATATCTTCAAGTATGGGTCTATTAGCAATGAACACTTTTACTGTTTGTTTGCCTGAAAAATGAAATTGTGTCAACTTCAGTTTTCAACAATATTTTGGCTAGATACGAAATTATATGGCCCCTACTAGTGAACTCTCTGTCTTCTACTTTTCTCTCTCTGCATTCCACTGAGCTCCCACAAGGATTTGGCTGCTTTTAAGAGTCCATACAACTACTTGGTAGATTCTCTCCTTGTTCTACAGAAAATGGAGTTTGTTTTTGTTTTCTGTTGTGCTTGTTCTTTTCACATGGTTTCAAAGAAAAGGAGGATGTTTTTATTGGAATTTCCAAGTTATTGAACATTCCTATACTTTTATTTTTACGTTTTCTTTAATTCGATTTAGATTTACAGATAGGCAATCCTAACACCAACAAATAATAACCTTTTCCTTTCTCTCTAAATATGTCTCTAATTTCTCAGACAGAATTTCCTCAATAATGTAAAATAAAAAGAGTCCTCTAAAGCCATGCCATATTACCACAACTGGTGGATACCTGACAAATTAGCAAATAATTTTGGCAAGCCAGGTTAAAATGTGTGGGTCTATATGAAAACACATTTGTGGCATTTCTAGAATACCTTATAAACTGAGAAGGCACTTTTGCCTAATTTTTCTATTGGTGCTCAGAATAAATCAGTGAGGTAGGCAAGATGGCTAAATTATGAATAATTTCTTATTCCTAAGACTAGAAATTAGAAAAAGCAAATGAAAAAACTTAGGTGTTCTGAATCAAAATCCAGTCGTATTCATTTTTCAGGTCTTATACTATGTGTATTTTTAAGATGAAAACTGAAATGAAGCCTATCAGGAGAAAACACTGCATGTCGAAGGGGAAACAAGCACCAGATAAATTATGAATTGGGAGACCTAGGTTTGAGGGCTGGCTGTGCTTAACTAATTAAATGGATTTGGGCAAATTAAAATATTTTAAAATCTCAATTTCTGACCTGTAAATTAAGGCTCACTTCAGTCCTTTGCAGCACTAAATTCAGTGATTATCAATCGTGATGTGAAAAATGTAAATAAAAATTCAACTTTTTAGCTAATGATTTCAATTCCCTTCAATTCTGTCATCTTCTTCTGTATTCTTTTAATAGATATGCTAACAAGGAGCAAAATTGCATGGAGCTTCATCTCTTTTCCAATATTCAGGTGCAAGTGCTAATAAGCAGTGAAGTGGTCAAAAGTTGGGTGGCAGCAGAAAAAAATAGAAAAGTGTGGGTGATCGCTGTTAAAAGTCAGCTTCAGAACAATGAAGTGTGGGAAGAATCACTCTTGCTTCTCCCAACTACTGGAGTACAAGTCCTTTCTAGGTGAGGAGGGTCTGTCTGCTCTAACATTAACAAACTCTTAAGCTGTGATCTTTCTGACCCTAATGCCAACAGAATAAGGGAACTGACCAGATTGGAGCTTCCTGACTGTTCATAGTCACCGCTGCTGCAAATGCTGAGTAAAAATCCTCAACTATCCCCCAAATTGCTAATCCTCATCCATACCCCCTTACCATCCCCCAGAGGCAAGAAGCCCCTTCCAGAACTCTGCATGCTGCATATTTCCCAAACCTGACCTGTGACTTCCATACCCTCAGATGGCATGTAGCTGGGGAAGTTCTGGCTTCTTTCTCCAGAGAGTTTTCTTAGTTTTCACCAAAGAGATGCAGATGCTCATGGTCCCACTCTCCTTGGTCAGCAGAGAAAGTGCCATGGAGGCAAAGGCTGACCGAAGGTCCATCATAGTGGATAGGCTGGAGAAACTGACTGGAGGATCACGATCTTCCTATTGAAAGTCCCTGAATCTTTTCCTTAAATTTTTTAAACTGTTTTCACAAATTATAGTTAATACACACAACTCAATAGAATGAGAAATTTTCAAGTAAAATGCATCTTCCTCTGATGCCTAGGACCTCCAAGGCTGCACCCTCTCTCATCCCTCCTCTCTCAACCATCCATCCCTCTCTCCTTAGCCACATGCTTACATCCACAGATCCATCCCCACAGACAGTTCAAGTGACCTAAAGGCAAACACACACACACACACAAACCAACTCTGACTGCAGTAACTTCCTCATGATAACTATGATGGAGTCCTCATTGAAATTCCCTACCAGCTGGCCTCAGATTGGATTGTCTGGTCTTTTCCTGCCACTCCTGAACCAGTCTTCACCCTACTTTTCACCGTTCCCAAAACACACCAGGTCTTTTCCCTTTCACAGCTGTTCCCTCATCTGTTAGCCTTTCCCCCAACTTCTCTGCCAGGCAAATTCTTTTTGTCCTACTCCCTGAGCCTTTTGATTCACCCATGCAGAGAGAAGAGCTCTGTTCTCTGAGGTCCCATGGCATGTTATCTACATATCTGCATACAACACACCATGTGACATTAGAACCCATTTCCATGTTTGCTCTCATCACTACCCTGCCTGTTAACTTATTTCTCAGTCCCTAAAACTATGCACATAGGGATTATGCAGAAAATGTTTGCTAAGCAGATGGGATGATTAATTGTAGTTAGTTACTGTAATTTACCCCTCCTTGCCTAGTCTGGTTACGACATATTCACTCATTTTTCATTCATTCACTCAAGAAGCATTTATTGATTTCTCATGATGGTCCAGATACTATAATAGGGATTGGAGCTGTAACAGTGAAGAAGTCAAAATCCCAGCCATCCAGGAATTTACTTTCCAATGCAAGCAATAACATAATATAGTACTATGAACAAAATACATTAGGGTGAGGACATGGAGAATGATAGTAGAGGGGTGGGGATATCATTTCTAAAAGATGGTCAAGGGAGGACTCTCTGAGGGAGTTCACAGCAAAGACCCCTCTGAATTGAGGGAAAAGTACCCTGTTAAAGAAGTAGAATGAAGTTAAGTAGGGCTAGACTAGTGAGTGTGAAGAGTAGGCATTAGGAGATGAGGTGAGAAAAGCAGACAAGAGCCAGATTATGTGAGGTTTTACTGAGAAAGATTGTGGCTGTGATGGGACATTCCAGGGGTTTTGAGCAGGGAAGTACCATGATCTAATTTTTACTTTTGCCCCATTTCAGATGGAACCAGAGCAACATTTTAAAAGTTCAGGCAGGGAGACCAGTTAGGTTCCTAGCATGCAAAAGGAAGACATTCTTCCGTATCAGAGCACTTTAAATTATTTGCTTTCAACTGTAGCAATCCATCAGAATCTTCCATTTTTTTGTGACCACTGAAAAAGTTTCCATCCTTGAAATGGTAGGCGGGATTATGTGCCCATTCATTTATCCAACATTTATTGAATATCTTCTATGAGTGCAGGGCTATACAAAATGTTGAGGATACTGAGAGTCTTAGACAGATTCTCTGTCTGCAAAGAACTCACAGTTCTTGTGGGAAAACAATAGATATTTATGGGGAGTGAAAGAATTTTGGCCTTAGAAATTGCCCTCAACTAAAGCGGAGTTTCTCAAACTTTAAGGTGTGTGTGGTCATCTGGCAAATTCTTAAAAAGCAGATTCTGTTTCACTGAATCTAGGATGGGTCCTGAGCGACTCCATTTCTAATACGCTCCCAGGTGGTACCAGAATTGCTGGTCTGATGATCACACTTGGAGTAGCAAAGCATTCACCATCTAACAGAAATACATACTTTTTTTTTCCTACTAGTCACATTTTTAAAAGTAAAAAAACAACAAAAAAACAGGTGCAATGAATTTTAATAATCTATTGTAATTACCCCCAAAGATCCAAATTGCTATTTCAAAATGTAATCAATAGGAGAAAGATACATTTACATTTTTTTATATATACTGAAATATCTGAAGTCCAGTGTGTATTTGACATTTGCAGTACATTGCAATTCAGACTAGCCACTTTTCAAGTGCTCAAAATAATCACCTGTGACTCAGGGCTACCAGAACAGATAATACAGCCCTAGACCCTCCATCAATTCTCTTACGGAAACCCTTTACTGCACCTAATAGTAAAAGATTATCATGACCTAGTAGAACACAGTTGAGACAGTGAGAAAATGAAAAAAAAGAATGAGGCACTTTTCCCAAACAAACATTCTGTTTCATCGCCACCATTGTCATGAAACAATCCAATTTTGAAATATGACAAACCCAGATTTCTTTGCAAAGGACAATCTTGCCTCTTATTTTGTACCCTTCTGTCCCTAAGCTATAAGAAATTGGGCTCAGATAATGGGTATAAATGAAAAGAAAATCAGCAAATCTATTCCTGGGCAATTTCAGATAACCAAGAGGAAGTGTATAAACGAGGCTGAGATAACAATTTTAGAATCTGCATAAATACGAGGAAATTCATCTGCATTTCCTCATCTTCATCAGACCGTACAGACATTTCTGGAGATTTTGTTATATTAGAATATACCGGCAAGTAAAAAATAATACATCTGTGCCATAATGATACATAATATATACAGTATAAGAATAAACGATTTGGAAGGGGTTTGAGAAATTTACTACATACAGAAACGACAGTCACTTGGGAAGAGTATGTAATCGCATCAGGAAAATTGCAGACAGATGCTGCTACACTCGCCTCCCCCTCCCCCAACTCTATCAGCGGATCTCAGTTTGTGATCATCAGCAGTGCCCCAGACCTGCTGGTCCACATTCATCCCTACTGGCTCCTTTGCCCCAAAACTCCCAAGTTGAATTAATGCTGCGTGGAGCAAAGCATGAATTAATTCCCTCAAGTTCCAGGAGGTCTCATGAAGGCTCTTCACACCTACAGGACTCTGGTCATGAGGCCAAATCACTGCAGGCTGTTTTTGAATGGATGTCTTTATAAAGAGATGGCCAAGACTCAAGCAATCTCCTGCCAGAGCGCCTGGCCTGAGCACTTATCTCTACAGAGCCCTTGCACCATGTAACCTTCTCTAGCAACATAAATAACCGAAAGGAGATGGAAGGGGGACCTTTTCATGCTCCATAAAGACTCACCCAACACATCCCACCTTATTACACCGTATTACATTTCACCAGGTTTAAGCACATTATAAGGCACTGAAACATAAGAATCTTGAAGAAAGAGATTAAAAAGCTATTGGCTTTGCTCAGAAAACATTGAAATACAGTCTAGTGAATAATTCTGCTCTCGGGTCACATAGGGGTTTCTTGCTTTGCTCTCTATTTCCCTGATAGTATTTGAATGAGGAAGGGATCCAAGGTCCTCCAGGGAGCACGCTCTTAGTTCCTATAACAGTGTTTCCTCTGGAAGACAAGTTTCTGCCTCTGCAGCTTAACGTGGCTGCTGAGGCAACTTTGTTACAGGATGTTACTAAACATCAGTGAATAAGGCAGGGGCGATCAGAAGAGTGGGGGGAAAAGTGTGATTTCAAGTGTGACAGAAAATTTTAAATGAGCAATTAGGGTGATTCTTTTTTCATAATTATAAATTACAAACCTGGTCTCCAGTTCAGCATCTTTCATGTACCTTAGCCGCCCCCCACGTCCTTCCCAGCTCCGGCCATTCAAGGCAGCTGCCATTTAGATAGCAGAAAACCACTGAGTGAAAACAACCATGAATAAATTACAGCCCTGAGTCATAAGAACCAGTAAGGTAGGAGGAGACAATTGAAGGTCTCAGAATCAGTTCCAGATCCACCTCATAAGAATATAAGCAGACACAGAACACACAGCGAATGGACACAGAGAGCAGACACCGGGGGAGGGGGGAGGGGGGACCTAAATAAATAAATGTTTTAAAAAAAGAGTCTCAAGTCCAAAACATAGGTCACGACCTGACACTGAAGCAACGCAGTTTAAAACAGAAACAAGGAAGTGGACTTGGCCCAAGGGATAGGGCGTCCACCTACCACATGGGACCTTGACCTGTGTGGAGCTGGCCCATGCGCAGTGCTGATGCGCGCAAGGAGTGCCGTGCCACGCAGGGGTGTCCCCCGCATAGGGGAGCCCCATGCGCAAGGAGTATTCCCTGTAAGGAGAGCCGCCCAGCACGAAAGAAAGTGCAGCCTGCCCTGGAATGGCGCTGCACACATGGAGAGCTGACACAGCAAGATGATACAACAAAAAGAGACACAGATTCCCACAGAAAAACACACAGTGAATGGACACAGAGAGTAGACAACTGGAGGGGTTGGGGGGACAGGGGGGCAGGGAAGAGAAATAAATAAAAAATAAACCTCAAAAAAAAATGGAAACTGTGGCAGGGAATTTCTATACCTGTGTTACTTGCTTTGAGACCTGGAAATTTTTACTCTTGCAAGGGTTGGCTTGGCACAGGTTGCTCTGGGAAGCATGGATGTGCGGAAGGGCTGGGGAAAGGTGGTACAGGAAAATAACCTTGTGGCTTGGTCACACTACAAACAGAACTGCGCACTATTATGGGCACATGTGGGACTATATGTTAAAATGAAGGCTCAGCTGCAGGTTTAGGGTAAGAGATGGAAGGAGGGAGTGAGGGAAGGAAAGAGACAACAAATACAAAGAAAGAGGATTATTGTAGCTGCTGTTCCAATCAAAATTACCACAGTGGTGACCTGCCAGTTCTTCACTTACACAATCTGACGAGTATTTCAGATTCCCAGTTGCTTGGCAACCTGCCTTTTATGTTTAAGCCATTTAAATGTATTCACCTTCTGGATTAGGTATATTTACAGATGATTGGGCAACAAGAAAGAGCCCCTGACAGGACAAGAACTCCTAGGAAGTATGGAATCCACTGAGTGTGTGGTGAATGGGTCTGGAAATAGGAACTTGAGATTTGCATATAATACCGTTCCCAGCTTCTAACTGGGCCCCTACCGGGATCAAAGACTTGCTTTTGACTGCATCTTGCCAATATTTCCTTCTGCCTCCTTGAAACCTTTATGCAAGTGTCTTTGTGGCATGGGCAGCAAAAGGCCGAGGTGCGAATCCTGGACACGTGCCTTCAGACTCGGTTGGTCATGCTGAACTCACCATCGTGACCCTCGTGGCCCCCGATCCTGCCATGGTGCCATGGCCTGACTTGGTGAGGGTACTTCATGTGACCTCTCAGTCAGCTGACCCAGAAGTGGGGCCGTGTACATCCACCCACCCCACATCCCCAGGGTTACTGCAATGGGTTGAACTGCGTTCTCTCCAAAAGAAATATTTAAGTCCTCCCCTCTGGTACCTGTGAATGGGATCTCATTCGGAAATTGGGTTGTGATGGATTGACTTATGTCATGAGCCTTGGCACTCTAAGGACTGCAGATGGCTGCCAGAAGCCAAGAGAGGAGCATGGAACAGTTCTTCCCTGCCGACGTCAGAGGGAGGCTGCCTGGCTGACACCTTGGTTTTAGCCCGCTAGCCTACAGAGCTGTGAGATGATAGATTTCTGTTGTTTAAAGCCATCCATTTTGTACTTTGTTGTGGAAGCCCTAGAAAACTGAGGCAGTTACCAAGTCCTGACTTTTCTACCTCCTAAATGTTTATTTTAAATATCATCCATCCTTTCCATCCCCATTCCTTCAAAACATTCAGTTTCATCCCATTGCGCTCAGCATGAAATTAAGACTTCTTATTGGGACACAGGGGCTCTTCATGACCTGCCTGCCCAAGGTTCGTGCCACACCCACACGCAGGCACACAGTATACCTCATGGTCTCCTGGATCATCATCCTCTTTCCTGCTCCATATCGTTGCACAGCCTCTTTCTTCTGGAAGGGAAGCCCTCTCCCTTCCACTCTGCTTAATCAATTTTTATTGAATTTCAAAGTTCAACTCAAATTTCACCCATTCCAGGAAAGCCTTTCTTCTTACATCATCAGAGTTGACTTAAGAACTCCTGAACCTGTGCTCCTCTATTAGCTGGTACATCCATCTACTATATCATTTATAGTTTCAGTCCATCCTGGCTTGCAATTCTCACATTTCCCATCTAACTGGAATAAGCCTCAAGTCAGGGAGGCCAAGCCCAGTCCTTAACCCCTCAGTCCCCTAACCACAGTGCTAGGAGCCAACAAGCTTTGTCAGACTCAAAAATATTTGAGACCTGAAAAAAATGTAGTGGCTCCAAACTATGAAAAGGAGCTCCTAAATTAAAATAAATGTTTAATTGTCTAAAAAATAGAGTATTATGTCAACTTCATTAATTGTTAAATTTAGTATTCATAAAATTTTCATTGCCTTTCAAAGGAATTTGTAGGTAAGATTTTTGTATATTGCAAGAACTTCTGATCACAGGCAACGATGGTTGAGGAGTCAGAGCCAACTGTTAATTAAGCATCACCCAAAGTCAAATCATTGCAAAAGCAAACACGAAACTATTTCAAATTCAACAATAAAAAAGATATTTAATGTGTGCTATAAGCATATTTTAGTATGTTTAATATGATACATGATGGTGCCTCCAACTCTTAAAGGGCCTCAGGCCTATAAAAGATCTTAAAATGGCTGAGTAAGTATATTACATGCAATTTAGTATCCCCAGGAACTAAGAACTAGCATAACGGCTGGTTCACACATGCTGGTTCACACACTTATATATATACATATATATATATTTACATATATATAATTACATACACAATTTATAGATAATATGGATTAAAAGAATAAAGTCTAATGGGGAGAATAGCATAGTGTCTGAGAATCATTCAGGCCCCTACAGGCAAGAATTTTAAAGTTCTACTGTGCAGCTACTGAGAGGCAAGGATGAGCAGTGGATTCGTGTGGGCATGAGTAGCCTTGACAGCAGGAGCCTGGAAGACAGATTCCAGAACTATACATGGGCATAGATAGCCTTGTGGATTAAGAGAAAGCTAATGAAATATTTCTTTTTTTTCTTTTGAGATTTAGAGACAGAGAGAAAAACAGACATTCAAGAAACAGAGAAAGGTACAGATGGATGAACACGAAGGAGAGGGGGGAGAAAGGGAATGTCGGCTCAAAGGGTAAAGAGTCTACCATGTGAGAATATTTGCTCATCGGTTTTTCCTGAGCATGTATAGATTTAAAAGTCTCCAGAAAGCCATTGAATTCACTTCAAGTGACATCCCACCAGTACTTTGTTTTAAAACCATCCTCTGAGGCTAAGCCACGGGATTGTTAGTGGTAGGTCTCACAGACTGCATGTAAATGGGTATTTAATAAATCAAGTCATCATTTAAATTTACTTTGAGGGGTCTCAATTTTGAAGCACCCTGCTATGAATCTTTCTGAAAAGTTATATTTTATTGTAGCTATTTTTAAAGGGAAACTTAGCTACATGGGTAAGACTAATCTATTTTAAAGTACTTGAAGACAGCTCTAAAGCTCAGTGGAGTAGGGCAAATAAGCTGAGCTACAAAGCCTGGGTCAGGGACAACTCTCACCTCAGGCTGGGTTAGACATCCAGCTCTGCATATTCTCCTTGACTAGTCACTTAAATTCTCTGAGCTACAGGGCCTTGGTGGCAAAACTGGGGAAAATAATAGTATCTATCACAGTAGGCTGTTATTTAAATTAAATCTGATAATGCATGAAAATTAGAAGCATTTTGCAAAGTATATGACAGAATAGTTGCTCAGTAAATATAATTAATAAGTTGGATAAGTACTGACATTATTATTCATTATTATTCAGGCCATAGTAAAGCAAATGAATGAATGAATAAGTGGCCATATCTAGTTTGAATGAGAACCATTCAAATTGACTTTACAAACCTTTCTCTAAAACACAAAAGTATAGAAAGATGGAAATAGAGATGAGTGAGTACTGTATTACTTTATTTAATAATAGTCTCATATTATATACGGCACCACGCAGGTGAGGCAGAATCCATGATTGGTTAGGACAAGGGCTTTCAGCCTGTTAAATGGACTGCAACCAAACCACTCTGGTTTGGTCAGACTATCCTGATTTTAGCAATGAAAGCTCCACATCCCAGGCAACACTCAGCCCCAAGGAAATCCCTCACCCTGCCCCTTAATTCACTGTTTAACCATGAATACACTCGACCATAATTTCTTCAGTTGTGAAATGGGGATCATAATCATAATCCCCACCTCCTTAGGCTGTTGTGAGAATTAGTGGAGATGACGTAAAAGAGCTTAGCCTGAGTCAGACACATTTAAGCACTCAATAAATGATAACTCTGTTTAAGGCCCCAGGAACTCAACATTTCTCTAGAAGCAGAGGCTCAAGCTCCCAGGTGTATATGAAGCACAGCTCTGGGCCAACAGGATTGGCAGAGTGGTTACCTTTCCCTCTGTTCTGGAGAGGCAAAGGATCTGAGGAGACTTTCTTTGGAGATGGGTCCCCAAAAGAAACAGGCATAAGGAGGAGGCTGATGGGAAGGAGAATTCCCACTGACACAGAAATATCTTCCACGGTAATCAGCATTGACAAGAAAAGGAAATAAGGGGAATTTATGTGACAGTTTAATAGGGTTTTATGAAATATGATATTATTTTAAAGTTTGCCTAAGTGAGGCAGACAGCACATTACGATGACTCCAGATTTTTTTTAAAAATATGTAAATTCTGTATTTAAACTCTGAAGTCCGCTCCACTCTTTCTTTGCAGTATATATGTATATATGTGAATAAGTTTGTGCATATGTGTGAATGTGTGTATATAAAATACTGCATACACTGCACATAAGATAAATGTATAATAAAAACATAATACATATTTTTACATCGTGCATACATATGTACACAGAGGTATGAGTTCCATTTAAATGCAAAATCTACTCATAGACAAAGTGAAGAGTGAAGCCTAGCATGTAATTCCTGGATATTGCATCAGAACTTAGGATTTCCATCCAGAAGTAATCTATTTTTTTCCTATCATTGCTATTCTTTTCATGTTCTCTGTTCTACCATGGGCAGAAGGAGGGGACTGGAATCAGAAGAAACACCTCATGAGGGTGAGTTCTCCTCCCGGCAATCATACAAAGCAGCTCTTAATTAACTGTGCATCCAAGGAAGATGAGGATGGAGGGGGGTGGACTTGGCCCAGTGGTTAGGGCGTCCGTCTACCACATGGGAGGTCCACGGTTCAAACCCCGGGCCTCCTTGACCCGTGTGGAGCTGGCCAATGCTCAGTGCTGATGCGTGCAAGGAGTGCCCTGCCACTCAGGGGTGCCCCCCGCATAGGGGAGCCCCACGCACAAGGAGGGCACCCCATAAGGAGAGCCGTCCAGCGCAAAAGAAAGTGCAGCCTGCCCAGGAATGGCACCGCACACATGGAGAGCAGACGCAGCAAGATAAAAAGAGACACAGATTCCTGTCCCGCTGAAAACAACAGAAGCAGACAAAGAAGACGTAGCAAATGGACACAGAGAACAGACAACCGGGGTGGGGGTGGGGGTGGGGCGAGAAATAAATAAAATAAATCTTAAAAAAGAAAAAAGGTGGCCTCAAAGCCTGTGTGCCCTGGAGTCTGAGGTGTGCTGGGGAATTCCTCTCCCTGGAACGAGACCTCCCCAGCCCTGCAGTCCCGCTGGCTGGGAGCAGTGCTAACGGGCTCCACACTGTGATTTAGAACCCACTCATCAGGGAGATTAACATGCCGGGAACCTGTTACTCTGAAATGTCACTTATATAAAATAAGCTTGTAAATTGTAATATAAAATAATATAATGAGCAAAGCCCTTGGGAATTGATAAGAAATAATGAAAAAGGAGAGCTGGAAAATCAGGGTTTGTCAGCACTGACCAGGAGAACTACGTTCTTATTTTAGAAACCCAGTACAGTTTTTTAGGCCAAAAATACTCCTAAAGAGGGGAATGTCAGTCCATCAGGCTGCAGAAGTTACTATACATTTAATATCCACATTTTTCTCAGAATCTGTGCTGACTGAGCTTCTGGGGTATATTTTGGTTTCCTTCGCAGATCAACTCACCTGTGGATAACCTGTTTTCTTGTTCTTAGTAAAAAAAAAAAAAAAAATATGTCCAAGTATATGACTTTGGGTATATGATTAGAAACTGATAAATTTGATTGTGATTTTAAAAACCAGTCTCCTATGGCTTGGGCTAATACACCTCAGTTCCCCTAGATGAACTGATAGAGTTAGGGTGCTGAGACTGCAAAGCGAAGCCTTGAATCATGGCGGAAGTCCAGCCAGAAATTCCCAGCCATCACAGTGCTTACATGTGACAACATGGCCCACCTTGTCTGGTTTTCCCACATAGAGAAGGTCCAAGTTAAGATAGTTTAGCTCTGTATTGTGCCATCATTGTTTCTGTCCTTATCACCACTCAATGGATGATTTCGGAGAAGGGGAACTAACAGCTAAATGACTTGCTTAGAAAAGAATTAAGCTTACCCAAAGAGAGGTCTGGCTTTTGCCCTCAGTTATTGGGAG
The DNA here is from genome assembly GCF_030445035.2 of Dasypus novemcinctus. Classification (NCBI taxonomy): domain Eukaryota; kingdom Metazoa; phylum Chordata; class Mammalia; order Cingulata; family Dasypodidae; genus Dasypus; species Dasypus novemcinctus. The sequence continues at coordinate 167,851,946 of NC_080675.1, read as the reverse complement.
ATGATCTCTAGACTCCTGGAATCTCTTGCCTGAAGGAGTTTCTTTGTTTGCATAGGGGCTTTGGCCACTGGACAGTCTGACAATAGGATACATGATGCAAGCTTTGGGCCACACCATATCAGTCCCGATCTCCAGAGCAACTGGAGACTAAAGGTTTTAGCCCAGCGTCCAGGAGGAGCTAGAAACTAAAGGTCAATCACATGGGCAATATGTTATCAAGTATCAATAAAAACTCTGGACACCAAAGCTTAGGTAAGCTTCCCTGGTTGGCAATACTTTGTGTGTATTGTCCTGTGTAGGGTCTGTGAGGAGGTAACGCCATCTAGGACTTCACAGGGAGAGGAATACCAGAAGCTCCGTGTGTTACCCCTCCTCAGCTCTGCCATATGCATCTCTTCCTTTGGCAGGTTCTAATTTGTGTCCATTCCTGGTATTAAACTATAGGCATGAGTATAACAGCTCCCAGTGAGTTCCAAGTCCTTCCAAGGAATTAGGGAAGGGTAGCTTGGGAAAACCCCTCATACTTGCAGCTGTTATCAGAAGCAAGCGCAGCCTTGTGGGGACAGCTCCCTCAGACCTCAAAGCCTGGCTAACTCCAGGTAATAACACTGGCCTATCACAGATCCACTTCTTCATAGCACTTCTGGTTCAGCTATAAACCTCTCTGATTCTGACATTGGTACTCCTTCTTGTTCACTTCCCCCAGACTTCCTAATTTAGAATCCAGGCTTAAAACACGTACCATATTCTCAGCTTAAACCTTGGCACATTTTTAGAATAATGCTGGTCTCCATCTGCTTGCACAGCCATAGGGCACCTTAGACAAATGCCTACTGAGATTCAACCTTATGCAGGACCACCTTGCCTGGAGCAGTGTTGCTGGCTTGTCTACATTCTGAGAATGGGAAGGGTGAGATGTGATACTGCTCTTCTGTTCCCATCATGCATCATGCCTTGCCATTGGCCAGAGCCCAAACTAGGACATTTCCTGGTAGATTGTGGTATTGTTCCATTTTTCCTTCATCTATGGTCCCTGCACTTAGGTCTCCTATACTTTCCTTCCACAGAGTAAACCATAAAGTAGGGGAGTGATGCAGAGAAGAGACTAAGAGTCTAAGAGTTTTAAGTACATAGTAGCCAACTCACAAGAGACTCAGTTCCTCTGCTGTATAGTCACACATATATTCTCATTCATGTGGTCAGCATATACTTATTAAGCACTTTTTCTGCATTAGGCATTGTAAGGGGCAAAGAAGATGGATGAGTGAAAAGGCCAGCATGACACAAGGAACAGCAGAGATCAAGGAGTTGAACATGATGCAATGAATCAAGATCATAAGTTTTGTATTGTTCAAGGCACATCCATGCCCAAATCAGATCTCACCAAGGGTCAGAAGGCTGCCTGGGATTTGGCCAAAATGTACGGGCAGGGACTGAATTCCAAGCGGCTAAATAGGAAGATGGTGTGGCAGATTCCAACATGGGAAGTCAAGTATTAGTAACTTTAGGACCTGATAAAAATAAGAGCAAAACAAGAAATATTTACTATGTGCCCACCATTAACTAAACACTTTACCTGCTTTATCAAAAAAATTATACTCAAACAGTGTACGATGAAGGTCCTATTTTAATCACCATTTCTCAGATCAGGAAATTGAGGCTCAGAGTAGTTAAGTGGCCAGCCCAATATGCTATTTAAAGCAAGTAGCAGAGGTTGCTTTCCATCTCAGGCAGTCTGGCTCCTAAATGCACATCCTTCTCTAAGCTCTGCTACATTTCAGGTAAAAGTCTGTTCTAAAGGGGTAGTCTTACAGGAGATATATATTGACATAGGAACAAGTCAGTAACTGGAAGGAGAGTCAAAGGCTCTGAGGCTCTCCTTTTTGACCTAATGGATACATGGAGCAAGGGTATGACAGGTGATCTTTATCTTACTGGCTTAAGACAAACAGCCCAACTCATTCCATTCCACAGTCAGATTGTGTTCTCTTAACTCCAGTCATTGTTGTCACTGCCAGGGGGACTGGGATGGAAAAGTGGATAAATCAGAACAATCTATCACCACCAGTGTATATACAAGACAAGTCACAAGCCCTGAAGAAGGTGTCACCTGCATCACCATCATCTCCTTCCTATGTTCTTACTATTACTTTTATTATATTTAAATAAATTCAAGCATTACAGTCCAACATGTAGACCCCTAGGGCATCATAAAAACATATCCATGAAACATAAAATTATACTTATCTTCGCAGGCTCCGTTATAAATCAAAAAGATGTTTCCTCACAAAGATACAAATCTTCTTTCATCTGAAATTCCAACTGGTATCAGTAAGTATTTGTACATTTAATTGGACAGGTCCAGGGATTAGAATTTAGAAAAGCTGAGTTAAATTTCTGGACTTGCTTTTAACAAATGCTGGGACATTCACCAAGCCAAGTAGTTTCTGTCCAAATCTGAATCCAAGTCAGCCTTGGAAAGAGACAAGTGGTAACTCCTGACTCCCAGACCTCTGCAGGAGAGTCCAGCTCCGTTCTTATAGTTCATGGCCCAGGGCCCTTGCCAAGGGCAGGAAGGAGTCACTTACCAGTCAGGAAGGACTCCTAGGCAGCAAGTCCTGTATTATGTACTTTACACACATAATTTCACTTCATCTTCACCATAACGAAGAGATTTTATTGGCTCCATGTTAAGTAAAATAAGTGACTGGCAGATGTTAAATATGCTCAAGGAGAGACTTCCTGTAAGAGCAAGAACTTGAATCCAGAACTGGCTATGAGATCTAACAGCCCCTGATCTTTCCACCCCAAGCCTTGCCTAGGGCTTTCTAACATCTTTGACCAAGATCGTCTGACCTTGTGCTGCCCAGAATCACCACCTGGGTCTTAAATTTTTGTTCCTGGTCTTCTGGCCTGAACTGTCAGTCCCACTGTCTACTTGGAGTACCTTCTTCTTCCCAGCTTTGCTAAATGTCTTAGATTTGATCTCTGACACACAGTACTTCCCCATCCACTACAACCAAACTGCTGTTCCTTGTCTTTTTGGCAAACCCACCACCATGTCCACTCCCACCTCCACTCTGGGCCATTTCTGATTTATGACTCCTCAGGCCCCAGCATGTCAAGGCTATTTTCTCTGCCCATGTAAGAAGAGTTTCCAAATGCTGGAGGGGTGCCAAGTTTAAGGGGTATACGCTTTTAAAGCAAATGGCACATAAAAATTAGCCTAGAGAATTTCAAGCAGCATATCACCAAACTTTTCCTAAGGATGTGTGGATTAAGCCACAATGAGTAAATTAGGCGAGGGTTGATGAGGTATATTTATAAAGGTAATGATCCATTAGGCTGTACACTATTGAAAGGGATGTGGGACCAGTTTCAAAACTTCATATTGCTTAGACCATTTAATTATATGCTAGAGACTATGAACAAGAAAGAAAAGGGAAAAAAGAGGAGTTAGAAAGGTTAGCTCAATTCTGCCTAGTACTTTTGCCAAAATCAACTCTTCTGGGATCCAAATCCCATTCTCAGTACCAGCTGGATTGCTGGGCCTGTAATGGGTGGCAGGGGCAGGGAAACCTCTCCCTTACCAAGACTATCTTACTACCTTCTGCTCAGAGTCCTTTGGGCATTAGTTCTCGGCATTTTAATTTCTCCAGTGAAACCACTACAGCAACCAGAACACAGCCAAGCAGGCTGCGTGGGTGCTGCTAAGAGAGCGGTCTACCTACAGAGACACGCTTTCTCAGATATTGGTCCCAGCTGACAATGCTGAGGTCCCAGGAAAATTACAACAATGACAGAAAGAACCAAAGGCCTGCATTTCCAAACCTGAATGAGCTATATATGCATATATTTGCATATATTAAAAGGCATGTATGTGTGAAGGGAAATAAATGGATAGCAGTTGAATGAGAAAGCAAAAAAAGGCAAAACAATGGAAAGAGAGACATGGAGGGAGAAATGGACAGACAGAATAAAGGAGGACGAGGGGATGATGGAAAGGGGACAGGAAGGGATGAGAGAAGGAAAGTAAAGGAAATCTGCATTTGAGCTTAGCTTATGTTACATGTGAGGCCAAGAAGCAGGCAAATAAATCAAGGAGGTATACAATCTTAATTGAATTAATTGAAACATTCTGATTTCAAACCCTGAAAAATCACAGAATGTGGGGTCTGAGCAGAACCCACATTCACCTAGTATTCAGGCAAGTGGCCGAGGTGTGGCTTTATCACCTTTGAGATCTCTGCCCTAAACTCAGGCCACATTAAAGTCAGGATGCAAACCCACCATGCAGTGGAAAATCCCATCAGGCTATGCATCTTTAAGCCCTGTCCTTTTCTGGAAAATGTTGGGAGGTAAAAGGCAGGTGCACCAAAGGAATGTCTGAGAGATGCTTGGGGACCTTCCCCCACTACCAGCTTGTAGGCAGGTACTGCTCTGACAAAGAGGCTCTGCAGCCTTTCCTCTTACTTCCTCCTCTCTCCTCTTCCACCATACCTAAGCAAGTTTTTGCCAAGATAGATCTACATCCTGGGGCTGGAGAAGAGTAGAGAGGGGCAGTGTCCATTGCCTCAGCCTCTCCTCTCACCACGCCACCTCCGTTCACTGCCCTACCTGGACTGACATCACCTCCTTGACACACTTTTCTACTCTGTGGAAAGGTCACAAGGTTTCAAGGAAACATAATATATGATAGAGCCAGACAACCTACAACTTATACAGTATTGGAACCTGCGATGCTAAAAAAACAAACAAATGAAGTAACAAACCCCAAAACCTCCCATTCCTGGTTAGGGTGTGGCATGGAATTTAAAAATATAAATAATTATGACACAGTACAGTAAGTATTACAGTAAAGCTATTTGTATATTAGGTACAGGAGAGGAGGAGCTGCTGTGAGCAAGATCTTAAGGGTGGAAAAAAGGGTCCTCCAGGCAGAGGTGAAGCCATGTCAGCTCACTAGTGTCCTGTTGCACCATCTCCTTGAACCTGACCACTAAGTCTCCAATGACCCAATGACTTTTCTTCCAGTGGTCTCCTTTCAGGTCTCATATCTCTTTCTCTACCAGCTGCATTTGGCCCAACTGACCCCTCCTTAAAACATCCTCTTCTCCAGGATTCCACATAAGCCATGTTCCTGGTTTTCCTCCTCTCTCTGGCTGCTCCTTCACAGCCCTCTTGGCTAGTTCCTCCTCCTAATCCTGTTTCATACTACTGTTCCACCAGAATTGAACCTGGGCCTTGCTCTCTGCTCATGCTAGTCAATGCCTACATGATGTTATCCAATATCATGGCATTAAATACCACCTGAAAGCTGATGATCCCCAAGGTCACATATGCTTGGTCTCTGTTCTGAATTACACACCCATATACTCAGCAGCCTTTAACATAGAGAAATGATACAGAAGCATCCTCCATCATCAATTTGGTACTTGCCTCATGTCTGTGAATCCTTACTGTGTACCTACTATGCACAAGTCCCTGACATGGACATAGTGGGGGATATAAAGATCTCTTAAGAACTTAAAACTAGTAGAAATATTTGTTGAAATCATTCACTGTTTTGTCCATATCTCCTTGTAATTCTCTCTGGTTTTGTTTTGTTGGTAGAGCCACAATAGTACATAATAGCTAAACTTTTTATTATGGAATTGCCCTTTCTAGCCCTATTAATGAGTTTTCCTTAAATTTCCTTTTTATTGATATGTTGCTACACTAGTTTACCTTTGGTTTATAATTTCAAACTTCATGCTGTAACACACTCTCCAATTGTTCTCTTATTAGGGGTCTTCATAAATCTCTTCATCTTCTATGATTGAAAATATCTGTATTTTATGTTCATTCTCTTTCAAGATGCTGTTCATTGTTCTTAATTTGTTTCTTTCAGTCTCTTTGAAGGTAATCAGTCCTTTATCTTGGGTTTCTGTTTAAACTTTTTTGTTATCCTGTTATTCTGCGGTTTCAACATGATGCTTTCAGGGGTGTATTTTTCTTCATTTCTCCTGTATGGTATTCAGAATGCACTTTAGAAAAACTCACGTCTTCCTTCTATTCTGGAAACTACTCAGTGATTACTTCTTCACATACTACTTCTGTTCCATTCCCTCCATTCTCTTCTAGAAACCCTAGTAGACTTATATTGAGGTCCCTCAAAATATCCTTCATGTCTCTTATCTTCTTTTTAGATTTTTATCTCTTTCTTTCTTTGTACTACTTTCTGAGTGGACTTCTCCCAATTCATTAACTCTCCCTTTCAATGTGTTTAAGATGGAATTTATTCCATTCACCTTTTCTAAATTTAATAAGCTACATATTTTTTCATTCATAAGATTCCTAATTAGTTTTTAACACCTATCTATTTTTGTTTCATTTCTGCCTTATTTTGTTTCATGTATTCTTTTTTCTTCCTTTTTTTAAAAAATCTTTATTTCAAATTAAGAAAAATAAAATAACAAAAAGGCAGCTCAACAAGCTACGGAAATATTACTCCTAAAAAGTTCTGTCCAGGCACTTCCATCTCATCTAATTCCAACTACTAACTCAATTGTTCCTCTAGTGTTCAGAAATATACACAGATGAACACAGATTAATAAAATGGTGTAGTCAAGGTCTTCTTATTAATGAAAAAAATGAAGAAGAGAAAAAATGCATAATCATGTTATTTCCCAAAACCAAACCCCATATTCATTTTTGACCTTTAGCATTAATATAGTACCAAATTTGCCTTTGCTACAAAAAAATTTACAATGTTGTGAACTATAGTCTATAAATTACATTAGTTATATTTTCCCACATATCATCACATCCTTAACACCTTGTAGAAGAATATTCCTGTATTTATATTATTAACCACAATCCTCATCTACTGCCAAAATCATTGTTACACATTCCCTATATTACCCTCCAGCTGTCCTCCAACTAACATTAATCTCCCTAGACTACTCATTTCAGCCACAACATATCCATATATCAACAGTGTTTGCTACTTTCATTATAATGTGTTATCATTGAGTCAACCATTACTACATATTTACATTTGACCTTATTAAACATTCTACATATTTCTAGCATCATTTCTCCCTTCTCATCCCACATTCCATCTCCCACCAACTATACTTCGTAGTCCAACTCTATAGGTCTACTCATTATATTTAGTTCATATCAGTGAGACAATATTCATCCTTTTGTGGTCTGGCTTATTTCATTCAGCACAATATCCTCAAGGTTCCTCTCTGTTGTCATGAACTTCCCCAATTGATTTCTTCTTACAGCTGAATAATAGTTCACCATATGAATACACCACATCTTGTTTATCCATTCATTGGTTAACAGACACTTAAGTTTTTTCCATCTTTGAGCAATTGTGAATAATCTGCTGTGAACATCATTGTGCAAATATCTGTTCACATCCTTGCTTTCAATTCTTCTGAATATATTCCTAGTAATTGCCAGATCATATGGTAGTTCTATATTTAGTTTCCTGGGGAACCATCAAATCATCTTCCACAGAGGTTGCACCATTTTACACTCCCACCAACAGTGAAGGAATGTTCCTATTTCACCATATCCTCTCCAACACTTGTACTTTTCTGTGTTTTTTTTCAATAATGGCCGTTGAGTATCATGTGAGATGATATCCCATTGTAGATCTGATCTGTATTTCCCAAATAGCTAGTGATGCTGAACATCTTTTCATGTATCTTTTGGCTATTTGTATTTCCACTTTGGAAAAATGTCCATTCAATTCTTCTGCCCATTTTTTAATTGTTTTTCTTGTTGTTTCTTCATTAAGTTGTATGATACCTTTATATAACATGTAGATCAATCCCTTATCAGATACATGGTTTTGAAAGATTATGTCCCATTAGAGTTGGCTATCTTTTCACCTTCTTAACAAAATCGTTTGAAATACAAAAGCATTCAGTTTTGAGGCAGTCCCATGTATCTACTTTTTCTTTTGTCACTCGTGCTTTAGGTGTAAGGTCCAAGAAACTACCACCAATCACAAGAGCTTGAAGATGCTTCCCTACATTTTCTTCCAGAAGTTTAATGGTCCTGGTTTTCATATTTAGGCTTATGATCCATTTTGAATTAATTTTTATATAAGGCATGAGAGGATCCTCCTTCTTTCTTTTAAATATAGATATCCAGTTTTAGAAGCACTATTTGCTGAATAGGCTGTTCAGACCCAGCTGAGTAGGTTTGACAGCCTTGTCAAAAATCACCTGACCATAAATGTGAGACTATTTCTGAACTCTCAGTTTGATTCCCTTGGTCAATCTTTATGCAAGTACCATGTTGTTTATACTACTGTAGCTAGATAATATGCTTTAAAGTCTGAAAGTGAGAGTCCTCCAACTTCATTCTTCTTTTTTAAAATATATGTTTGGCTACTCAGGGACCTTACCCTTCCAGATAAACATGGTAATTGCTTTTAAATACGGGAGCAAGGAGATGGACATCTCATCCTTTGGATGACATATCTTAGTTTTGCCTGTCCCTCATCCATCCACTTTGTTCTGTCACTGGAAACTTGGTTTTACTGCTGCTTCTCATTTTCAGTCCACATGGTTCAGGTGAATATTACCTCACCCTCATGTTGCAGACATGAGCAACTTGCATAATCTATCATCATCCCTGCCCACCAGTGATGGGATAAAACTGGCACATGGCCTAAATTGATCCACCAAGAGGTAGCTCTAGGACTTGTACTGGACCTGCTGGGAAAGATATTCTATCTTCCTCCTAGAGTTGCTAATTGGTCGATGGTACACCTGAAGCTCTAGAGGGAAGGGAAGTAAAAAGTGCCTGCCTAAAATGAACCCCACACAGAGAATAGCATAGCTGAGGGACTATGGCAAAAGACTGAGTCCTGATGACATTGTTCATTCCTTGGATAAGGCCATGCCCAAAGAATCTGTTTTCCTGGGCTTTTAAATTACATGGGCTCATGCTTTTCCTTCTTTTCTAAATCCAGTTTGAACTGAGTTTTGTCGCTTGGTTCCAAAAGAGTTCTCTACTAATGCTCAGAGTTCCATAGAATCAGATGAAATTTTAAAAAGGAACTTATTCACACATATAAACACATTATGTGTTTATAATCTCAAGGTATCTATAGATGAATGAAGCCCATCTGTAGCAGTGTGATATAGTTATGAATTCCAAAAATAGATACTGGATTATGTTTGTAAATTGATCTGTACTTGGACATGGTTAAATTATATTTAGGGCTTTGATTGAGCCACATCAGTAGGGTGTTTAGTCCCCACCAGTTGGTGGGTGGGGACTCACAGATAAAAGACATAGCAAAGACAGAGTTGGAGGTTTTTTATGTTGGAGTTTTGATGTAGGAGTTTAATGCCGAAGTTTTAAGCTGGAGCCCTGGGAAGTAAGCACACAGAGGAAAGAGAAGCAAGCCCCAGGAAGAAAGGAACCCTGAGCCCAGAGAGAAGGAAGCCCTAGGAAGAGAGAAACCCCGAGCCCAGAGAGAAGCAAGACCCAGGAAGAGGGGAACCTAGGAAGCCTGAAACCTCTGAAACATCAGCAGCCATCTTGCTCCAAAATGTAAAAATAGACTTCGGTGAGGGAAGTAACTTATGCATTATGGTCTGGTATCTGTAAGCTCCTACCCCAAATAAGTACCCTTTATAAAAGCCAGAAGATTTATGGTATTTTGCATCAGCACCCCTTTGGCTGACTAATACACCATCTATGAGCCACATTTTTCTATAATTTCTAGCATTATAGGGTGAGCAGGTGAACATGGGAGATTGTCGAGTATGTGGTTGAAACTATAATGTTGAGAAAACTGTTTAGAAAATATAATAAGGAAGGGTTACTGGTTTAAGGTGTTTGACAGGTGCACATGGCACAAGGTGCACATGGGGCAGGCTTCCAGCGAGTGTGTGAGTGCTCATCTTGTCATAGTGTGTCATATCAGTGGGTGAAGACCAATACAATGAGCAAGAAGTTGTTGTACCCCCATCCTGGGGAAGCCTAATGCTCTCAAATAGGGGGAGGGTGTCCCTCAAGAGCACAGGTAGCTTCCAATGGGGGAGGACAGACTAGTGTGTCAAGCCCTCAAAATTGTTGCAAATATCTATAAATCTTGCCCTTCAAACAGTGAAGTTTGGTTGTCACTGTGTGCCCCAAGGGGATGGGGAGAGAGGAACAGAATAGTTGGAAGAGGGGGTAACTGGGGGGGGGAGGAGCAATGGAAGTGTTCTGCATGATCCTGCAGTGTTGGATACAGGCCATGTTAAATTTCACCAAAAAAATATAAAAGTATATAGTCTAAAATGTAAACCATAATGTAACCAAAATTTATAAAAGTATACAGTCCAAAATATAAACCATAATGTAAACCATAATGGAACAATGGTTAGTAACCATGTTTCAATATCTGTACATCAGTTGTAGCAAATGTTAACATTCACATGTAAAAAGACCATTCCTGGGGAAGGGGAAAAAGGGTTTGATATTAGGTATACGGGAGTCCCCTATAGTCTATAGGTGACTTTACTGTGACCTAAAACTTTTTTGAAGACATTATAAAATTTTTTTTTTAAAAAAGGATGTAGACACTGTGGAAGAAATGGAAGAGATCACCTTGCCACTGTACATACAGGGCAACACCTATTACAGTGATGAAAGGCAAAATGTAAAAAAAAATGTTTTACGATATTTTTCATTTTTAATACCCCAATTTACTTTTTACTTTAGTTTTTCTAAATTATTATGCATTCCATTTCTAATTTTAAACCTGTAATTATTATTTCATTTTCCTACTAATTGAATTTGGCAATTTATTAGGCTTCATTTTTTTTATAGTTTTGGATCACAGAGGGATTCAACTATGGCAGGGGCAGAGCACTGGTGGGGGTGTCATTGATGGGGAATGCATGGGTGGTAGGGACTTCTCCATGGAATGCAAAGGGTATTTAGATATGTTCAGATGTTTGTTGGGTATTGTCATAACGGGTAGAGTTACACACAACAACTAAGGGAGTGATGAGTTCCCATTCTGGGGAGCTCTGTTGCATTTCCCAATGGAACAGCAACAATCTGCCAAGTGAAGAAGGATTGTCCAATGAGGGGCCCTTGATACTGATAACTAGGTTTATGAGCCTGTGTGCTGGAAATTTCAACTGGTCCTAGAGCTACAGGGTGCCTAAGAGTTACCTCCTGAAAGCCTCCATGTTGATCAAATATGGCCACTCTCTAAGGTAAACTCAGCATGTAAATGCACTACCTTCCCCTAGTGTGGGACATGGCTCCTGGGGATAAGCCTCCCTGGCACCAAGGGATTACTACCAAGCACCAGCTGGTGATGCAACTAGAAAAAGAACTTGAATAAAAGGGGGAAATGGTAAAGACAAATGAGTTTATATGCTAAGAGACTTCAAAATGAGTCAGAGGTCATCAGAGGGGTCATGTTTACACATGTCTTAGCAAGATCCCAGTGACAGCCAAAGTAGACACAGCCCCAGGTACTGGTGCTCCTGAGGGCTATGGAGACACCCAGGTCCTACAGTCATGGTAGATGGCTCTGGAGTTCAGAGCCTTGCCAGCAGGCTCTATTTTGGAATTTGTGCTCCTGAATGTGATGGAGTTGGAATCAGATGTGACCTCTCTACACATGCCTCTCCTGTCACTTTTATTGAACCTGTGTGATTGGCACTGGGATTGGTATATGTTCAGAAAACTTGAATCTCTGAACAGTCCATGTGCCAACTGGGCCCTGAGCCTCAGCAGAGTTGCAACACCTGCTCTCCAGTTCGTTGGACTTACCCAGATCTGCTAACAGGGAGGTGAGGATGGTCAACTACCATACCAGGGAACTGAGAAAGTCTACAACTGCAAGCAGGAGAATCGCATCCATCAACCATGTGGGATCTAAGCTCCCTTTCAATTTAGAGGTGGAGTGGACATTGCCATCCCAGGGTCCTCAGGATGGAGGAATAAAATATGGATTAGAATGGACTTACTGGTATTCTACTATAGAATTACTGTGACTCTAGCAATGGAAGAAATTCTATCATTGATGTGGAGACAGTAGCCACAGGAATTGCTGAGGGCAGGGAGAGGTAAGAAGAGATGTGATATGGGGGCATTTTGGTGACTTGAAGTTGTCCTGAATGATATTGCAGGGACAGATGCAGGCATTATATATCCTGCCATAACCCCTGAATGGACTAGGGGATAGTGTAAATAACAATGTAAACTATAGTCCAAGCAGTGTAGCAGTGCTCCAAAATGTATTCATCAAATGCATTGAATGTGCCACACTGATGAAAGAAGTTGTTGATGTGGGAGGAGTGGGGGTGGGGGGGAGTGGGGTATACAGGAACCTCATTTTTTTTTAATGTAACATTTCGTGTGATCCATGTATCTTTAAAAAAAAAGACTATAAAAATATTTTTTTTTAAATAGCTAGCACAAGATGCCGTAATGAGCAATGAGAAGTTATATTTAGCAGTTTGAAGCTTTTGTGGACCCCAGAAAATCCTATTCTTAAAGCTAATCCATTCTTGTGTATATAAACCTATTATAGGTGGGGCATTTTTATTATTATTAAATTACTTCAGTTAAGGTCCTTTGGTTAGAATGCAGCATATAGGATGGGTCTTAATCCTCTTACTGGAGTCCTTCATAAATGGAGTAATAAGAAGTCACAGACACAGAGAAAAAAAACTGAAGAGACAGAGAAAGGCCCCCAGAAGCTGAGAGAGAGAAAGCCATAGACAAAGCAGCCAGAAACTGAAAGCATGGGGAGCTGAGTGGTTGCTGCCATTGTGCCCTGCCATGTGCCTGATCATCCACACCTGCAGTTTTGGGAGAAAGGATCTCCTGATAAGGTACATCCACCTATTATGTCCAAATGAGGAAATTAAAAAAACAGTCAACTTCTCACTAGGATTCCCCCGAAGACTTTTGAGTTTCTCATTAATTATTTAGTCTCCAATAACACCGTAAGACATATACCTCTTTGTGTTCATGGAATATATTATTAAATATTACAAAGTATGATACAGAATAAGAGGTTGTGGAATGATGATACTGAACTTGGGCAGTCAGGGTAGGGATATGTTCTTCAGAAACAGTTAGGAGGGAAGGTTGTTACTCTGAGTCCAGCCCCATAGAAGATACATTCTAAATCTGAGATAGATTTCTGAGTCTGGCTCACAAAGTCTGGGTGTCCCAAAGAATGTGGGTTAATTTTAGAATCCTAACACTTTACTGCTAGAACCAAAGTAATTGCTTGGACCAGATTCACTTTACTTTACATACCAGGAAAGACACATAGAGTGGTTGTTTTGTCCAAGATCACACACATACCTTCTGAGAACAGAAAAAGCTGCATCTCTCAAAGATTGTTTTAGGCCTGGGAGCTCGACATTTTCTGAAAGGTTCTAACATAACCAGTTTGGGGAGTAAGAAGTTATAAGGTTTGTAAAGGTCATCTGAAGTGTAGTCCAGAGACTCAACAGAGAAACACTGGAAAGAATGGATGGTGCTAAGGTAGACACAAAAGAAACTGGAGAGTTTAATGAGGAAGTAACCTAGTAAAGCAATTAAGAACATGTGTCCTGGAACCAATCTGCCTGGGTTTGAATCCTGGCTCCACCACTCGCTAAGAATTTTAATCATGCTAACTAAACTCTCTGTGCCTCAGTTTCCTCATCTGTAATGGGATAAAAATGGGATCTACATCATAGGATTGTTATAATTAAATGAACCAATTCTTTATTTTTTAAAGATTTATTTTTTATTTATTTCTCTCCCTTCCCCGACCCCCCTCCTCAGTTGTCTGTTCTCTGTGTCCATTCGCTGTGTGTTCTTCTGTGACCACTTCTATCCTCATCAGCAGCACTGGGAATCTGTGTTTTTTTCTTTTTGTTGAGTCATCGTGTTGTGTCAGCTCTCCGTGTGTGCAGCGCCATTGTTGGGCAGGCTGCACTTTCTTTCACGCTGGGTGGCTCTCCTTACAGGGCGCACTCCTTGAGTGTGGGGTTCCCCTATGCGGGGGACACCACTGCATGGCACAGCACTCCATGCGTGCATCAGCACTGAGCATGGGCCAGCTCCACATGGGTCAAGGAGGCCCAGGGTTTGAACTGCGGACCTCCCACATGGGAGGTGGACACCCTATCCATTGGGCCAAGTCTGGTTCCCTAAATGAATCAATTCTTATAAGAGTCATTGGAATGGTGTCTTACTCAGAGTAAGCCCTTTATAAGTGCTGTTTTTTTTTTTTTAATAAGTATTGCTTTGTCCTATTCTTAACTAGGCTGATCCAAATTCTAGTGAGTTAATTTAAAGGGCCAGTTGTGGGACATAATTTCAGACCCCTCAACCCGGCTCCCTAATTTATGAAAAGGGACTGAACAAAGAAATAGGGGAGTTTTCCTTGTACCCCTCCCTTTGCTAGAGAAAAATTTTTAGAAGAACCAAAGATAAAACCCCAAAGCAATACATTAAACCAAGAACCTGCAACAACTTTATGGAAATACTTGCTGCCAAGCTTGGGGACAAAAAGGCTGAAGGAACATAAGGTGACTTTCTTTACAATGCACTTCGAATCCACTCTGCTTTGATTTGAGCTACTCTGTGGGAAGAAAAAGATTTTTTTTTGAAAATTATGAAAAGGCACTGCAATCAGAGTCTTCCATTATCACAGGGATAAAATATCAATTTTTGTCAGGATAAAACGAAGCACAGATTGGCCCTGATAGGGAAAATTAAATTCTGGCCTCCACTTGATTTGATATTTATCACTCCTGTACTCCAGAAATGTTCAGTCACAAAACATTTAAAAAATTTATTCATCATACACCAAACAAACCTAGAGGCTCTCAGAAAGCAGAGCTGACGAATAACAGATGTGATTGAGAAAAAATCAAATGGCTGAGTGAGAAAACGGGATGAAGAAAAAAATCAGAAATAGGAATAATCTCAGGCAGTTTGGAATGAGAAAACCAGCTCTATAGAGAAACTGCAAGAAGTTTCACATATAAGAAGCAAAAAATTCCATCGCCTACTCTCCAAAACAGGGCTAGCTACGCAAATGTTCAATTTCAATTCATTCTTGGAGACAGATATTATGACAACCCCGTCCCACCATCTCAGGTAACTGAGAAGCAGGGAGATCCATAACAAGCAACCAAGTGCCTTTCATACCTGCTTTGGCATCTTTCCCCACTTAAGTTTTTGGGGTCAGAAGGATTCAGACAACAAAAAATTACTTCCTCAAGATGAGTTCCTCTACAGAACAAGTTAGTCCTTGATGTGGACAGCTTTGATGAAGTTCTTCTTTCTGATGTAGGAGATCCAAGCTTGGCCATTCATTCTAATTAACCCATTTTTAAAAGAGGTTCCATCTGTCAGGCCCTTGTTTCAGGTGCTGTCACTTGCCCCTTGTAAAAATGAGACTTTTCTTTCCCTCACATAGAATTGCAGTTCCTGAATATAAAAAAATCACTGGCATGTATATCAAAGGCATATAAATCAATGGGCTTCTTCAGAGTGTCTAAATTCTGGTACTAGAATAGTAAAAGTGTGAAACTGGACCAAACTAAGGCAAGGTCTGATACCTAGGAAATGTGCTACCTCCAATTCAATTTAAAGAAAACTCGACTATGTCAAAAGGCATTATGCTTTGCAATTTAAAAAATAAAAAGCTGACTGACAAATTGGCCCTATCTTTAAGGATATAGTAAAATATCAGAGTTGAGAAACTAGGGATACAAATTAGTATTTAAAAATGAAGTTGCATATGAAAGGACAAAGTAAATAATATGTGACTGCAAAGTGGGGGCAGGGATCAATAAAGAGTCCTTAGGAGAGAAGATATTTTTTTAATACAAGAGCTGTAGAAAATCATTCCAACTAGAAGCAGGTGGGGCAGCAGTAAAGGGCAGATGCATACAAATTCCAGATTAAAGCTGTAGATGGTAAACAAGTAGGAGAGAAGCAGACAGTATAGCAGAATGGTTAGAGACCCAGAGTCTACAGTCATCCCCTCTGGGCTCAGATGCTTACTAACTCTGTGACCACTGGTAAGTTACTAAAATTATTAAATAGTATCTATTTCTGAGAGTTATTAAAACTCAGCCCAAAGCCTAGTCCAGAGTGAGCATTTGCACATGTTAACTATTGTTAATAGCTAGTATTAGTGGTGGTAAAGACAGAGAGTTGGTCCTATATTGGGGAGGACCTTGAAATTCAGACTATATTTAATTTTGTCAATGATGATATTTGAGGAGGAGAATGAGCAGACTTACACTTTGGGACTATGTAAGTTTGATTGGAAGGAGCAGAGGCTCTAGGGCTGGAGGTTGTTAGGATTTTGAAAAGGTTCAGGTGAGAAATAAGGTGGCCCCACACCACGAGTTCTTAGCCTTTTTGTTTCAAGGTTCCCTCTGCCAGTCAGGTGAAAACCATGGACCCCTTACTAAGTCCACACTGTACCGTATTGTTTAATAAATACCCACATCAACACGACCCTGTAAGAATAATGTTTTTTTGAATTTTCAGTTCAAGCTCATGAACCCCCTGATAGCTTTCCACGAACCCCCAAGGGGGACCCCTGGGTAAGAACCCCTGCCCCACACTAAGGAAGAGGCAATGGGGAGAGAGAGGAGGATGCTCGCTTG
This sequence comes from Dasypus novemcinctus, assembly GCF_030445035.2. Classification (NCBI taxonomy): domain Eukaryota; kingdom Metazoa; phylum Chordata; class Mammalia; order Cingulata; family Dasypodidae; genus Dasypus; species Dasypus novemcinctus. Next base: position 167,835,288 of record NC_080675.1, on the reverse strand, counting down.
AAAGGTCTCAGGTAGAATATGCAGCTGAGCGCCAAATACGAAATAAGGGGAAGGAAGAATTACCTCTGACTACAAAATTTTGAGCCTGAATAACTTGGATAATGGTGGCATCATGAAGAGCAATTAGAGAGTGAACAGCAGGCACTAATTAGGGGGCAGGAGAAAGACTATCAATTTGGTTTTCACTACGTTGGCTCTGAGGTGCTTACGGTAACTAGGGAGCGCTCTCCAGCAAGCATTTGGAATTAGGAGTCAATAATTTGGAAGAGAATTCAGGGCTTAAGTTAATGAATTTGAGAGCCATTTGCATATAGGTCTATGGCTGAAACTGAATGAGTACATAACAGCTGAGGGGAGAAATAGTGAGAGAAGAAAAATGGATGAACACTGGTGCCCTGGGAAGTCCACAGTTAGGAAATGAGAAACGGAATAAAAGGGGGAGCAGCATGATCCTGCCACAGAAGTCAGTGGACGAGAGGACTTCCAGAAGGTGCGGGAGTATATCAGCCATGCCAAGGGGTCACGAGGAATTCAAGGTGACGATTGAGAAGGAGTTTCTGGCTTTAGCAATTAGGAGGTCCCAGCAAATCTTTTTTTATTATTTTTGAGGAATTGAAAAATAAAGCAAAATTTTAAAAGAAACAAATGCCCATGTACCCACCACTCAATAGAATAATGAGGCAAGAATCATATGTCAAAAGTTGAAGAGGTGAACGTGAATTGGGGAAGTGGGGGTATCAAGTGTGAACAAATGATTGCTTCATGAAAAGATTCAAAATGGAACCGTGAGCTGTGACACAGCTAAGGAAATATCAATTTAGGGTCAAGGAGCCCATGACATATTAAGACAAAGAAAAAAAGTGCCACTGCAGAGGGAGATATTAGAAAGGTAAAGGAAGGAAGGGGATAAATTGATAAATACATCAAAGAAGGAATGAGAGAAAATGGACTGAGCCCAGGGAGGTAAGCTGGATTTGGCTAGCCAAAATTCACCCTTTACTCCATCTAGGAAGAAAAGCTTAGATGAAAAGTGAAAATCAAGAATAAATTTGAGGCGGCGGACTTGACCCAGTGGTTAGGGCATCCGTCTACCACATGGGAGGTCCGCGGTTCAAACCCCGGGCCTCCTTGACCCATGTGGAGCTGGCTCATGCTCAGTGCTGATGCGCGCAAGGAGTGCCCTGCCACGCAGGGGTGTCCCCCCCCCCCCCGCATAGGGGATCCCCACATGCAAGGAGTGCGCCCCATAAGGAAAGCCGCCCAGCGCAAAACAAAGTGCAGCCTGTCCAGGAATGGTGCCGCCCACATGGAGAGCTGACACAACAAGATGACGCAACAAAAAGAAACACAGATTCCTGTGCCACTGACGACAACAGAAGCAGACAAAGAAGATGCAGCAAATAGACACAGAGAACAGGCAACCGGGGTTGGGGTGGGTGGGGGGAGAAATAAATAAATAAATAAATCTTTAAAAAAAAATAAAAGAATAAATTTGAAAAAATAAATGGGGATGGGACAGGTAAAGGCATTCAGGTGGAATAGTTTTAATTCTGAGAAAAACAATGAATTTCAAGATTTGGGTTATCAAACACAAGTCCCCTCCACTCTTACTTCAGTTTTATAATTCTCTATACAGCATCCCTGACAAACAATCATTCAGGCTTGACTCAATTACCTCAGGAGACAGGGAACTCATTATCACATAAATCAACTAATTCCATTTTTGGACTGTTCAAATCAGAAAGAAGTTCTTTATCCTAGGTTGAAACATGCTTTCCTGTTATGACCATACTTCAATATCGCACCTGCCCTCTGGGACCATCAGGATTAAAGTAAATCCCTCTTTTACATGATGACCTAACAATATCTAAAGACAATCATGCCAATACGGAGTTGGTTGGTTCTAGCTAAAATATTCCCTGAGCCCCTAGATGTTTTCTGACCCTTGAATAAGCTCTACATTACCAATATCTATGTTTGTTCTGAGAAAAACAGGATGCAAGATTATCCTCAGGGAATATGGGAATAGAATTAGGTTTGGGGACCTGAGAAAAACAGAGAGTAATTGGATTAACTGGTATGGATGTTGTTAGTTGTATACTATTAGACAATCGTTGTACCTACATGGATCTCAACTGATCATCTTATTTCTCCAAAGGCAGACTATAGAGCAATGTACCTTAACTTTTCTTATAGACCTTTGAGGTTGCTTATTATATGTTATGCTCCACAAGAGGCTACAAAATAAATAGGAATACCTCCTCATTTGCCATTGGGTAAAGTCTGTCCTCCCTCTTGCGCCAACTCAAAGCCTTAATCATGGGAGCTGTAGCTTGCCCTCTCACATCTTCCCAGTGCATCTCTCAGCACAGTGCCTCTGCATAGCACCAAATTTCTGGCACACAGCAAAGAACCTGAGTCTGTTTCATCTACTTTAAGAGATAACATGATTTCAGCTTCTAAATTCCATGTGGATTCTAGCCTAAGGCCTGCAAAGATGCTTCTCATTACCCCTCATTTTCAGGGGAAAAAAAACAGGATTACCCTTGTTTCTCAAGACATAAGCCCAAGGTTTGGACATTAATTGGTTCTTCCAGGAAGACATTTGTTTCTCTGAGCTATTTTGTTTTCCTTTTCTCTGATTACCAAACGAAGAAATGTCTGCCTAGTTCATGCTCCTAAATATAAACGCAAATAATTTTTTCCCAGTTAGTCTACCCAAGCTTCTCTCTGAATTAACTACAAAAATTCTATCTTTCAACCTCTTTGGTTTTAATTCCACTCATTCTCTGTATTTCTCACTTCTACTCCCCACTCCCTGTTCCCAGCCTCCCCAAATGGCCTCTCCCTCTGCTATTGTGCTGCCTGTCAACCCAGCTCTTGCTTATCATAAATTAGCATTTTTCAGTAGTCACACTAACATTTAAAACACAGAGGATAGTTCTGTTGACCACATAAGGAGTGCATACAAACCACCCAGCCGCCAAGGGGGGCTGCCCATCACAGGCTGCTGCTTAAGAGGAGACTGTCAAGCTAAGTGGTGGCTCCCAGGAGGACTGAATTAATTCTTAGGATCAGGATGTTCGAGGAGAAAGAAATAGGAGCTATTTTCCCTGGGAAACTCATGGATAAGCTTTCAAAACATGGAGAAGTACAAGTAAGAGAAATCTGCATTGGAGGTCACTGTTGGAAAGGTAGGGCCCAGGGTTGATAAAAACCAAATTTAATTTTTATGAAAGCAAAATCCTCATGCACTCCTTCAGGGCCTGTAACTCCATCCACAGGCAGCAGGGATTCCAGTGTTTGAGCAGGGCCAATTTCCAGTTTTGTAAATAATTGTTAACACATCTGCATGTACATACACTATACAAATATAAATGCACGCACGTGCCTATATATTGTCTGGAAGATTTGTCGAGTTTGGCAAAGATGTGAGTGAAGGCTGAAGCTGAGTTCGGATTTCTGCCAAATTTTGTAAGCCAGCAGCTCTTAAAAAATAGTGTAATAATCTCACATACAATACATACAATAAAAAAACTGATACATATATAGATGTGCAAAGAAGATTCACATAGATGTGTGAATGCATTAGTTTTCTATTTTTACCGTAACAAATTACTACAAACCTACAGGTTAAAAAAAAAAACAACATTATCTCACAGTTCTGTGGGTTAGAAGTCCAACATGGGTCTCACCAAGCTAAAACCAAGATAGAGCCTGGGCTTTAATTTGGAGGCACTGGGAGAAAAATTGTCTCCCAAGCTCATTCAAGTTCTTGACACAATTCAGTTCCCTGCTGCAATAAAGTTGAGTCCCCATTTCCTTCCTGTCTCTCGAAATGTCCTTCTTCCATCTTCAGAGCCAGCAGTGGCATATCAAGTCCTTCTCTGACTTCCCCTTCTGTCTCATCTCATCCACTTCCTTTTCCACCACATCTATCTCCAATTATGTGATTAGATCAGGCCCATTTTGATAATCCAGTTTAAAAGCTCCCTATTTTAAAGTCCATAATCCTAATGACATCTGCAGAGTCCCTTTGGCCTTGTAAAGTAACCTATTCACGGGTTCTAGGGATTAGGGCTTGTATATTTGAAGGGGCTATTTTCACAGTGAATATATAATCTGAATTCTTTTTAATACTAAACTTCAGCGGTCAGGAATAGTAGCTGATTATGCACAGCTAAGCACATCATTCTGAATTGTCTCTCGTTATCATCTTTCACATGTTTGTAAAACCAGAGAATTTTATTTAACTGTTGATTATTCTTCCCAAGAGGTGTCACTGATGTTCTTCACATCAGCTCCACTCAATTCCTGGACCATTTCTGGCAAGGGCAAGACCAGAGATCTGTGCTGCCACCTAACCAGCATGGAGTGGGCTGTGGTTACTGGTCCACTTCATCCAATGCCAAGGAACCCCACTCACAAACCATCTGATGCCTCAGGATTATTATATTGCCAGTCAGCTGACTAAACTGGCCCTCCCCGGGTGTCTCCCTATAAATGCCCAAATCAACAAAGGAACTTCCTTTTTCCCTATGCCTTACTGAACCACACCTTAGACCAATTCTACCTTAACAACTGGGCTGCTCAGCAGCCCCTCTGGGACAAGTTTCTCGGGGGAAAGAGCAGGTTCTCTCATCCTGTGTACATGCCCCAGCTTCAAGCCTATGGACGTCATGACAACCATGCCCTTCAACGTGGCCTCTATGGGGAAGTTTAGTGCAGACCATCTGCCTCATTACTATCCTCCACAGACTTCCACTCTTTGGAATTAAAGTATCATTTTATGATATAATCAGTATAATCCAACTTGAGCCATGCTGAAAGGAAAAGGCAGCTGTTTGCTCAAGAGTACATCAACTTTATCATAATAACTATCACTACTGTTGTTTCTCATTGCCCAACACACCTCCATGACCTGGTTCTCACATACTCTCATCCCTCGGGTGTTTGCTAGGACACCTGGTTCCTTGTTTTCCATCTTAATTCATGCTGCCCTTAAAGTCTAGACTAATAGTTAGATATTCTCACGATCGAATCTTTTCTCTGTGGTTCTTCATATATCTCCCATTCAAAATTGAATCCCAATGACTTTCATCTGGATGATATGTCTTGTAATTTTCAAGATAAATCTCTTTTATACCTGCATTTCTCTGCCACTTGCATTATTTTCCCTTATCCATCAAATGATTTTATCATAAAATCACATACACTGCGCAATAATTGGCAAAGCTTTCTACAATGAAGAAATAAGAATGACATTTATTGCCTTTCCCTGGCAAAGCAGGGCCTTCCAGTTTAGAACCACGTGGGTTTCACTAATGTTCTCCTCAGTCCTCTCTTTTACTTTCTTTAGTAAATGAAGCTATCAATGGTCTTCATTTATAGGCATACAACCAAAGTGAAGCTACAAGACTGTCTTCATTCTTGCCAATTTAATTTCACAAATAGACTTTTGTGAAACTCTGTCTTATTCTTTTCTTGGCAATGGCCTGAATATTTTCAAATAGCCCACTGCCAAACAAACCGACACCCACCACTTAGCTCTTTTGCAAAGTATGGTGGAAAAGCTGCAATGGATTTTGTATTGTTGGACCAAGGAATAATCACTGGAAATCATGTTGGAAACTTTTTGGTCAACAATCTCTCCATCTTCCTAAGTTTCTTTCAAGTAGCATGTACTAAGTGGACAGATGCTTCATAAAAAGAATAGCATACTTACCAGGAGAAGAGGGTTTTTAGCATCTCTTTTTCTTTTAATAGTTAAAAACAGCTTTGCATTTTTTTGTATATATTTATACAACATGGTCCAATGCATGATTCCCTTATGACTACTGGCCACTTTCTTTCCAACTTAAGATGTTTGTCTTAGCCTGAAGTCTATAGGAAGCAAAACCTAAGATAAAAATTAAAGTTCTAATACTTTGAGAGATATAAACCAGGGGCATAAAGAATGAAGAATTAGAGAAAGGAAACAAGAAAAGTGCAAATCAATGAAACCACTGCATTATCATGTTGCCTAACGATCTCCCACAAAGAGAAGGAACAGGTACCTCAGCCTGTGGGTTGTCCACAGACAAGTTACAAGGAGAAACCATACCTCCAAGTAGTCATTGAAAGGAAAAAATGGGAGATGATTCGTCTGACCACCTCCCTTCTCTCTCCTGTTTCCAGTTGGCCAGAATTCACTTCACAGGGTATTAAACTCTCCTCCATATTTCAGTTGCTTTGACAGCTCAAGATGCCACAGCCTACACCCTCAGTGTGGGGTTTCATCAAAGTCCATAAATATCTGGAAGAACTAGAAGCTCCAGGCCTGCTGCTAGCCAAAGAGCAGTGGATACAGTGCCATCCAGAGGCGGGGGTAACTCCCCCCAGGAAGCAGACCTGCATCTGAGGACATGTCTAAAGCATGTGTCCAAGACGATGGAAATCACTTCCAAAATAAGTTTAAAGGACTGAGGAACATTCTTCCACTGTGTTTTGTCAAAGCAAGATGAACCAGAAAGAAAGGGTGAAAATATTTGTCACCACTGTTGTGCATTGAAATGACAGGAATGATCTTGAAGCCCAACAATATTGTAAACATGTTGAACACAATTAGAATGTAAACAAATCGAGAAAAATATGTTTCTGAAAAAGTGATATAAGCAGACATTCAGGTGAGGATATGACGCCCACAAGCTTGATGCCTGCCAGAGGGACGCTCCCTTGATAAGGACATTGGTGACCTGACCTCTGAGGCATAAAAACCCAGTGCAGATGGCAGTCTGGGGAATGTCAGGTCAAGGCAGACTGACACCCTGTTGCTCTGACTCCCAACTCCAGTTACCTGCTGTGCTGCAAGGCTTGCTGCTGCCCATGCTGCCACACCGCGGCCAGCACCTTCCGCTGACGGCTTTGCATCCTCCACTGATGCTGCACCTGAGACCCTCCCTAAGGGTCCCCATCTGCCTTGTGTAGGTCCTCAGGTCAATGGACTTTACAGACTCTGGTATCCTCCATCTTTAAGTGTGTTCTGTGCCCTTAACCCAGTTATTACGTATTGGTTTTGTTGGCAGCTTGTGATGAAGCAAGCAAATAAATTGCACTAAACATTCAATCTATTGTCATGCTGCATCTGCTTTCCAGTTGTGCAGAATCTGCTTTCGGTTTATTACAACAGTTACACGACAACCAAACAACAATTCAAACAGCTATAAATGGCCTCAGTTTGGAGAGAAGGCAGAAGGTATAAGAAAAAGATAGAGAAAAACCCCACTACCACTGGTCCCTAGTGGAAAGCTTGTGGAAATATATGTTTTCTAATTGATCCTTTTGGATAGAAACTTACCAAAACTCCAGAAACATGAAACTTTTGGGGACATCACTGACCAAATTATTATTAATTTGATCACATGGTAAGAGGAAGCTCAACTCTTTTTTCCTCCGATGATTAAGTCCATGTTCTTGAAGCACATTGGCAAAAGAAAACACTTAAAAAAAACTTCTCAGTGATAATCACCCTGAACCTACCCCTCATCAACTTGTTTAAATAACCACTCATGATCAACTCTGAGTGATACAAGTTGAGCCTTGCAAAGGCAAGATTTACAGTACCATGTGTGTTGGGAGTGACCTTATACCCGTATGGAACCACAAGGGCTGCCAAAATAAATGCTCTGGAGAGCAAGTCTGGCAGAACTCTGCAGAATATGCTTAACTCAGACAAGTGGTTCCAGTCTCAAATTAAAAAATTATTCTCTTGGATACCACTTAACTGCACTTGTTTTCATTTGCTTTTCCTTTGAAATGTTCTCCTGAAAACTTTCCCATGTAGCAACACATTTTTCCATCATAACACAGCCTACCAGGGCACATACATCTCACAGAGAACTTGCCAGGGCATAAATTCCTAAAATGAGTATAACAAGGAGGTGTGGAATCTTCTTCTAGATTGCCACTTAATATCCCAATATCTCTCCCAGGCCTTTAACCTTGTCACATTCTAGCTCTGATAACCACACTTCTGAGATCAACTAACTCAGCAGACTGCCAGGTGGGACTCCTGAAGCCACAGCCAATCATGTTCTATCTATTCCATGACCATAATCAATATGATTATCCTTCACCTAACACATCACAGATGTGGTCAGTAGCAACTTAATACTAAGATTGCAGAAAGCAGCCCCTCTACATGGCACAGCAAGAGTAGTCCAGGAAAGTTTTTTTTGCACACAGATGGCATCCTATAAGAACGTGCTCATTTCCTAGTATTTCCTTGTGATGTTGTCTGTTCCAAAGCCACACGAGCCCATGACCTTTTCTGATTTATCAAAGAACCACTCAGGATGTTTTACTTAAACTGGGAAGGCAGTATATTCAGTTGAAATATCAAGGGCTTTAATATCAGACAGATCTGAGTCTGACACTACTAACTGGGGCTCTTTGTGAGCTTCCCTCATCTCTAAAATAAGACTAGCAATTGCTGCCTCATAAGGTTGTCCTAAGAATTAAATGAGAAAATGTGAATAATGCCTGACACACAGGAGTTATCCTATTTTTCAATGTCAACTTTACTCTCTCTTCCAGCTTGTCTGCTTCCCATGGAAAACTCACAGCTGCATTCATATCCACTGGTGTATGCCGCTTTCCTAGAAACAGGAAAAGATACTTGCCCCAGTCTGCACATGGATTTAAAAAAAATAAAATATTTACTCAATACCACTGTCAGGCACTTTACATTGCAACCTGCTTGATCCTCACAATAATCCTATATTCTAGGCTTACTATTCCCATTGGAGAGGTGAGAAAATTGAAGCTCAGAGACAACACTTCACCAGACAACACCAGAAACTATATACCTTAAGTTAAACTATGGACTATAATTAATAGTACAATCATAAAAATGTGCTTTCATCAGTTGTCACTAATGTACCACACCAATACAAGGTATGAACCTATAAATTATCTAATAAAATAAATAAATGAAATGGAATGGAAATGAAAATGAACATATATAATAAAGAGTTAAATGAGCACTGCAGACCTAAGCTCTTACTGCAGAAGTTCTCAGTGGCAGCACTATCCACATTTTGGACTAGATCATTCTTTGTTGTGGGGGGCTGCCCTGTTTAGCACCAACCCTGGCCTCTACCCACTTCAGGCCAGTAGCGCCCCACCCTCATTTTGAGACAACTAAAAAATGTCTCCAGCCTTTGTCAAATGTCTCTGGGAGACAAAGTCACACGTGTTAGGGAACCAATGCTACAGAGGTCAGAGGAGGGAGGGATTAGCTCAGGTTTAGGATTCAATAAAAGCTGCCACAGACTGTGGAGGTCAAAGTGGGCTGCTTCCTCTGGCTTTCCACAGCTACCCCTTCCTCTTCATCTTTTTCCCTTCCATTGCTATTTCTTTTCTATTTTTTTTTTTTCCTTTGCCTTTTAAAGAACTTATTATCTCTGCTTTCCCTTTTCTCTGTGTCCCTACCTTTCTCTCCCTGATTCCCTGCGGGCACCTTCCTGTCCCCCTCCATTGGTTAGCACCAGGAGGAAAGGGGTTGTGGGAGACATCAGATTCCAGCCAGCCGTTCTAAGACAAGTGGGGTGAAAAGGGGGACCAAACAAGCTGACTTCTCTGCCACCTTATAAAGAATGGCTCTTATCCAGTTCTTTTCCTTTCAAGAGTTTATTAAATTCATTCAGCAAGAAAAGGAAAAGAAATGTAAAAGGAATTATGAAGTCTTGAGGAAAATTACTTTTTTTAAGGTTAAGTGGCATGACAATGGCAGCTGATAGAGCAAATTAAATTCTAACTGCACCAGTGATTTGATAGATATCATTTTGCTAAGTGTTACTGAGAAAATGCCTTCATGAGGATATGAAGCTCACATTCAGAATGAGTACTTGTCAGTTGTGGCATCTGATTCAATTAGGTGAAATTCATTAATATAAAGTAAGGAGGAAAAGGACCAGATGGAAAATTGAAATTTGTAAAACAGATCCAGAGCATTTTTATAGAAGACATACATGCAACATCTTCAGGAAAGTATGTATTGAAACCGGGGTCAAAAAGGAAAGAAAATGTTTCACCTTCGCATCGGTGAGCAGTTGTGGTTGTGTCTAGGAATAGTTTATTTCTTTTGACATTTGAGGAACACACGTAGAATAAGCTTTGTCTCTGTGAACCTGACGCAAAGCTTGCCATCACTAACCCAGTCCAGGAAAACACTCTTAGACACTAGGACATGACCCTGTTATCTTGGGTAGCAAGACAAAGCTAGTAATGACTGCAATTACTCTGTACCAATTCTGCGCATCAAGAATGTTGAACACCAAAGACAACCACCAATTGGGACTTTCCAGAAACCATGTACTTATCCTTTAAAAAAAAAAAATGTAAAATGGATGCTATAAAATGTTCTCCATGAAATATTTATCACCCATTTAGTAGATCACTTCTCCTAAAGTATCCATGCAGGGCTGGTTAAAAGAGTTTTAAAATCTTATTTTGCCTAGATTCAAGCAAGTCTGTCTCATTAGTGATCAATTACCAGCCAGGTCGGCCCCAATAAGTCATTAATATATACCTAGTAATGTCAAATCTAGTAATTGGGCACCACATGTCCAATAAACTATTGGATGCTATTATTAATAAAGCCCTCAAAGCTTCACCAGGATCCATTTGTGTAAACGAGGCACCAAATGGGGTCATTTTTCATTGCCTTCCAACTTGGCCTGCGATAGATCAACACAAACCAGCCCGTGCACAGACCCGAAGGCAGAGTCCCCTGATATGGCACATCATTAGCATCGATTCTCAAAGGCTTCCAAGGATGGTTTCATTTCACAAGCTCTTTCCTGTGGGCTGGTGAGCCACAGCTAACTTAAATAGGTCCATTTTTCCGAAGTTCTTGATTCTTTCTCCCCAATCCTCAAGGCAAGCAGTCAACAGTGTTGCCATGCCCTGGACCACAGAGAAGGGGCCCATATGCTTGTATCAATTACATGCTCTTTAAAAAGAAGGAGCTATTTCCATCCAGTGAAAAAGGGAGGGTTGAAGAGAGAAATAATAGCAGCCAAAAATCAGAAAGAAGAGTGCCAAGGAGTCAAGATGGTGAATAACTTCCTCCTCTCAACCTACTGAGATGCCAATTTCCCTGGTCTAGAAGACCTCCTTGGGTTTTTCTCCACTGCAGGATTTTATTCATCCATATATTCACTTCTGCAATGATCTATCAATCCATTCATTCTGTCATTTGACAAATATTTATTGAGCCAACCAATCCTCAGACCCATGCCCGACCCTTGAATGGAAATATACGAATTGGAAAAATAGCCCTACGTCTTTTGTTTGTTTGTTTGTTTCATCAGTTTTATTGGTCATATATCCCAAATTCAGTATACAGATATTTCAAAATAACTAAATATTACAAGAATAGTTTACAATTCAGCTCTGATTGCACAAATACTTGACACAGGACATCTTTATTCATTTTAGAAATCGTTAGAGATTTCAACGGCTGCTCTCCCTCTACCTGGCAAACCCTTCCTTGTTACTCCTAGTTATCCTTCAAGTCTCAGCTTAATACCACTTTCTTAGGAAAGCCTCCTTTGAAGGCTTCTTCCCAGTTACAAGTACCATAGCAGTCTCTACTTCTTTGCACATTTGCTATTATTTAAGTAGCTACTTTCAAACTTTCTTTAATGCCTGTATTCATTACTAAACTGTACATGTCTGATGTGTTCACCAGAATATTGCTCATGCCTATCATAGTGCCCGACACATAGTAGGTATACAATTAACTGTTGCTGAGCAATTGACTGTTGGTACATTAAACTAGGAGGCCACTACCTGCAGGGTAGTCTATCAGCAACAGAGTCCCCTGGAAGGGAGCCAAGAGTCTCAATGCTTTCAGCTGATAGTTCTAGCTTCACCATCCATAAAAAGTCTTTTCTCTCTAATCCCATTCTCTCTCTCCTTAATGCATGTTTTTCTGCAGGTAAAATGAGAACAGGGATATAGGAGAAGGTTATAACAGTCCAGCAGGCAGGGAAGAGCTGTGGAAAGAGCTTTGGACCAGATGTGTTTATTATCTTCTTTATTCACTGCTGCTCCCCAGAGACTAAAATAGTGCCCAAGAAAGAGTAGGTGCTCAATTAATATAAGTTAAATAAATGAATAGTTTGATAAATAGTCAATTAACTGTAGAAGAGTTATGGTCCTCTGCATGTACTGGTGACATTATACAACAGAGGAAAGAAAAAAAGACAACTCCAGACTGAGGACTGTGACCAGGAAATGGTTGAGCAGGTTAACCTCCTGCATTCTCCCATTAATCAATATCATTTCTGGCCATACTGGGTATAGACCCCATTAAGAGCCTATATTTTAAATAATGATAGCATTAATAGCTATCATTTAGGGACTGCTTATCATGCTCAGCAAAGTGACTTAGTTACATTATCTGATTTCATAAAATTAAAACCACACACTGAGGTGTTGTTATCATCATTATTTTTAAAATGAGGACCCTGAAAGTTTAAAAGATTTACCCAAGGTCACTCAGCTCAAGAGCAGAAGATCTGTGACTTAACCCAGGTCAGTCTGATCCCAGAGCCTCACTCTATGCTGCCAGACTATGCTGCCTCCCTCTAAACCCATGGTCTTAGGGACTCAGTGCAGCCTGGACACTGCCATTCACGTAGATGGCGATACGAATGGTACCCTCTGGATTTGTGCAACACGGCAGCACTGCTCTAACATGAGGTGATACGACTCCATGATACCAAGCTCTTAGCCTGCTCCTTGGCAGAAGTTCAACATCACCTCCCAAAGGAAGCTTTAGAAAAGCGTGTTTCTGCCATCATCTCATCCCACCAGTCCAGTGATTACTGAGCATGACAGTATCAGTGATTCTAAGGCCCCCGATGCAATTCTGCTTTTTTTGTTCAAATCACCCTGGGACAGGAGTTATGCCCGCCGCCCTATGCTATGCCCATCAATACACATTTACAATAGATTTCATTCAACTCCAATGGCCCTCTGATTAATTTACACAGTGCCAAACTGACCTTTCCAAATGTGTCCCACGGCACAGTGAGAGTGAGGAAAATTTACTGCCAGGAACCAAAAATATGCTACCTTGTGAAATATGGGTTTTTTCATGACTTGATTTGAACTTCATATCAGAAACTGTGGAGCGGTTCAATAATTATTCACCATTTGTGGAAGGGAAAAGGCAGTTCAGAGGCCTTCGGGGGCCATATTTCATTGCTCTATCAGATGTTCATACAGGTGATTAAAAGCACTGCAAGCAGCGGCAACTCCAGGGCCTGCTGGTCACATTCTGGAGAAAGAGATGGATTTCTCTGAAAAGGAAGAAACTTAGGAACCCACAGGCACTGGAAAGTTGGTACAAATTTCCCCAGTGAATTCATTTGAGAAGAAGAAACTTCTCAAACCTTTTCCTCCTCTTCCAGTCTCGTATTCTCCATGAAAATCCATCAATGCCCCTTCAATCCATGCCTGTCTAAGTTCAGGTATGATTACTAGGATATTTAGACTTGTCTACTCTACTATGAGGCATATACCTTAACGGGCAATGTCGAAACAAGAATAACTTCTGAGAAGACAAAGGAATCAGTTACGGGATTGTGTGGAAACAGCACACGAAACTGGGGAATCAACAAAGGATGGTACAGGATCCTGGGCTAGCCATGGCACCCCTTGGCCTTCAAGGGGTGGGTGGTAATTTGTGGTTACCAAAGAGGGTAATTATATGGAGAAGGGAGCCTTTCAGGAGCAGTGAACTTCAGAGAAGGGAAGCAACCAATCCACAGTCAAGGAGAAAACTGGGAGAACAAGTACCCTGATCTTATCCCTCCTTCCCACAACTTTCCCCAATCTTTTATGTTGTCACCCATTGGCTACCCTGATCTTATCCCTCCTCCCCACAACTTTCCCCAATCTTTTATGTTGTCACCCATTGGCCAGACCCAACTGGAAGACATTTTGCAAGGAAACCTATTCATGTAGACCACAAAGATCAGCTCCCCAAGAAAATTCTTAAAACTTGCCTTTATACTTCATCCCTAAACCTGACTCTAATTAAGTGAAGATAATTTGTCAGTAGCCAGTCTGGTGTGCAGCAAAGGAGCTAAATTTAAGTTAGACAGCCCATTGCCAGTTTGAAGTGAGCTTT